>NC_056737.1:1007591837-1007634337 GCF_019279795.1 Protopterus annectens
ATCACTGTTGTCATCACTGACATCACTAGCAGTATTTGTTTCATCACTGTTGTCATCACTGACATCACTAGCAGTATTTGTTTCATCACTGTTGTCATTACTGACATCACTAGCAGTATTTGTTTCATCACTGTTGTCATTACTGACATCACTAGCAGTATTTGTTTCATCACTGTTGTCATCACTGACATCACTAGCAGTATTTGTTTCATCACTGTTGTCATTACTGACATCACTAGCAGTATTTGTTTCATCACTGTTGTCATCACTGACATCACTAGCAGTATTTGTTTCATCACTGTTGTCATTACTGACATCACTAGCAGTATTTGTTTCATCACTGTTGTCATCACTGACATCACTAGCAGTATTTGTTTCATCACTGTTGTCATTACTGACATCACTAGCAGTATTTGTTTCATCACTGTTGTCATTACTGACATCACTAGCAGTATTTGTTTCATCACTGTTGTCATTACTGACATCACTAGCAGTATTTGTTTCATCACTGTTGTCATCACTGACATCACTAGCAGTATTTGTTTCATCACTGTTGTCATCACTGACATCACTAGCAGTATTTGTTTCATCACTGTTGTCATCACTGACATCACTAGCAGTATTTGTTTCATCACTGTTGTCATCACTGACATCACTAGCAGTATTTGTTTCATCACTGTTGTCATTACTGACATCACTAGCAGTATTTGTTTCATCACTGTTGTCATCACTGACATCACTAGCAGTATTTGTTTCATCACTGTTGTCATCACTGACATCACTAGCAGTATTTGTTTCATCACTGTTGTCATCACTGACATCACTAGCAGTATTTGTTTCATCACTGTTGTCATTACTGACATCACTAGCAGTATTTGTTTCATCACTGTTGTCATCACTGACATCACTAGCAGTATTTGTTTCATCACTGTTGTCATCACTGACATCACTAGCAGTATTTGTTTAATCACTGTTGTCATCACTGACATCACTAGCAGTATTTGTTTCATCACTGTTGTGATTACTGACATCACTAGCAGTATTTGTTTCATCACTGTTGTCATCACTGTCATCACTAGCAGTATTTGTTTCATCACTGTTGTCATCACTGACATCACTAGCAGTATTTGTTTCATCACTGTTGTCATCACTGACATCACTAGCAGTATTTGTCTCATCACTGTTGTCATCAATGACATCACTAGCATTTTTTTTCATCACTGTTGTCATTACTGACTTGACAAGCAGTATTTGTTTCATCACTGTTGCCATTACTGACATCACTAGCAGTATTTATTTCATCACTGTTGTCATTACTGACATCACTAGCAGTATTTGTTTCATCACTGTTGTCATCACTGACATCACTAGCAGTATTTGTTTCATCACTGTTGTCATTACTGACATCACTAGCAGTATTTGTTTCATCACTGTTGTCATCACTGACATCACTAGCAGTATTTGTTTCATCACTGTTGTCATCACTGACATCACTAGCAGTATTTGTTTCATCACTGTTGTCATTACTGACATCACTAGCAGTATTTGTTTCATCACTGTTGTCATTACTGACTTCACAAGCAGTATTTGTTTCATCACTGTTGTCATTACTGACATCACTAGCAGTATTTGTTTCATCACTGTTGTCATTACTGACATCACTAGCAGTATTTGTTTCATCACTGTTGTCATCACTGACATCACTAGCAGTATTTGTTTCATCACTGTTGTCATCACTGACATCACTAGCAGTATTTGTTTCATCACTGTTGTCATTACTGACATCACTAGCAGTATTTGTTTCATCACTGTTGTCATCACTGACATCACTAGCAGTATTTGTTTCATCACTGTTGTCATTACTGACATCACTAGCAGTATTTGTTTCATCACTGTTGTCATCACTGACATCACTAGCAGTATTTGTTTCATCACTGTTGTCATTACTGACATCACTAGCAGTATTTGTTTCATCACTGTTGTCATTACTGACATCACTAGCAGTATTTGTTTCATCACTGTTGTCATTACTGACATCACTAGCAGTATTTGTTTCATCACTGTTGTCATCACTGACATCACTAGCAGTATTTGTTTCATCACTGTTGTCATCACTGACATCACTAGCAGTATTTGTTTCATCACTGTTGTCATCACTGACATCACTAGCAGTATTTGTTTCATCACTGTTGTCATTACTGACATCACTAGCAGTATTTGTTTCATCACTGTTGTCATCACTGACATCACTAGCAGTATTTGTTTCATCACTGTTGTCATCACTGACATCACTAGCAGTATTTGTTTCATCACTGTTGTCATCACTACTGACATCACTAGCAGTATTTGTTTCATCACTGTTGTCATCACTGACATCACTAGCAGTATTTGTTTCATCACTGTTGTCATTACTGACATCACTAGCAGTATTTGTTTCATCACTGTTGTCATTGCTGACATCACTAGCAGTATTTGTTTCATCACTGTTGTCATTACTGACATCACTAGCAGTATTTGTTTCATCACTGTTGTCATCACTGACATCACTAGCAGTATTTGTTTCATCACTGTTGTCATCACTGACATCACTAGCAGTATTTGTTTCATCACTGTTGTCATCACTGACATCACTAGCAGTATTTGTTTCATCACTGTTGTCATCACTGACATCACTAGCAGTATTTGTTTCATCACTGTTGTCATCACTGACATCACTAGCAGTATTTGTTTCATCACTGTTGTCATTACTGACATCACTAGCAGTATTTGTTTCATCACTGTTGTCATCACTGACATCACTAGCAGTATTTGTTTCATCACTGTTGTCATTACTGACATCACTAGCAGTATTTGTTTCATCACTGTTGTCATCACTGACATCACTAGCAGTATTTGTTTCATCACTGTTGTCATCACTGACATCACTAGCAGTATTTGTTTCATCACTGTTGTCATCACTGACATCACTAGCAGTATTTGTTTCATCACTGTTGTCATCACTGACATCACTAGCAGTATTTGTTTCATCACTGTTGTCATTACTGACATCACTAGCAGTATTTGTTTCATCACTGTTGTCATCACTGACATCACTAGCAGTATTTGTTTCATCACTGTTGTCATCACTGACATCACTAGCAGTATTTGTTTCATCACTGTTGTCATTACTGACATCACTAGCAGTATTTGTTTCATCACTGTTGTCATTACTGACATCACTAGCAGTATTTGTTTCATCACTGTTGTCATTACTGACATCACTAGCAGTATTTGTTTCATCACTGTTGTCATCACTGACATCACTAGCAGTATTTGTTTCATCACTGTTGTCATCACTGACATCACTAGCAGTATTTGTTTCATCACTGTTGTCATCACTGACATCACTAGCAGTATTTGTTTCATCACTGTTGTCATCACTGACATCACTAGCAGTATTTGTTTCATCACTGTTGTCATCACTGACATCACTAGCAGTATTTGTTTCATCACTGTTGTCATCACTGACATCACTAGCAGTATTTGTTTCATCACTGTTGTCATTACTGACATCACTAGCAGTATTTGTTTCATCACTGTTGTCATTACTGACATCACTAGCAGTATTTGTTTCATCACTGTTGTCATCACTGACATCACTAGCAGTATTTGTTTCATCACTGTTGTCATTACTGACATCACTAGCAGTATTTGTTTCATCACTGTTGTCATTACTGACATCACTAGCAGTATTTGTTTCATCACTGTTGTCATCACTGACATCACTAGCAGTATTTGTTTCATCACTGTTGTCATCACTGACATCACTAGCAGTATTTGTTTCATCACTGTTGTCATCACTGACATCACTAGCAGTATTTGTTTCATCACTGTTGTCATTACTGACATCACTAGCAGTATTTGTTTCATCACTGTTGTCATCACTGACATCACTAGCAGTATTTGTTTCATCACTGTTGTCATTACTGACATCACTAGCAGTATTTGTTTCATCACTGTTGTCATTACTGACATCACTAGCAGTATTTGTTTCATCACTGTTGTCATTACTGACTTCACAAGCAGTATTTGTTTCATCACTGTTGTCATCACTGACATCACTAGCAGTATTTGTTTCATCACTGTTGTCATCACTGACATCACTAGCAGTATTTGTTTCATCACTGTTGTCATTACTGACATCACTAGCAGTATTTGTTTCATCACTGTTGTCATCACTGACATCACTAGCAGTATTTGTTTCATCACTGTTGTCATCACTGACATCACTAGCAGTATTTGTTTCATCACTGTTGTCATCACTGACATCACTAGCAGTATTTGTTTCATCACTGTTGTCATTACTGACATCACTAGCAGTATTTGTTTCATCACTGTTGTCATTACTGACATCACTAGCAGTATTTGTTTCATCACTGTTGTCATTACTGACATCACAAGCAGTATTTGTTTCATCACTGTTGTCATCACTGACATCACTAGCAGTATTTGTTTCATCACTGTTGTCATCACTGACATCACTAGCAGTATTTGTTTCATCACTGTTGTCATCACTGACATCACTAGCAGTATTTGTTTCATCACTGTTGTCATCACTGACATCACTAGCAGTATTTGTTTCATCACTGTTGTCATCACTGACATCACTAGCAGTATTTGTTTCATCACTGTTGTCATCACTGACATCACTAGCAGTATTTGTTTCATCACTGTTGTCATCACTGACATCACTAGCAGTATTTGTTTCATCACTGTTGTCATCACTGACATCACTAGCAGTATTTGTTTCATCACTGTTGTCATCACTGACATCACTAGCAGTATTTGTTTCATCACTGTTGTCATCACTGACATCACTAGCAGTATTTGTTTCATCACTGTTGTCATCACTGACATCACTAGCAGTATTTGTTTCATCACTGTTGTCATCACTGACATCACTAGCAGTATTTGTTTCATCACTGTTGTCATTACTGACATCACTAGCAGTATTTGTTTCATCACTGTTGTCATCACTGACATCACTAGCAGTATTTGTTTCATCACTGTTGTCATCACTGACATCACTAGCAGTATTTGTTTCATCACTGTTGTCATTACTGACATCACTAGCAGTATTTGTTTCATCACTGTTGTCATTACTGACATCACTAGCAGTATTTGTTTCATCACTGTTGTCATTACTGACATCACTAGCAGTATTTGTTTCATCACTGTTGTCATCACTGACATCACTAGCAGTATTTGTTTCATCACTGTTGTCATCACTGACATCACTAGCAGTATTTGTTTCATCACTGTTGTCATTACTGACATCACTAGCAGTATTTGTTTCATCACTGTTGTCATTACTGACATCACTAGCAGTATTTGTTTCATCACTGTTGTCATTACTGACATCACTAGCAGTATTTGTTTCATCACTGTTGTCATTACTGACATCACTAGCAGTATTTGTTTCTTCACTGTTGTCATCACTGTCATCACTAGCAGTATTTGTTTCATCACTGTTGTCATCACTGACATCACTAGCAGTATTTGTTTCATCACTGTTGTCATCACTGACATCACTAGCAGTATTTGTTTCATCACTGTTGTCATCACTGACATCACTAGCAGTATTTGTTTCATCACTGTTGTCATTACTGACATCACTAGCAGTATTTGTTTCATCACTGTTGTCATCACTGACATCACTAGCAGTATTTGTTTCATCACTGTTGTCATTACTGACATCACTAGCAGTATTTGTTTCATCACTGTTGTCATTACTGACATCACTAGCAGTATTTGTTTCATCACTGTTGTCATTACTGACATCACTAGCAGTATTTGTTTCATCACTGTTGTCATCACTGACATCACTAGCAGTATTTGTTTCATCACTGTTGTCATCACTGACATCACTAGCAGTATTTGTTTCATCACTGTTGTCATCACTGACATCACTAGCAGTATTTGTTTCATCACTGTTGTCATCACTGACATCACTAGCAGTATTTGTTTCATCACTGTTGTCATCACTGACATCACTAGCAGTATTTATTTCATCACTGTTATCAATACTGACATCACTAGCAGTATTTCTTTCATCACTGTTGTCATTACAGACATCACTAGCAGTATTTGTTTCATCACTGGTATCATTACTGACATCACCAGCAGTATTTGTTTCATCACTGTTGTCATCACTGACATCACTAGCACTATTTGTTTCATCACTGTTGTCATCACTGACATCACTAGCAGTATTTGTTTCATCACTGTTGTCATCACTGACATCACTAGCAGTATTTGTTTCATCACTGTTGTCATCACTGACATCACTAGCAGTATTTGTTTCATCACTGTTGTCATCACTGACATCACTAGCAGTATTTGTTTCATCACTGTTGTCATCACTGACATCACTAGCAGTATTTGTTTCATCACTGTTGTCATCACTGACATCACTAGCAGTATTTATTTCATCACTATTGTCATTACTGACATCACTACCAGTATTTGTTTCATCACTGTTGTCATCACTGGCATCACTTGCAGTATTTGTTTCATCACTGTTGTCATCACTGACATCACTAGCAGTATTTGTTTCATGACTGTTGTCATTACTGACATCACTAGCAGTATTTGTTTCATCACTGTTGTCATTACTGACATCACTAGCAGTATTTGTTTCATCACTGTTGTCATTACTGACATCACTAGCAGTATTTGTTTCATCACTGTTGTCATTACTGACATCACTAGCAGTATTTGTTTCATCACTGTTGTCATCACTGACATCACTAGCAGTATTTGTTTCATCACTGTTGTCATCACTGACATCACTAGCAGTATTTGTTTCATCACTGTTGTCATCACTGACATCACTAGCAGTATTTGTTTCATCACTGTTGTCATTACTGACATCACTAGCAGTATTTGTTTCATCACTGTTGTCATTACTGACATCACTAGCAGTATTTGTTTCATCACTGTTGTCATTACTGACATCACTAGCAGTATTTGTTTCATCACTGTTGTCATTACTGACATCACTAGCAGTATTTGTTTCATCACTGTTGTCATCACTGACATCACTAGCAGTATTTGTTTCATCACTGTTGTCATCACTGACATCACTAGCAGTATTTGTTTCATCACTGTTGTCATCACTGACATCACTAGCAGTATTTGTTTCATCACTGTTGTCATCACTGACATCACTAGCAGTATTTGTTTCATCACTGTTGTCATCACTGACATCACTAGCAGTATTTGTTTCATCACTGTTGTCATCACTGACATCACTAGCAGTATTTGTTTCATCACTGTTGTCATCACTGACATCACTAGCAGTATTTGTTTCATCACTGTTGTCATCACTAACATCACTAGCAGTATTTGTTTCATCACTGTTGTCATCACTGACATCACTAGCAGTATTTGTTTCATCACTGTTGTCATTACTGACATCACTAGCAGTATTTGTTTCATCACTGTTGTCATCACTGACATCACTAGCAGTATTTGTTTCATCACTGTTGTCATCACTGACATCACTAGCAGTATTTGTTTCATCACTGTTGTCATCACTGACATCACTAGCAGTATTTGTTTCATCACTGTTGTCATCACTGACATCACTAGCAGTATTTGTTTCATCACTGTTGTCATCACTGACATCACTAGCAGTATTTGTTTCATCACTGTTGTCATCACTGACATCACTAGCAGTATTTGTTTCATCACTGTTGTCATTACTGACATCACTAGCAGTATTTGTTTCATCACTGTTGTCATTACTGACATCACTAGCAGTATTTGTTTCATCACTGTTGTCATCACTGACATCACTAGCAGTATTTGTTTCATCACTGTTGTCATCACTGACATCACTAGCAGTATTTGTTTCATCACTGTTGTCATCACTGACATCACTAGCAGTATTTGTTTCATCACTGTTGTCATTACTGACATCACTAGCAGTATTTGTTTCATCACTGTTGTCATTACTGACATCACTAGCAGTATTTGTTTCATCACTGTTGTCATCACTGACATCACTAGCAGTATTTGTTTCATCACTGTTGTCATCACTGACATCACTAGCAGTATTTGTTTCATCACTGTTGTCATTACTGACATCACTAGCAGTATTTGTTTCATCACTGTTGTCATTACTGACATCACTAGCAGTATTTGTTTCATCACTGTTGTCATTACTGACATCACTAGCAGTATTTGTTTCATCACTGTTGTCATCACTGACATCACTAGCAGTATTTGTTTCATCACTGTTGTCATTACTGACATCACTAGCAGTATTTGTTTCATCACTGTTGTCATCACTGACATCACTAGCAGTATTTGTTTCATCACTGTTGTCATTACTGACATCACTAGCAGTATTTGTTTCATCACTGTTGTCATTACTGACATCACTAGCAGTATTTGTTTCATCACTGTTGTCATTACTGACATCACTAGCAGTATTTGTTTCATCACTGTTGTCATTACTGACATCACTAGCAGTATTTGTTTCATCACTGTTGTCATCACTGACATCACTAGCAGTATTTGTTTCATCACTGTTGTCATCACTGACATCACTAGCAGTATTTGTTTCATCACTGTTGTCATCACTGACATCACTAGCAGTATTTGTTTCATCACTGTTGTCATCACTGACATCACTAGCAGTATTTGTTTCATCACTGTTGTCATTACTGACATCACTAGCAGTATTTGTTTCATCACTGTTGTCATCACTGACATCACTAGCAGTATTTGTTTCATCACTGTTGTCATTACTGACATCACTAGCAGTATTTGTTTCATCACTGTTGTCATCACTGACATCACTAGCAGTATTTGTTTCATCACTGTTGTCATTACTGACATCACTAGCAGTATTTGTTTCATCACTGTTGTCATCACTGACATCACTAGCAGTATTTGTTTCATCACTGTTGTCATCACTGACATCACTAGCAGTATTTGTTTCATCACTGTTGTCATTACTGACATCACTAGCAGTATTTGTTTCATCACTGTTGTCATCACTGACATCACTAGCAGTATTTGTTTCATCACTGTTGTCATCACTGACATCACTAGCAGTATTTGTTTCATCACTGTTGTCATCACTGACATCACTAGCAGTATTTGTTTCATCACTGTTGTCATCACTGACATCACTAGCAGTATTTGTTTCATCACTGTTGTCATCACTGACATCACTAGCAGTATTTGTTTCATCACTGTTGTCATCACTGACATCACTAGCAGTATTTGTTTCATCACTGTTGTCATCACTGACATCACTAGCAGTATTTGTTTCATCACTGTTGTCATCACTGACATCACTAGCAGTATTTGTTTCATCACTGTTGTCATCACTGACATCACTAGCAGTATTTGTTTCATCACTGTTGTCATCACTGACATCACTAGCAGTATTTGTTTCATCACTGTTGTCATCACTGACATCACTAGCAGTATTTGTTTCATCACTGTTGTCATTACTGACATCACTAGCAGTATTTGTTTCATCACTGTTGTCATCACTGACATCACTAGCAGTATTTGTTTCATCACTGTTGTCATCACTGACATCACTAGCAGTATTTGTTTCATCACTGTTGTCATTACTGACATCACTAGCAGTATTTGTTTCATCACTGTTGTCATTACTGACATCACTAGCAGTATTTGTTTCATCACTGTTGTCATTACTGACATCACTAGCAGTATTTGTTTCATCACTGTTGTCATCACTGACATCACTAGCAGTATTTGTTTCATCACTGTTGTCATCACTGACATCACTAGCAGTATTTGTTTCATCACTGTTGTCATTACTGACATCACTAGCAGTATTTGTTTCATCACTGTTGTCATCACTGACATCACTAGCAGTATTTGTTTCATCACTGTTGTCATCACTGACATCACTAGCAGTATTTGTTTCATCACTGTTGTCATCACTGACATCACTAGCAGTATTTGTTTCATCACTGTTGTCATTACTGACATCACTAGCAGTATTTGTTTCATCACTGTTGTCATTACTGACATCACTAGCAGTATTTGTTTCATCACTGTTGTCATTACTGACATCACTAGCAGTATTTGTTTCATCACTGTTGTCATCACTGACATCACTAGCAGTATTTGTTTCATCACTGTTGTCATTACTGACATCACTAGCAGTATTTGTTTCATCACTGTTGTCATTACTGACATCACTAGCAGTATTTGTTTCATCACTGTTGTCATCACTGACATCACTAGCAGTATTTGTTTCATCACTGTTGTCATCACTGACATCACTAGCAGTATTTGTTTCATCACTGTTGTCATCACTGACATCACTAGCAGTATTTGTTTCATCACTGTTGTCATCACTGACATCACTAGCAGTATTTGTTTCATCACTGTTGTCATCACTGACATCACTAGCAGTATTTGTTTCATCACTGTTGTCATCACTGACATCACTAGCAGTATTTGTTTCATCACTGTTGTCATTACTGACATCACTAGCAGTATTTGTTTCATCACTTTTGTCATTACTGACATCACTAGCAGTATTTGTTTCATCACTGTTGTCATCACTGACATCACTAGCAGTATTTGTTTCATCACTGTTGTCATCACTGACATCACTAGCAGTATTTGTTTCATCACTGTTGTCATTACTGACATCACTAGCAGTATTTGTTTCATCACTGTTGTCATTACTGACATCACTAGCAGTATTTGTTTCATCACTGTTGTCATCACTGACATCACTAGCAGTATTTGTTTCATCACTGTTGTCATCACTGACATCACTAGCAGTATTTGTTTCATCACTGTTGTCATCACTGACATCACTAGCAGTATTTGTTTCATCACTGTTGTCATTACTGACATCACTAGCAGTATTTGTTTCATCACTGTTGTCATTACTGACATCACTAGCAGTATTTGTTTCATCACTGTTGTCATTACTGACATCACTAGCAGTATTTGTTTCATCACTGTTGTCATCACTGACATCACTAGCAGTATTTGTTTCATCACTGTTGTCATCACTGACATCACTAGCAGTATTTGTTTCATCACTGTTGTCATCACTGACATCACTAGCAGTATTTGTTTCATCACTGTTGTCATCACTGACATCACTAGCAGTATTTGTTTCATCACTGTTGTCATTACTGACATCACTAGCAGTATTTGTTTCATCACTGTTGTCATCACTGACATCACTAGCAGTATTTGTTTCATCACTGTTGTCATCACTGACATCACTAGCAGTATTTGTTTCATCACTGTTGTCATCACTGACATCACTAGCAGTATTTGTTTCATCACTGTTGTCATTACTGACATCACTAGCAGTATTTGTTTCATCACTGTTGTCATTACTGACATCACTAGCAGTATTTGTTTCATCACTGTTGTCATCACTGACATCACTAGCAGTATTTGTTTCATCACTGTTGTCATCACTGACATCACTAGCAGTATTTGTTTCATCACTGTTGTCATTACTGACATCACTAGCAGTATTTGTTTCATCACTGTTGTCATTACTGACATCACTAGCAGTATTTGTTTCATCACTGTTGTCATCACTGACATCACTAGCAGTATTTGTTTCATCACTGTTGTCATCACTGACATCACTAGCAGTATTTGTTTCATCACTGTTGTCATCACTGACATCACTAGCAGTATTTGTTTCATCACTGTTGTCATCACTGACATCACTAGCAGTATTTGTTTCATCACTGTTGTCATTACTGACATCACTAGCAGTATTTGTTTCATCACTGTTGTCATTACTGACATCACTAGCAGTATTTGTTTCATCACTGTTGTCATCACTGACATCACTAGCAGTATTTGTTTCATCACTGTTGTCATCACTGACATCACTAGCAGTATTTGTTTCATCACTGTTGTCATCACTGACATCACTAGCAGTATTTGTTTCATCACTGTTGTCATTACTGACATCACTAGCAGTATTTGTTTCATCACTGTTGTCATCACTGACATCACTAGCAGTATTTGTTTCATCACTGTTGTCATTACTGACATCACTAGCAGTATTTGTTTCATCACTGTTGTCATTACTGACATCACTAGCAGTATTTGTTTCATCACTGTTGTCATTACTGACATCACTAGCAGTATTTGTTTCATCACTGTTGTCATCACTGACATCACTAGCAGTATTTGTTTCATCACTGTTGTCATCACTGACATCACTAGCAGTATTTGTTTCATCACTGTTGTCATTACTGACATCACTAGCAGTATTTGTTTCATCACTGTTGTCATCACTGACATCACTAGCAGTATTTGTTTCATCACTGTTGTCATCACTGACATCACTAGCAGTATTTGTTTCATCACTGTTGTCATTACTGACATCACTAGCAGTATTTGTTTCATCACTGTTGTCATTACTGACATCACTAGCAGTATTTGTTTCATCACTGTTGTCATTACTGACATCACTAGCAGTATTTGTTTCATCACTGTTGTCATTACTGACATCACTAGCAGTATTTGTTTCATCACTGTTGTCATCACTGACATCACTAGCAGTATTTGTTTCATCACTGTTGTCATTACTGACATCACTAGCAGTATTTGTTTCATCACTGTTGTCATTACTGACATCACTAGCAGTATTTGTTTCATCACTGTTGTCATCACTGACATCACTAGCAGTATTTGTTTCATCACTGTTGTCATCACTGACATCACTAGCAGTATTTGTTTCATCACTGTTGTCATCACTGACATCACTAGCAGTATTTGTTTCATCACTGTTGTCATTACTGACATCACTAGCAGTATTTGTTTCATCACTGTTGTCATTACTGACATCACTAGCAGTATTTGTTTCATCACTGTTGTCATCACTGACATCACTAGCAGTATTTGTTTCATCACTGTTGTCATCACTGACATCACTAGCAGTATTTGTTTCATCACTGTTGTCATTACTGACATCACTAGCAGTATTTGTTTCATCACTGTTGTCATTACTGACATCACTAGCAGTATTTGTTTCATCACTGTTGTCATCACTGACATCACTAGCAGTATTTGTTTCATCACTGTTGTCATCACTGACATCACTAGCAGTATTTGTTTCATCACTGTTGTCATCACTGACATCACTAGCAGTATTTGTTTCATCACTGTTGTCATTACTGACATCACTAGCAGTATTTGTTTCATCACTGTTGTCATTACTGACATCACTAGCAGTATTTGTTTCATCACTGTTGTCATTACTGACATCACTAGCAGTATTTGTTTCATCACTGTTGTCATCACTGACATCACTAGCAGTATTTGTTTCATCACTGTTGTCATCACTGACATCACTAGCAGTATTTGTTTCATCACTGTTGTCATCACTGACATCACTAGCAGTATTTGTTTCATCACTGTTGTCATCACTGACATCACTAGCAGTATTTGTTTCATCACTGTTGTCATTACTGACATCACTAGCAGTATTTGTTTCATCACTGTTGTCATCACTGACATCACTAGCAGTATTTGTTTCATCACTGTTGTCATCACTGACATCACTAGCAGTATTTGTTTCATCACTGTTGTCATCACTGACATCACTAGCAGTATTTGTTTCATCACTGTTGTCATTACTGACATCACTAGCAGTATTTGTTTCATCACTGTTGTCATTACTGACATCACTAGCAGTATTTGTTTCATCACTGTTGTCATCACTGACATCACTAGCAGTATTTGTTTCATCACTGTTGTCATTACTGACATCACTAGCAGTATTTGTTTCATCACTGTTGTCATTACTGACTTCACAAGCAGTATTTGTTTCATCACTGTTGTCATTACTGACATCACTAGCAGTATTTGTTTCATCACTGTTGTCATCACTGACATCACTAGCAGTATTTGTTTCATCACTGTTGTCATCACTGACATCACTAGCAGTATTTGTTTCATCACTGTTGTCATCACTGACATCACTAGCAGTATTTGTTTCATCACTGTTGTCATTACTGACATCACTAGCAGTATTTGTTTCATCACTGTTGTCATTACTGACATCACTAGCAGTATTTGTTTCATCACTGTTGTCATTACTGACATCACTAGCAGTATTTGTTTCATCACTGTTGTCATCACTGACATCACTAGCAGTATTTGTTTCATCACTGTTGTCATCACTGACATCACTAGCAGTATTTGTTTCATCACTGTTGTCATTACTGACATCACTAGCAGTATTTGTTTCATCACTGTTGTCATTACTGACATCACTAGCAGTATTTGTTTCATCACTGTTGTCATCACTGACATCACTAGCAGTATTTGTTTCATCACTGTTGTCATCACTGACATCACTAGCAGTATTTGTTTCATCACTGTTGTCATTACTGACATCACTAGCAGTATTTGTTTCATCACTGTTGTCATCACTGACATCACTAGCAGTATTTGTTTCATCACTGTTGTCATCACTGACATCACTAGCAGTATTTGTTTCATCACTGTTGTCATCACTGACATCACTAGCAGTATTTGTTTCATCACTGTTGTCATTACTGACATCACTAGCAGTATTTGTTTCATCACTGTTGTCATCACTGACATCACTAGCAGTATTTGTTTCATCACTGTTGTCATTACTGACATCACTAGCAGTATTTGTTTCATCACTGTTGTCATTACTGAAATCACTAGCAGTATTTGTTTCATCACTGTTGTCATTACTGACATCACTAGCAGTATTTGTTTCATCACTGTTGTCATCACTGACATCACTAGCAGTATTTGTTTCATCACTGTTGTCATCACTGACATCACTAGCAGTATTTGTTTCATCACTGTTGTCATCACTGACATCACTAGCAGTATTTGTTTCATCACTGTTGTCATTACTGACATCACTAGCAGTATTTGTTTCATCACTGTTGTCATCACTGACATCACTAGCAGTATTTGTTTCATCACTGTTGTCATTACTGACATCACTAGCAGTATTTGTTTCATCACTGTTGTCATTACTGACATCACTAGCAGTATTTGTTTCATCACTGTTGTCATTACTGACATCACTAGCAGTATTTGTTTCATCACTGTTGTCATCACTGACATCACTAGCAGTATTTGTTTCATCACTGTTGTCATCACTGACATCACTAGCAGTATTTGTTTCATCACTGTTGTCATCACTGACATCACTAGCAGTATTTGTTTCATCACTGTTGTCATTACTGACATCACTAGCAGTATTTGTTTCATCACTGTTGTCATTACTGACATCACTAGCAGTATTTGTTTCATCACTGTTGTCATTACTGACATCACTAGCAGTATTTGTTTCATCACTGTTGTCATCACTGACATCACTAGCAGTATTTGTTTCATCACTGTTGTCATCACTGACATCACTAGCAGTATTTGTTTCATCACTGTTGTCATTACTGACATCACTAGCAGTATTTGTTTCATCACTGTTGTCATCACTGACATCACTAGCAGTATTTGTTTCATCACTGTTGTCATCACTGACATCACTAGCAGTATTTGTTTCATCACTGTTGTCATTACTGACATCACTAGCAGTATTTGTTTCATCACTGTTGTCATTACTGACATCACTAGCAGTATTTGTTTCATCACTGTTGTCATCACTGACATCACTAGCAGTATTTGTTTCATCACTGTTGTCATCACTGACATAACTAGCAGTATTTGTTTCATCACTGTTGTCATTACTGACATCACTAGCAGTATTTGTTTCTTCACTGTTGTCATCACTAGCTGTATTTGATTCATCTCTGTTGTCATCACTGACAACATTAGCAGTATTTGTTTCATCACTGTTGTCATTACTGACATCACTAGCAGTATTTGTTTCATCACTGTTGTCATTACTGACTTCACAAGCAGTATTTGTTTCATCACTGTTGTCATCACTGACATCACTAGCAGTATTTGTTTCATCACTGTTGTCATCACTGACATCACTAGCAGTATTTGTTTCATCACTGTTGTCATCACTGACATCACTAGCAGTATTTGTTTCATCACTGTTTTCATCACTGACTTCACAAGCAGTATTTGTTTCATCACTGTTGTCATTACTGACATCACTAGCAGTATTTGTTTCATCACTGTTGTCATCACTGACATCACTAGCAGTATTTGTTTCATCACTGTTGTCATTACTGACATCACTAGCAGTATTTGTTTCATCACTGTTGTCATTACTGACTTCACAAGCAGTATTTGTTTCATCACTGTTGTCATTACTGACATCACTAGCAGTATTTGTTTCATCACTGTTGTCATCACTGACATCACTAGCAGTATTTGTTTCATCACTGTTGTCATCACTGACATCACTAGCAGTATTTGTTTCATCACTGTTGTCATTACTGACATCACTAGCAGTATTTGTTTCATCACTGTTGTCATCACTGACATCACTAGCAGTATTTGTTTCATCACTGTTGTCATCACTGACATCACTAGCAGTATTTGTTTCATCACTGTTGTCATCACTGACATCACTAGCAGTATTTGTTTCATCACTGTTGTCATTACTGACTTCACAAGCAGTATTTGTTTCATCACTGTTGTCATCACTGACATCACTAGCAGTATTTGTTTCATCACTGTTGTCATCACTGACATCACTAGCAGTATTTGTTTCATCACTGTTGTCATCACTGACATCACTAGCAGTATTTGTTTCATCACTGTTGTCATCACTGACATCACTAGCAGTATTTGTTTCATCACTGTTGTCATCACTGACATCACTAGCAGTATTTGTTTCATCACTGTTGTCATTACTGACTTCACAAGCAGTATTTGTTTCATCACTGTTGTCATTACTGACATCACTAGCAGTATTTGTTTCATCACTGTTGTCATCACTGACATCACTAGCAGTATTTGTTTCATCACTGTTGTCATCACTGACATCACTAGCAGTATTTGTTTCATCACTGTTGTCATCACTGACATCACTAGCAGTATTTGTTTCATCACTGTTGTCATCACTGACATCACTAGAAGTATTTGTTTCATCACTGTTTTCTTCACTGACTTCACAAGCAGTATTTGTTTCATCACTGTTGTCATTACTGACATCACTAGCAGTATTTGTTTCATCACTGTTTTCATCACTGACATCACTAGCAGTATTTGTTTCATCACTGTTGTCATTACTGATATCACTAACAGTATTTGTTTCATCACTGTTGTCATTACTGACTTCACAAGCAGTATTTGTTTCATCACTGTTGTCATTACTGACATCACAAGCAGTATTTGTTTCTTCACTTTTGTCATCACTGACATCACTAGCAGTGTTTGTTTCATCACTGTTGTCATCACTGATATCACTAGCAGTATTTGTTTCATCACTGTTGTCATCACTGGCATCACTAACAGTATTTGTTTCATCACTGTTGTCATCACTGACATCACTAGCAGTATTTATTTCATCACTGTTGTCATACTGACATCACTAGCAGTATTTGTTTCATCACTGTTGTCATCACTGACATCACTAGCAGTATTTGTTTCATCACTGTTGTCATCACTGACATCACTAGCAGTATTTGTTTCATCACTGTTGTCATCACTGACATCACTAGCAGTATTTGTTTCATCACTGTTGTCATTACTGACTTCACAAGCAGTATTTGTTTCATCACTGTTGTCATCACTGACATCATTAGCAGTATTTGTTTCATCACTATTGTCATCACTGACATCACTAGCAGTATTTATTTCATCACTGTTTTCATTACTGTCATCACTAGCAGTATTTGTTTCATCACTGTTGTCATCACTGACATCACTAGCAGTATTTGTTTCATCACTGTTGTCATTACTGACATCACTAGCAGTATTTGTTTCATCACTGTTGTCATCACTGACATCACTAGCAGTATTTGTTTCATCACTGTTGTCATTACTGACATCACTAGCAGTATTTGTTTCATCAATGTCATTACTGACTTCACAAGCAGTATTTGTTTCATCACTGTTGTCATTACTGACATCACTAGCAGTATTTGTTTCATCACTGTTGTCATTACTGACATCACTTCTATTTGTTTCATCACTGTTGTCATTACTGACATCACTTGTATTTGTTTCATCACTGTTGTCATTACTGACATCACTAACAGTATTTCTTTCATCACTGTTGTCATCACTGACATCACAAGCAGCATTTGTTTCATCACTGTTGTCATTACTTACTTCACTAGCAGTATTTGTTTCATCACAGTTGTTATCACTGACATCACTAGCAGTATTTTTTTCATCACTGTTGTCATTACTGACATCACTAGCAGTATCTTTTTCATCACTGTTGTCATTACTGGCAACACTAGCAGTATGTATTTCATCACTGTTGTTATTACTGACATCACTAGCACTATTTGTTTCATTACTTTTTTCATTACTGGCATCACTAGCAGTATTTGTTTCACCACTGTTGTAATCACTGATGTCACTAGCAGTATTTGTTTAATCACTGTTGTCATCGCTGACATCACTAGCAATATTTGTTTCATCACTGTCATTAATGACTTCACAAGCAGTATTTATTTCATCACTCTCACTTTCTTCACTCTCCTCGCATAATACATCATCCTCACTGCCATCCAGCGCATTTGATCCACAGCATTTTTGAACCCCTTAATGATGGACTCTGAAGATTCTATGGACCATGAAGTGAGAATCAACTCGCACGGAAGGGTGACTGATGGCTTCTTAATCTTGCCAGATGGTGTGAGGGCATGATCCCCTTGCAAAAGACAATCTGAATACTGTTTTCATAAGTGGTGTTTGAATGGCTTGTTCATGACAATATCAAGCACCTGTAGTTTTGAAGTCATGCCTCCGGGTGTTATGACAGGCTCAGGCTTTTGTACACCAAGTTTTCTCTTCACTTCAGGAGTTAGGTGTCCCTTAAAAGCATCCAGAATAAGCATGCCCTCTTACTGAGCAGTGCTCCTGGTCTGAGATTCCAAACACAGTCAAGCATCAGTTTCACTGACATCCAGCCTTTTTCTTTCCAACGAATCATTAAGCCCTTAGGAAAGTTTTCTTTGGGTAAAGTTTTGCACTTGAGAATGATATAGGGTGGTAACTTTCCTCCATCTGCCATGACAGCTAACATAACTATTATTCTAAGTTTCAGTTCCTCTTAATATGATACTTTTTATCCCCTTCTTATCTACTGTTGTGTTGCTCGACGTGTAAAAAAAACGGGCATCTCATCAGCATTGCCGATGTCATGAAAATGGTAAGAATGATGCTGCTGCATTTGGATGAGATACTGCTAAAAGTTAATCAGTTTTTCGTTAAAGTTTGTAGGCAGTCTCTATGGTAGTGTAGTGCTTCTTCTGTGAGCAAGGCCACTTCTGTGCATAAATCAACTGCACCAACACACGGAATTCTTTTAGTGATATGTTCAAGATCTTTGCGAATTCCAAAGCCTTCAATTGAATTACCTCTCGTGAGATAGGTATACCTTTTTTCCTCTTTTCTTGCATGAAGGAGAGAACTCTAGCTTCAAGTTCAGGATATTTACCACATTTTGATCCCCTGAAAGATTTTCTTGTTGAGATTGCTTTTTTCCATTTTTGTTCTGAAGCAACCCAACATCGCACATTAGGTTCATCCAATCCATATTTTCTTCCTGCCTCTCTCTTGGTTATAATTTTAGCATAACGAATAACTGCATGTTTGAAACCTGCATCGAATGTGCGCCAAATTCCTAGGCTTGATGATGCTTTTTACTCTGACTGATTAGTCATATTGGAAAAAACAGTCATACAACATGATGAAATGTCGTAAAAGCTAAGGGAGTGAAAATAAGCCACAACACAACTTTTCAGTTGAAATCTGAATAAAAAGTGCGGCTTATTTTTGGGCCAATGTGATAAATCTGAGATGCCATTTCTCTGAATATTCTCTTTTTTCTGAGGTATAGTGATCTCGGAGTTGGTATACGTTTGGGGGGGGGGGCTTGCCCCCTACATGGAGTGGTACAGGCTTGTCCCCCCCTGCAAAAAGACATTTTAAGGAGAAGAGGGATTTTTGAGAATTACTCTTCTCCTGTGTTTTTGATGTTTTCTTTTGGCTTTTCAGCACTCTGCATTTCAAGTGTCTGCATTTTAATAGGGAGCACTTAGGAAAAGACTGCATAACCATAAGTGGGTTGTTGTTTGGTGCATGGCTGATGTGGGCACTATCTACCTCATGGGTATCGTGTCCATGGTTTTAGAAGGGCGGCTAGCCTCCAGCTGAAGTAGGTATTTGTTACTCTGACATGCAGTGTTTAGTGGTGGTAGAAGAAAATAGTTATTAGTGACAATTAAGCTGTTTGAGCACCCTGTCATGGTGACAAGTGCTAGCAGACTAGTATAAGGAAATGAATCGAATTATTAGTGACAAGTAAACTGTTTGAGCACTCCGTTATGGTGACAAGTGCTAGCAGACTAGTAATGTAGTATAAGGAAATTAATCTAATTATTAGTGACAATTAAACAGTTTGAGCACTCCGTTATGGTGACAAGTGTTAGCGTACTTGTAATGTAGGATGAGGAAATGAATTGCAGACCAGTGATCATGAAATAGATGAGCTGATAACAGGTTGGTACTTAAAAGATTGACTGAGGGGTATTCTATATTTGTTTAACTTAATACTTAACAGAGGAATTAGAAACTAAAGGTAATACCTAGCAGAGAGGATTATAGAAAAGGCAAATGGACACATGATTTTACCAAGGACTCCTTTCAACAGCAGAGCCCTGCTTCACAGCTAAATGGCTGGACGTGAATCTGGTTTACAATGCAGAAAGAATGGAGGTAAGGTGTTGCTTTGTGCAGTGAAGTAATGCAAAGTTTGGCTGGGAGTGCAGGTTGCAAGAAGATGCAGCCCTTGCCTACCAAACTGCAGTACTTGGGCAACCAAACTTTGAATTTACAGTTCTGGGACTATAGCATGGGTACCTAGGTTAGTGCTACTGTCAACTTTTAAGTTCTAAGGAATTAAATCTACAGAGTGCTCTATACCCTCCCTCTGTACATTGTGCAGCTAAGCCAGATGAAGAGCAATGGAATGCAAAGCAGAGCAATATAAAGCAGACATGAAAAAATAAGCAACCAATTGGAGAATGACTTTATCAAAGCTGGCAGTGATTAAATTACCAGATCAACATTAGTAATACCTTCTTTCACAAGGTAACTATTAAAGCAACATTCTAAACATGATCCTAATCACTAGGCAAATTAAGTTGTGTCCAAACAGCAAAGCAAAAAAAAAAAAATGGCAAAGCATCTGTTTTATTATACTTGTGTTGTAGGTCTCCCAGTAATCCTGAGTATTCTGCACATAGCCTAATCTATACTGTATGCCTTTTCAATCAGTTCCAATTTCTCAGATGGCTGCAGAACATTAAGTGGGACCTACATGTCTCATGACACATTTTATTTATTGTTTGTCTTGTACTCCGTTCTCTTATGTGTTTTTCAGTTAATGAATACTTGAATTGCCAGCCTACTCACATATTTGGGAACACCCTCACTAAATCATTTCTCCTTTTTAATGTGCTTCAGCAGTCTAAAACAGCACAATACACTGTTTAGTTACCTTCTGAATCTTACACTGCTTCCAGTGGCATGCATTTATCCCTATTCATCCATGTTCTGCACTCTTGTAAATAATTTATTAAGCTGTTTTTTTTTTCTTTAAAACTGTTTTCAGGGTGATAATGTTTCTGATTTAATTATCTTTCAATTCACTTATTTACATTCAGTGCAGCTGGTCATGTCTGAAGAGTAAATAGTCTGATGTTCAGTCTGTGCTCATTTATGAAAATTAGACCATGAGTTTTATTCATAAATAATTTCAAAAACTGTTTCAATAATATTCAGTCAAAATAGCCATGTTGGTATTACAGAACTTTAAGAATCTTTCTCTGGAACAATGTGAGGCATCAGCTGTAGCACACTGAAGTGCAATCTCAGAGTTGGTATATTTAAGTAGCTGGGGTTGTGGGGGTGCAGCCCCCACATGTGGGGGATACAGGGAGGTTTTTCTCCTGCTTTAAATCCTTTACTTTTTCTTTTTTTTAAATATTGTTTTTTATAGATAGTCGAACTTTTAAAAGTTCGATCACTAAAGTCCATTCTTTAGGGAGTCGAACTTTTAAATGTTCAAATATCTAATATAGACCCAGCCCCCTCCACCCTTCTCTCTTTACTTTTTTTTCTCTGACTCTTGCATTATGTCTTATGGCTGAATTGTATAATTACTTGGCAAGTGCACTTTGAAATACACCTCGCATTCAACAACCCAGATGCACTATGATGGAAAAATAAACTATGAAGCATTTAATAAATTCATAAACAATTTAGGACTTTGTCATGAATGGAGGTTAAACATGAGACAGATATTATACTATATTTATTTTATTTTCTTTAGTCATGAATTTGATGGAATATGTTTGAATTTTTGATTTTATTTTTATGTGCATCTAAATGGAACATTACCTACAATTAATTATATATTGTCTTTTTTCTTGTCATTCAAGTAAGCTAAGTCAGTAACAGTGTGTGGCAAAAAGGAAACAGGTTTGTTATAATATCAGTGACTTGTGTTGACCCTAGTGTATAGAAATTTGGCCCTGTTCATGCCCCCCCCCCCCCCGAAGTCTGATGATATGGATTTAATCTGAAGTATGGCCACTGGAGGTTACAGCCAGGGAGGAACAGGAATGACCATTCATTGCAAGGTAACCTATCATATGGAAAGGTTGTTGGCAGTGTCCCTCCATATAGCTGTCTTTGGAGAAAGCTCTAGGATTGTGTTACTCACATTTGGGAATATGGGGAGCATTGGGACACCAAGAACTATAATTCCTATGACCTGGACAGCACATGCAGTCAGCAAAAGTGGACACTCAGATTGGGTCCAGCAAAGGAGCTACACAAGGTACTCTCTTATTGATAGGTGGATGCTAGAAGGATGCAAAAAAATGTATCCTAACCTCTCTCCAGTGGATGAGGGTCACATTCGCTGGACCTTGCCTACATATTTTAGGATGCCAGGTGTCGGAAGGAATGACTTCAGCCAGCAGGCGATCAGACCTTGCTGGCTACACTAGAAGTAGAGGCCAACAAAATATTATCAATGGCTCTTGTGGTGGGAACATACAGTTATTATAATACATGGATTTCTCTGATCACACTCAGAAACTGGGGAAAATACAACATTGCTATGCACCTGTCTGATGTCAAGGACGTACATAAAAAGTTTTGTTAAGCATGGCTTAGAGTTGTTATGCTGTAGTCTTACACCTGACCATACATACCAGCCTTCACAAAAAAGTTTTGAAAGGCTAGAACTACTTTTAAAATCTGTAAAACACTTCTTGCCATGAAACACAAAATGCAGCCTGGAGTGTTAAACAGCTTTTAAATCTGTTAGGTCATCAGAGGGTTATAGTCTGGGTGCCAGTGCTAAATGTTCAAAGTTTTAAAACACCATACTCATATACTTTCTTCTTTAACTTGCACAACATCATAGCAATGAAACCTGTAAGTACTACAAAGACTTACGATCGAGTCTCTCTGATCATAAGTAAGTAATTATGTTTTTTCGACATTGATGCCAAGGTTCACCTCTTGAGCTTTGTTTCGCATCCCTCTATGGGGCTGCCACAAGAAAAACCTTGATGGCTGCATAGGTGATTGTCTTCCATGATTGGTTTTAGGCTAAGGGAGACCGTATCATAAGGAGACAATGGAGACAACTGACAACTGATCTCATTAAAGAGATAAAGAGATGATTTGCAAGAATTAAGAGATAAAAACATATATGAGAAAGAAAAAAAGAAAGTTAAATGGGTTCAGCCTACCAAAATAATTTGTCTTCATGTCATTTTCTCTGAGTATGGCTTCCTGTGCAGTCATTTCAGATCATCATAAAGGAAAGAATATAAGAATATACATCTCCTGAAAGCATATCAATAGTGTGCACATATTTTGTAGTGGCATTGCTATGGACTTAGCCTCCGCTGTCTCTCTAGCCTATTATTTCCTGTCTCTGATCCTTCTAGAAGCAACAGTTCTGAATTATGACTTAATCAAAGCATTTAACATGCAGGGAGCTCTTATGACTGTGTGGTAACATGCCTAAGTACTTAAAGAATCAGAGTAGCCTGTTGAAAAATTACATTAGCAGTGGGCACTCTATATGTTCATTACAGATTGAACTACATTTTGTAGGAGTGTTTAAATCATGCCAGAAATTCTTCTTAACACAGAACTAAGAGACCATCCTTATTTCCAGCCAAAGCAAAATGAAATGCATGTTAAAATGTGTTAGCTGCTTACAGTTTTGATATTAAACCAGACCATGAATCATGGAATAGAAGTATGTTAAAGAACATTTACAGAAGAGTAATTGGAATCTCTTCAGAAGATGGCCTCTTCAGAATGAGCTCTTACACTGTAGCAAATCAATTGCGTCTGGTCCCAGCAATACTACCTATAGCAAGAAAATTCATCTGTCTTTCTTGTATTAGCTGAAAAACACATCAAGGAGAAACGGATTCCATTTTTTCTTGTTTTCAATTTAACACCTAATACCGAGTGTTGCTCAATAACCAGTCTGTCAGAGCTCAACATTCATTTGCATTCTTTTTTTCATGACTCCTTTACCCTCTGTGTGCCCTCATTTCACAGAGGAGTACAGTTTCTTGAGTAAGAAACATACAAACCAATGTAAGGCTGTACTCACTGTCTCGCATCCTTCTGCTTTCTATAGGAATTCCAGTCATAATCAGGGCAGGAAGCAAACTGGGCTGCGAAGGGCAGCATCACTCCAATTTATGTATTTACTTATTTATTTATTTGTTAATTTAATTTATTAATTCATTCATTGTTTTTTGTTACCCTTATAAGTACCCTGGTATATGGATAATAAGCAGAAAGGCAGCAGCAACGTAGGTACAATATGCATAAAACGATTGCATATAATAATTGTCATTCACTGAAATGAAAGCATAATATGAAAGGCAAAGAGTTATAAGCTGCAGTTCAAGGCAAAAAGCAGTCAGTGAAGTTATGTTTGTAATGATTACAGTAGCCCATTGAATCAAACATATGGAATCCAGTAATCCCAACAGTATGCTGACCAGTATCTCAGACATGGTAGTACCTGTAGACTTCCTCTATATACGTAGTAAAATTTCCTCCTAAAGCAGACATGTCCAGTCTGCAACCCATGGGCCATAACCAAGTCTTCCAGAGACCTCACTATGGCCCTTGAAACACCACCGTACTAGATCTATAGCATCTGTCTTTTTTGTCTTGGAGCTAGATGTTATAGGACACAATATCCCCTAATTCCTAGATTCAAGGCAAAAATACATACATTATTCTACCAGACTGGTGGGCTATTGGTGCAACTGCTGAGATGAAAGGCAGCACTAGGTCTACTGTCTAATACAAAGGCTTGTACATTGAAGTCAGCACTGCTGTTGGGCTGCAACAAATGTATTTTGCATGTAGGCTTTATTTTAATTCCATTTAAGAAAATAATTATCCCCAGGAAGTGTTAGAGGCCTCCTTTCAGGGGACACTTGAACTGGTATTTCTGTCTTTAGGCCAAGGCATCAAGAATCTTCTCCTACTTTTTTCAATAGGTGCCATTTTCCATCTACCTGTGTTTACCGATCTTAGTTTAATGTCTTATCCTAAGGATAGCTCACAAAGGAGTAGATCACCCTATAATGGGATGTTTTACATCTACCTGTGTTTACCGACCTTAGTTTAATGTCTTATCCTAAGGATTGCACACTAAGAAGTAGATCACCCTATAATGAGATCTTTTACATCTACCTGTGTTTACCCACCTTAGTTTAATGTCTTATCCTAAGGATCCCACACTAAGAGTAGATCACCCTATAATGGGATCTTTTACATCTACCTGTGTTTACCGACCTTAGTTTAATGTCTTATCCTAAGGATCACACACTAAGGGGTAGATCACCCTATAATGGGATCTTTTACATCTACCTGTGTTTACCGACCTTAGTTTAATGTGTTATCCTAAGGATCGCACACTAAGGAGTAAAGTGCCCTATAATGGGATCTTTTACATCTACCTGTGTTTACCATCCTTAGTTTAATGTCTTATCCTAAGGATCGCACACTAAGGAGTAGATCACCCTATAATGTAATCTTTTACATCTACATGTGTTTACCAACCTTAGTTTAATGTCTTATCCTAAGGATCACACACTAAGGAGTAGAGCGCCCTATACTGCTGCACTAAAGTGTATGTGAGCTAATCATCTGGAGTGGGAAGAGACCAAAAGCCTTCAGGTCCTCCAACATCAAAGCTGAGTTTGCCACTTGGTGCACCATGAACACTCCATCAGAGGGGTACAGATAAAATGGCTATAGTATGGAGGGTAAAAATGCAGGCTGTGTGTGTGTGTGTGTGTGTGTGTGTGTGTGTGTGTGTGTGTGTGTGTGTGTGTGTGTGTGTGTGTGTATAATTGTATTATTATATGACTATAGCTAAAACTGATTACTGATAATGACAGGCCTTGTCCAACAGGCAACATAAATATCTATGAGCAACAAACCAGCTGACATTGCTGCAGTCATTATTCCTTTCACTGTCTGCACAATCCAGCCATAGACATGTACACGAGGTGTTTATGCCTTGGAGGTATGAGTTAGGAGATGTACTGTCTGTAAAAAAGGGCAGTTATGTGTCACTCTTGGGGGATCACTGGTACCAACTGTTGCAGAAGTGTAGGTCTTTGATAACAAAAAGTTAAAATATTTTTTTCTAGTTATTATATTTTTAATTTTCTTAATAAGACTATGGAAGTGCATAGAATATAGCTATCCTTTGTAGGAGATAAGCTATTTGAGAAACCAAAGGGCAGTTACACAATCACAGTTAATAAACCAACAAACTGCAGCACATTACTGTGGCTCTTGCATTTTTGACTTCTTTAAAGTAAAAGGTGGTATGTCGTCTCTGAATGGGCACATTCCAGAGTGACAGCATGCAAGGCAGAGGAGCTAAAATTTGTGTTTGTTGTATTTGTTTTTCTTTTCTAGATCCTCTTTCACTGTTATAATTTAACACCTGTACAACACAAATGTCTTTGGTGACGGTCAACAAACAAACATGCACATTTTCACTTTTCACATGCTACAAATATGCAAAGCACAAAATCATGAATATATTTTACTTTTATAATATAAGAACCAAAACCACTATTTCTTTCTCCCGTGAAATAATGTTTTCAGCATTTAAAACTTTATTCCACTAAAAAAGTGAAAGGACTGGGAAACCTGGCATTCAAAATGCATTTGTGGCTGCTTTATTCTTTATGCACCTAAAATCACAAATGTGAATATCCAGATCTGCTGTCCAAATAATTTTATTAGAAAATGTAGAAACGGAGAAAACAGAAAATGCGATTCTTTCTGGCCGACGTTTAATTAACAAGACACGATACACTCAGTAAAAGTTGTTTCGCTGTACAGGTTCTAATATAAAACATTAACGCTATTAACCACTTGCGTTTTCGTCTGCTAATCTCAGATTTCATCAGATGAACCTTTCCTTAAATTTACACTTACTTTTATAGTCTATCTAATGACTTCAATTAATAAACACGATCTGAATAATTAACAAAATTCATTTCCTTTACTTACTTTCCTTAAAACAATTACACTTCCCTGTCTCTTAAAAACACTTCATTTAAACCAATATTAAACAAATGAAATCTTTCTATGGGTTAATATAAGCTCATTTCCTTTATATATTCAAGAAATTAAGATGGAAATATAGAAGAACACATTTTATTTATTATTCCATAGTATCGAACTGCCATCTAGTGGAAAATCATATTATTGTCATGTAAAACCTAAATTAAAAAACCTTTAAAAATACCCTTTTAAGTTAATAAAACCCCATTTTTGTGTTTGTAAAATTTATAAAAACACATTTATAACAAATAAATATAATGGATATGCAAAAATTGTTTTTGGATGAATTTTATATATTTGTTACAACATATTATTATAATTTAGCTGCCCTTAATTTCAGAATTGGTAATATACTTCTATACTCATTCAACCCTGGTGGGTTGTATGCTTCTAATGTTACCTGCCACCAAAGCTCCCTATATTCTACTTTCTCCTCCCAGGGGCCCCCTCTTATATCTCTTTGAGTGTGTTCTAACACTGTGAATTTGAAGGTGGCTCCTGTGCATTCCTTACTATGTTTGAATAAGGCATTTGTGTCCTTACAATTCTTAATATCATTGAGGTGCTCATAAATTCTTCTTTTGAGTTTTCTTTCTGTTTTCCCTATATAGAAGAAATCACAGATCCCACAGGTGGCCATGTAGACTAGCCCCATAGACTCACAATTGTAATAATTCTTATTATTAGTAATCAGTCTATTCCTGCTTGCAATATATAACCTATTAGTGTTTGAAATATATGGGCATTGGGCACATCTACCACACTTGTAAGTACCCATCTTCTTTGTCTCTTGTGGAGCCATGGTTTTCTTACTTTCTAAGATGTTTCTTATACTTTGGGCATTTTTATACACTATTTTTGCCGAAATCCCTTCTACTTTTTCTATGTCAGTTATATTAATAAATCTACCCCATTCCTTAAAAAATATTCTTCTGATGTTGTTATTCGTTGCATTGTATTCTAGGGTTAAGGCTAGTCGGAAATTCTCTTGGTTTCCGCTTTTGTCTTTAGATTGCTCCTTTCCTAGATCCGTGATTTTCACAATTAGGGTGTATCTAGTGTCTCTTCCCCTTTCTATTTCCTGTCTTATTTCCTTAATAAATTTTAATGGATATCCCCGATCTTTAAACATTTTTTCTAATAGATCACATTCTTTAAGGAAATCCTTTTGGCAACTTGTCGTTCGACTTCCCCTCACAAATTGTCCTTTTATGATGTTCCTTTTACAGTGGAGGGGGTGTGCACTATCATAGTGTAGAAACATATTACAGTATATGGGTTTTCTATATACATTTGTTTCTAAACCATCTCCCTGTTTGTAAATTTCCAAATCTAGATATTGTAATACATTATTTGATACTGTATGTGTAAACTTCAAAACATTAGTAGTTTGATTAAGGTAAATCATGAATTAATCAAGCTCCCCCCCCCCAAGTCCAAAATAGTACTATATCATCCAAAAATCTATGATAAAGCACCCAAAGGGAATTAAACTGAGAATTTAGTACATGTTACTCTTCCCATTTGGCAAGTACTAAATTTGCATAGGTTGAAAATATTATTCCCTAGTAATAAAAAAGACCCAGCCCCAATTTTAAAACGTAGAACTACCTATAACCCACCAATTCACCCCCATCTAAAGAATTTAGAGAGAATAATAGAAAAAGAAATTAGAAAAGAAAAAGATACTATTAAATATCAAAATAATTTGGGGACAGAAGAGAAGCAGTTGCTATATCAAATGAGAAATGACCCCAATTTAAGAGTTATGAAACCAGATAAAGGGGGTGGGGTGGTCATAATGGACAAAATTAAATATGATAGCAGAATGTATAACATTCTTTGGGACAACACAAAATATGAACCAGTCTCTAAAAACAAAATTAACATTGCCTACAATAGAATAGATGTAAATTTAAAGGATATGTTATGTGAGGGGCTTATAGACCAAGAAATACACTCATTTTTGAAAGTGGAGAAACCAAAAATTCCTTCAATTTTTGGAATTCCAAAAATTCATAAAAATGAGCTGGACCCCCCATTAAGACCAGACTGATGGATCCAAAACCCATCCATTAGCTAAATTTATAGACAATAAAGTTAAAAAATTATGGTTAGAAAAAGAACAAATTTTAAAAGACTCATGGGACTTATTAAAAGTCATTTCTAGTGTAAAAGGTGTGGATAATATTTTATTTGTCACTATAGATGTAATTGATCTTTTCTCATCCATTCCATATATTGAAGGTACAGAAATGTTTGAGGAAATATTGTATGAAAGTAAAATTTTAACCAACAATGAAAAGTAGGTAAATGTATGGTTAATGGAAATGGTGTTAAAGAATAATTTCCTATATTTTAATGGAGAATTCTTTAGACAGAAGCAAGGAGTGGCCATGGGTGCTGCATGTGCCCCAACCTATGCAAATTTAGTACTTGCCAAATGGGAAGAGAAACATGTACTAAATTCTCAATTTAATTCCCTTTGGGTGCTTTATCGTAGATTTTTGGATGATATAGTACTATTTTGGACAGGGGGAAGAAAAGCTTGATGAATTCATGATTTACCTTAACCAAACTACTAATTTTTTGAAGTTTACACATACAGTATCAAATAATGTATTACAATATCTAGATTTGGAAATTTACAAACAGGGAGATGGTTTAGAAACAAATGTATGTAGAAAACCCATATACTGTAATATGTTTCTACACTATGATAGTGCACACCCCCTCCACTGTAAAAGGAACATCATAAAAGGACAATTTGTGAGGGGAAGTCGAACGACAAGTTGCCAAAAGGATTTCCTTAAAGAATGTGATCTATTAGAAAAAATGTTTAAAGATCGGGGATATCCATTAAAATTTATTAAGGAAATAAGACAGGAAATAGAAAGGGGAAGAGACACTAGATACACCCCAATTGTGAAAATCACGGATCTAGAAAAGGAGCAATCTAAAGACAAAAGCGGAAACCAAGAGAATTTCCAACTGGCCTGAACCCTAGAATACAATGCAATGAATAACAACATCAGAAGAATATTTTTTAAGGAATGGGGTAGATTTATTAATATAACTGACATAGAAAAAGTAGAAGGGATTTCGGCAAAAATAGTGTATAAAAATGCCCAAAGTATAAGAAACATCTTAGAAAGTAAGAAAACCATGGCTCCACAAGAGACAAAGAAGATGGGTACTTACAAGTGTGGTAGATGTGCCCAATGCCCATATATTTCAAACACTAATAGGTTATATATTGCAAGCAGGAATAGACTGATTACTAATAATAAGAATTATTACAATTGTGAGTCTATGGGGCTAGTCTACATGGCCACCTGTGGGATCTGTGATTTCTTCTATATAGGGAAAACAGAAAGAAAACTCAAAAGAAGAATTTATGAGCACCTCAATGATATTAAAAATTGTAAGGACACAAATGCCTTATTCAAACATAGTAAGGAATGCACAGGAGCCACCTTCAAATTCACAGTGTTAGAACACACTCAAAGAGATATAAGAGGGGGCCCCTGGGAGGAGAAAGTAGAATATAGGGAGCTTTGGTGGCAGGTAACATTAGAAGCATACAACCCACCAGGGTTGAATGAGTATAGAAGTATATTACCAATTCTGAAATTAAGGGCAGCTAAATTATAATAATATGTTGTAACAAATATATAAAATTCATCCAGAAACAATTTTTGCATATCCATTATATTTATTTGTTATAAAGGTGTTTTTATAAATTTTACAAACACAAAAATGGGGTTTTATTAACTTAAAAGGGTATTTTTAAAGTTTTTTTAATTTAGGTTTTACATGACAATAATATGAATTTCCACTAGATGGCAGTTCGATACTATGGAATAATAAATAAAATGCATTATTTTATATTTTCATCTTAATTTCTTGAATATATAAAGGAAATGAGGTTATATCAACCCATAGAAAGATTTCATTTGTTTAATATTGTTTTAAATGAAGTGTTTTTAAGAGACAGGGAAGTATATTTATTTAAGGAAAGTATGTAAAGGAACTGAATTTTGTTAATTATTCAGATCGTGTTTATAAATTAAAGTCATTAGATAGACTATAAAAGGGAGTGTAAATTTAAGGAAAGGTTCATCTGATGAAGTCTGAGATTAGCAGACGAAAACGCAAGTGGTTAATAGCGTTAATGTTTTATATTAGAACCTGTACAGCGAAACAACTTTTACTGAGTGTATCGTGTCTTGTTAATTAAACGTTGGCCAGAAAGAATCGCATTTTCTGTTTTCTCCGTTTCTACATTGTTTTTTGGTTTTGGAGTATTGTTTTTCGCAGCCTCAACTTGTTTATTAGAAAATGTGTTATTATTTGAAGGATATAGCACTGTATTGATAGCATCCACCAAAAGACCTACATGACTATTAAAAAGTGCCAAGCTCCCAAGTTGCAAGATACTCATATTCCATTATATTTGAGTGCTACGTATTAATTTCATCATTATCATAGACTGCCTGTCTGTGCCATGTGACACTGCACATACAGGTAAGTTCTCCATAGTCAAGCCTGGGCGTAGGTGTTTAACATCGAGTCTGTTTGTCTTCTTCTGGCTAACCCCGAGATACACTCATTTTGTTTATATGATAGTATGGGAAACATGTCTGTCTGTAGCCAAATGACCAATGCTCAGAACTTTGTGAAAGTTTCCATTTTCTTTTCTTCTTTAAATGGCAGTTAAAGTCACAGAAGAGCAAGAAGGTGACTGCTGTGTTCATGTAATTTTTTCCCTCCTTTCTAATACTGTGTAATCTTCGAGTTAACATGTATATTTACAGAAATTAGCATTGTGCGGTTTGCCTCTATGTCGAGGGTGGATGTGGGGCTTGTCCCTCTGGAAAAAGTAATGTTTTTTATGTTTTTGTACCTTGGGAATGTCACTGTTTTGTAGTTATCACCTAAAGCTTTAGACATTATGTGACCGAATTATCACTTATTGGTGTATATACATATATATATATATATATATATATATATATATATATATATATATATATATATATATATATATATATATATATATATATACATATGTATATATATATTTTATATATATATATATATATATATATATATGTATATATATATATATATATATATATATATATATATATACACACACACACACACACACACACACACACACACACACACACACATACATATTAGACAGATATAGATAGAGAGATATAAATATATAAATATGGTCACCCTGCATTTTGTTGACAAGTGCAGGGGGTGTTGTGTAATATCAAAGGTACGGATAGCTGAGGGTTGCAAATGCTGATGGTATGTTTTGTCAAGATAGGTAAATGGAGTTGGATAGGGTGAGAGTGTTTGTGTATATGATTGTGAAGTAGGGTTAGGGTCCGGGACAGGTGAAGGATAGGTGTTGTATGATTGTATGCAAGTGTGTGTATTTTAGGGTTAGCGTCAGGGTTTGGTAAGAGGATAGATGTAGTGCTTTTAGTGTGTGTTTGTGTGTGCAAGTGTGTCTCATGTAGTGGCAGTGTTATGGGAAGATTTTTATTAAGGTACACTGTAAGGTTAGGAATGGGGAAAAGGGCAGCATTAGAGTTAGGGTTAACACCAATTACTAAGGTGGGCGGAGGGGCAGGCTTATGCAAAGTACAAGTGTGATAGTAGCAAACTGCAGAATGTTTCCAATTTGTTTGTCTACAACACCACAATAAGGGCACTGTTACCACACATGGATAAGTATTCCATCCAAACTCAGGTGTGTAATAGTTGCCCTCTAAGGAGGCATCCATAAAACTACTAATTATGCATATTATTGTTATGTCTTTTTCGCAATCATAACCTGTCATCACTAACATGGCATTTTATTTTTATGTCGTAGTATTACTGTCTGGATCCTGTAAAATTTGACTATGGACTATTTCATTGGCGTTACTATAATTATTAAATCTACAGTATAATGACTGATGCAATGATTATTTCAGTGGATTTAACATTAAACCTTTTTATTTCATTGCATTTTGATCACATCATGTACATATCCTTACTGACTTGTGGACATTACAGCATTGATAATTTCACTGTGCATGGTTACATGTGCATACTTATATTCTGCATATTTCATTATTGTAAAATCAAATGAGTGGAATATGACGTTTTACTTGTCAGTTCGTCAGCTGCTAATGGCTGTATGGCATTAACCATTCAGGGCTGCATATACCATTGGGATACACTTGGCTGGTCTGCATGTTCCCTTCTATTTTCTGGTTCAGGTTCATGAAACTTTGATATCTCAGTTTTCAGCCTTATACCTGGATGATATTAATGTTGCTACTGTTTAACAGTGTCATGTACTGTCTTACATTCCACTTTTGCTGTCTTTGTGGTCAGTATTCTACTTTTGTTGATCTTACACACTGTCAGCATTTCATATTTTCGACCATTTTGTGGAGACATTTCAACTGTCGACTCTCTGTGTTGGATTTAGTACATCTATAGAAAAATGGACAGAGAAAGAGAGATACAGTTGTAACTGAAAAGGATGAATATTCATTTGAATGAAAAGCTTTTGCGAATGAAAAAAGAGAGACTGGACAAATGACTAAATACTCATTTCTGTGATTTATGAATCAAATTGAATAAAAGTTTTATATAATGTAGATAAGCAGCGATCTGCAGGAAGATTAATGTTTACATGAAAAAGTGGTGGTTGTGAGGATATGCAAGACTGTTACAGCAGTTGTGTTTGCAGGTTAGGGTCACAGTGTGCGTTATGTAAGGGCATAGATTCACTGTTTTGCATGTTTGACATTATGCGTATTCTATATCCTTTTGTCTTCTGTAGCGGTACTGTTATGGAAAGGATTTTGGTAATGTATTGTGTAGGATTAGGGTTAAAGTTAGGGACAATAGTTAAGGTGTGCAGAAGGCCTTGGGTTTGTTCCCAGTTTAGCCAAAACTGGGAACAAGTTGTATAATTGTCACTTGGTCATCAGTTCAGTTTCCACCACTTCTCTAAACAATCTTCAACAAAGTAAATTACAATCAACTAAAGAAATACCAAGAAAGAAGAAAGATTGCCTTACAGACGAAGTGAAAAAAGAAATTCTCATATTGATGAAAATGACTGACTTCACTTTATAATTTGCAGGCTGTGATATCTTCCGACTATACCGCTCAACTATCCAGAAGTTTGCAAAATGTCCATATTTTTGCCCTATATTTTTAGTCTGCTCCTCATAAAATGTGTTTTTTTCTAAATAGTCAAACCCCTTTGTGGTTTACTAAATAACAACATTCATGAGTATCAGCTGTCATATCCTTCAGAATATGCTTGCAATGCTAATGCATATCATGTTATACTAGCAACTTTCTACATTTATAACAGAAATACTTAAAATTTTCCTTGATTTCCAGGCTTTGTCCCTCCATTAGTTTCGACTTTGTGCAGATCTTTTAAGCTAAGATGCTGAGGGGTATTTTTCTGAAAATAAAGCTTGTAAGCTGTAATTTCTTCCACTTTGAGGCTAGGGTAAATGCATTAACATATTTAAAAATCTTAGAAATACTTAAATGCATACACATACACAATTATTGATGTACACACACACACACATACACACACACACACACACACACACACACACACACACACATGCATACATACATACATACACACACTCATAAGTACAACAAATGCAAATATAATACAAACATAGCACATTACACAAGTCAGCTGTTCATAGGTTCATAGGTTCATACTAGGCTATCTGCCCAAGGGCATTTATAAGCCTAGCCCATAGTTATGTGGCTTTCGCCACCCCTTTAGTTTGAATAAAAACTATGCCTATCATTTTGCTGTGAATCTGTCAAGCAGTGACACTGAAGTAATCCCTGGGGTATATCTGCAATCTCCCATCCATTGGTCAAGATTCCTCTTGAACAAGGCCAGAGAGGTGCTCTGCCTCACATGTACCGGGATTTTGTTCCACAGCATTGGGAGTCTCTGGGTGATGAATCTGTCCCTCCAGCACGTTCTATTTATAACCGTGTCAAGGTTTAAGTCTCCCGCCCTTGTGGTTCTGAGGGATCTAGATTTTTTGAGGTGAAGCATATTCATCAAATCTGGGTTTGACATGGCCTTATATGTCAGGCACAGGTCACCTCTGAGCAAGCGGTATGAGACTGAATAGAGCTGGAGTTCTTTCAGTCGGGCAGCATAAGACATATTTTTGAGCCCCTTTATCCTTTTGGTGAGGAACTTTTGGGGCCTTTCAAGCTGCAGCAGGTGTCTGGTCAGATACATTCCGAATGGGGCATTGTACTCAATCATAGGTCTAATGAGTGATGAGTACAGGGGAACGATGACCTCCCTTGATCTAGATGTGAATCCCTTCATGATCAGGTGGGTGATATAGAAGGTTTTCCTAACTACTTTAGCAACATGAGTGTCAAACGAAAGGCTACTGTCAACCTGGGTCCCCAGATCTCTGATGACTTTTTCTGTGCTCAGTGGATTGCCACCTATATGGTAGCTAGGGGTAACCTTGTTTTTCCCGAAGGGTATGACTATGCATTTTTTGGCGTTTAACTTCAGGCCATGGCTCTGGCACCAGTTATCCGTTTCTGTGAGGCCCTTCTGGAGGATATCTGTGTCAGATGTGTTTTCAACTATAGCCCAGTTTGCAGTCATCTGCAAACTTTGTCAGCCATAACCCTCCTGTGTTTGCTTGTACTTCAGAAAAGTAGATGCCGAACAAGAGTGGACCCAGGACTGAGCCCTGTGGGACACCACTTGTGACAGGCTTTGAGTCTGACATGGCTCCAGCAACTCTGACCCTGTGGGTTCTGTCACTTAGCCAGTTTGCAACCCATCTTGTGATGTATGGGTTTACATTCAAGCTGATGAGTTTTTCGATGATACCTGAGTGGGGTATTGTGTCGAAGGCCTTTGCCAGGTCGAGGTAGGCTGTATGGACTGCCTTTCCCTCATCAATGGCCTTGGTGACTGTCTCGAAAAAGTCAACCAAGTTTAAGAGGCAGGATCTGCCTTTGACAAAGCCAAACTGGGTTGGATCCAAAGTCTGCAAGTTCCCTATGTCTTTATTTATGAGTTCCATTATGATCCTCTTCATGGCTTTGCAGATAAGGCTTGTCAAGCTAATGGGGTGGTAATTTCCAGGGTCTGTGGAGGCACCGCCCTTATGAAGTGGGACCACAGTTGCCGTGCGCCACTCCTTGGGTACGTATCCTGAGGTGAGGCTAAGATTAAACAGCTGTCCTAACTGTGGGTTTAATTCCTCATTGAGTTCATGAAGCACACAGCCGGGGACACCATCCGGTCCCATGGATGCTGTGTTTTTTGCCTTAGTGAGGGCAGTTCTCACCTGGGCGTTGGAGATGTTTGGGGGGCTACAATCCTCTGGAATAGATATCTCTCCTTTTGGGGGGGAGAAGTTTGCACTGAACCTGTCAGCCAGTATGTTGGCAATGTGTGTAGGTTCAGTAATTTTCACATCATTTTGAACTAATTCTGAGCATATCTGGGAGTTTCTTCCTAGGTTTCTAACATAGCTAAAGAAGGCCTTATGATTCTCTTTAGAGTCCTTGGCGATTTTTCTCTCAAAATTTGCCTTGGATGATTTTATGAGAGCTCTTAGTTTTTACTTATAATGATCAAAGGTGTCTTACCTTTCAAGGATTTTGCTCTATCTTGTAGTAGCTTCCTCCTTTTGTTGTAGAGCTTGTTTATGGCTGGGGTCCACCAGACTGGACGCTTGCCTTTGGTACAGAGAGTCTTAGTTTTGTTTGGGATTGCCTGATCCATGCAGTCCTGTAGGTGCTGGTAGAAGGCATTTGTAAGTGATTCAGCGGTTTGAGTAATGTTTACCACTGGCTCAGGGGCCTTAAAGGAGACCACACTAGTTTTTAGAAGTGTGAAATCGGCTTTTGAGAAGTTTTTCACTGTGGTCTTTTTGTTTCAGGTGGGGCGGGATGAGGACCTCCAGCAAGATTAGTTTATGATCTGATATCACCAGTGAGGGGTATACTTCGGTGTTGAACATTTTGATCCCATGTTCGTGATGATGAGATCAAGTATGTTTTCTCCTCTTGTGGGGATGGTGACTAGTTGTTCCATGGCATTTGAGTTTATGAACTCCAGGAATCTTTGGGTTAGAGTGTTCGGGCTTGAGTAGTGTTCCCAGTCTATATTAGGGTAGTTGAAGTCACCTAGTATGATGGTGTTTGGAGATTCATTTATCCCCTCCAATGTTTTCAGGAAGGCCATGTGAGGTTCCTGAGTTTGAGAGGGTGGCCTGTAACATGCTACAAATTGCAGAGCAGTCTTGCCTATGGTTAATTGCACCTGGATGGTCTCCGATGCATCGTGCGTTGCCACCAACCTTGAGGTATGGGTGTCCTTTATGAATATGGACACCCCCCCTCCTTTCTTGGTGTTGTCCAGAGTTTGGGGCCGGAACGCATGATATGAGGTGAAACCTGTTAGTGCTGGGGTGCTCTCAGGAGCCTTGAACCAGGTTTCTGTCACAGCACAGACATCGATGTTCTCCATATTGAGAAGGGCCTCGAAAAGTGCATCTTGAGATTGAGACTTCTGGCATTGAGCAGCATTACCCTTAGTTTTTTTTCCTTTTTGGTGTTCTAGGGTGGTAGGTTTAGAATTTGAGCCTTGCCTAAAATAGGCACTATGGGGGTGGCAAGAACCTTTGCCAATATCCGGAAGCCCAGGGGTGACAGGTGCAAGCCGTCCCTTGAAGCAGCGTGGCTTGTCCAGCATGTCATCCCAGGCAGACAGACATTGGATCCCCTTTGAATGGCACCAGAATTTAAGCCAATTATTAAAGCTGATCATCTTATCACTGTATTGTGGCATCATTCTAGGTGAAGGTAGGATACTGCTCAAGGTCAGGGTCATACCTGCCTGGGCTACATAATCAGAGAGCTCCTCGATGTCCCTTTTCATGTAGTCCAAGGAGGTACGTCTCAGGTCGTTGACACCAGCGTGGACAATGACTGAGTCGTACTTGTACCTGCTGTTGAGAGACCTGAGTGCTTGCGTTATGTGGCGGATTCTAGCGCCCGACAGGCAGCTTACTGTGACCTTCTCTTTACTCAGTCTGGTGAGCGGGACGTCAGTGTGTCTGACTATGGAATCACCAATGACAAGTGTGTCTGGCATTTTGTTTGGCCTTAAGGGCTGTGACTGTTTGACACTCTGACTGTGTGGTCTATGTGTTGCATGTGTTGGGTCGTGAGGTGGTAGTTGTTTGGGTGTCTGCTTTGGTGGCCTCTGCTGTTTTGGTAAATTTTTGATCAGAGCCTCCGAGTATGTCTTTGTGTGAGTATGTGTATGATTTGAAGTTGTGATGGTACCATGTGTGACTGGGTATGTATTGTGTGTGGTTACCTTCTCCTCCTGTCTGGTCTTGCCAGTCCTATGTTGAGAGAGCTCAGCCTCCAGTTTGGCCGTATAGTTGCATCTCTCGCATGTATTTGTGTTTTGTGGGAGAAGGAGAGGATTGTCTGTGTACATGAGGCAGTTGTAACATTGCCTCAATATTCCCAGGTTCACCAGTTGAGCTGGAGAGGACACTAGCAACTGATCCCTCGACATACTAGAAGTAGTAGATAAAGTGACTTTCAAAGGACTCCGGGGGAAGTGGGTTTTAGGCTGGTGGGGTACTATCTATAATAAGAGTGCTTTATCAAGGTGCAAGCACTGTAGGAGTAAGTGCTAGGCTTTACAGATAGAGAATAGTCTACTTGGGAATCAAGTAGAGATGAACTTTTCAGTTATAGGATATGCTGGTTAGATCAGCAGTACAGCTCGAGGAAGGTAGTTTTAAGGGAAAATTGGAAGAGTGGAATTTAGATGGCCCAAATAGTTTAACCTTGTTTAACCGCTGCTCTTGTGTGCAACAGTGGTAACTCAGCTAAATCGCTTACGCGTTTAGCGTGTTTTATAGCAGGGGGCTGAAGGGAGCTAGGAATTGGCCCAAAACGACCAATGGACTACTAGTTTCTGGCTGAAACTTCACCAAATCAGACAAAAGGCGCTCAGTGCTTCCCACTCCCACTGGTAAGCAAAGAAACTTCCCTCCTTCCTAATAAGGCAATGGATCAGTAACAGGAACTAAAAACAAAGCCCAGGGATCAGCAACTCTGAAACTGGACTACTCTAGTTCAGTAAGGCGGGAAAACAAGAGATTTTTTTGTTTTATTACAGAGACAAGGAAAAAAACAGACAGTAAATGCTATAAATGCTGTAAATTGGCTAGCACACTTTAGTGTGTAGCCTACAGAAACAATTTGCAACAATTAGTAACTTAAAGTGCAATAAACAGTGTAAAATGCAGAAATCACTTAAAGTAGCAATAAAACAGGCGAAATGCCTGTTGCTTCCCACAAGCATAAATGACATTACAGAAGTATTACCTTTTCTTCGCATTAGTAATACACTGTGGAAGCTCACACTTCACTACATCAATAAAGTGCACATAATGGACAAAAAGCTTTGAATTCAGAAAAAAATGTCAGCACAATTCATGCTGTTTGCACATACTGAGCAGATAAAGGAAAAGGAAGTTACTTTTTCACCTTTATCAGGCTGCGTTTCTTCTCCATTTTATTTGATCTGCTACTTTATATGGAAATACATTATATTTTCTAATTCAAGTAATCTAATATAATTGCAAATGAAATAGACAGCTATGTGAAAATATCTAACTATAAGTCATATGCTTCAAATTACAGACAACACACTTTTTGTTTCCTGTTAGATTACAATGATTCTCCTCCTCTTAACTTATTACTACAAAGTGTATTTTATTAGAACTATTTTATATATTGGAAAACATTTTTAATTCAAGTAATCTAACATAATTGCAAAGTAAGTATAAAAATATGTGCAAAAATAACTATAAGCCATATGCTTCAAATTATAGGCAGTGCACTTTGTTTCCTGTTAGATTGCATTCATACCTTTCCTTTTAATTTATCACAACTAAGTGTTACTGGCTATGCATAGTAAGTGGCAAATCTTCTAATACAAGTTTGTGAATGATTTAGTAATTTCACATCTAGATCTTTAAGATAAATTGACAGATATTTGCAATTATTTGTTTCAGATATGAAATATACATTTGAAAATCCTACTAAAATTAATATGACAGAATTAAAATAATAAAATACGTAATAAGCCATGAGACAGATTTCCTTTTAAGTAAAGTACACTTTTTATATCATCTTAGACTGCATAATTTAGGAATAAGTATGCCTTTTGTGTCCACATAGTCAGTTGCAGAAACATTAGCGGTCATCCTCAGGAGTTTGTACACATCATGGTACACATTCATTAGTGGGTCCTGGAGTACAGAATCATTAGTGGGGTCCTGGAGCACAGATTCATTAGTGGGATAGACCACAGATTTGTTAGTGGGGTCATGCAGCAACAATTCATTAGTGGGGTCCTGGAGTACAGAATCATTATTGGGATCCTGGAGTTCAAATTCATTAGTGGGGTGGAACCCATATTTGTTAGTGGGGTCCTGGAGCACAGATTCGTTAGTCGGGTCCTGGAGTACAGAATCATTAGTGGGGCCCTGGAGCATTGATTCATTAGTGGGGTGGGCACAGATTTGTTAGTGGTGTCCTGGAGCACAGATTCATTAGTGGGGTCCTACAGCACAGATTCATTAGTGGGGTCCTGGAGCACAGATTTGTTAGTGGGGTCCTGGAGCACAGATTCGTTAGTGGGGTCCTGGTGCACAGAATCATTAATGGTGTCCTGGAGCACAGATTCATTAGTGAGGTGGGGCACAGATTTGTTAGTGGAGTCCTGGTGCACAGAATCATTAGTGGGGTGGAGCACAGATTTGTTTGTGGGGTCCTGAAGCACAGAATCATTAGTGGCTTCCTGGAGCACAGATTCATTAGTGGGGTCCTGCAGTCCTGTGCAATTTATGACTGAGATTCAGAGATACAATGAGTAAGGAGCAAGTAAACAGGCTGGGCATCATAAATACCTTTCACTTAATTCAAATACAAGTGCCCATCCTATAGAACAACTCAGTAGGTATCTGCACAACAATCAAAATTTCCAAGAACTCACAATTTTCCATGAAAACAAACAGGAGTGTAGTTCAAAGAGAATGTATCATACATGCAAAGGAGTACTTTCATAGTGAAAAAATATTCCAGTATACTGTGCTGTAGGCCTAGTCCGAGTCAGATCATGGTCAAATGTGGCCCTAGGCCCTAGGCCTCTACTTGGCCATCTTAGGCCTAGTCCGAGCCAGATCATACTCAAATGTAGCCCTAGGCCCTAGGCCTCTACTTGGCCACCTTAGGCCTAGTCTGAGCCAGATCATGGTCAAATGTGGCCCTAGGCCCTAGGCCTCTACTTGGCCACCTTTTCCCAATTATCATAACATATTTGAATTTTTCAGTGGAGGTACTGTTGTGCTGTTTGCATGAAGTGATCATGATCATAGAAATTTATATTCAGTTTAAATATTTTATTTCAAATTTTAATAACAAAAATACTGCGAGCCATTCACTAAACTAAACAAAACCCCCTCCTGCTGAAGGCAGAAGCAGCATGAAGAGCAGTCACATTTATTTAAAGTGAACCT
>NC_056737.1:1007639337-1007734337 GCF_019279795.1 Protopterus annectens
TGCCTTAGTTGTCCCATACTCTGTATTTAAACTGCCTTTGTTGTCCCATACCCTGTATATTAACTGGGTTGTTGTCCCATACCCTTTATATTAACTGTGCTGTTGTCCCATACCCCATATATTAACTGCCTTTGTTGCACCATACCCTTATATTAACTGCCTTTGTTGTCCCATGCCCATTATATTAACTGCCTTTGTTGTCACATACCCTGTACTTTAACAGCCTTTGTTGTCCCAAACTGTGTATATTAACTGCCTTTGTTGTTACATACCCTGTATATTAACTGCCTTTGTTGTCCCATACCCCGTATATTAACTGCCTTTGTTGTCCCATATCCTGTATATGCCTCTGTTGTCCCATAACCCATATATTAACAGCCTTTGTTGTCCCATACCATTTATATTAACTGCCTTTGTTTTCCCATACCCCATATATTAACTACCTTTGTTGTCCCATACCCCATCTATTAACTGCCTTTTTTCTCCCATACCCAATAGATTGATTGCCTTTGTTGTCCCATACCCCGTATATTAACTCTCATGCCTCGTATATTAGCTGCCATAACCCATATATTAACTGCCTTTGTTGTCCCATACCCCGTATATTAACTGCCTTTGTTGTCCCATACCCTGTATATTAACTGCCTTTGTTGTCCCATATCCTGTATATTAACTGTGTTGTTGTCCCATACCCCATATATTAACTGCCTTTGTTGTCAAATAAACCATATATTAACTGCCTTTGTTGTCCCATACCCTGTATATTAACTGTATTTGTTGTCCCACACCCTGTATATTAACTGCCTTTGTTGTCCCATACCCTGTATACTAACTGCCTTTGTTGTCCCATACCCCATATAATAACTGCCTTTGTTGTCCCATACCCTGTATATTAACTGCCTTTGTTGTCCCATACCCTGTATATTAACTGCCTTTGTTGTCCCATAAACCATATATTAACTGCCTTTGTTGTCCCATACCCTGTATATTAACTGCCTTTGTTGTCCCATACCCTGTATATTAACTGCCTTTGTTGTCCCATACCCTTTATATTAACTGCCTTTGTTGTCCCATAACCTGTATATTAACTGCCTTTGTTGTCCCATACCCCATATATTAACTGCCTTTGTTGTCCCATACCCCATATATTAACTGCCTTTCTTGGTCCATACCCCATATATTAACTGCCTTAGTTGTCCCATACTCTGTATTTAAACTGCCTTTGTTGTCCCATACCCTGTATATTAACTGCCTTTGTTGTCCCATACCATTTATATTAACTGCCTTTGTTGTCCCATACCCCATATATTAACTGCCTTTGTTGTCCCATACCCTGTATATTAACTGCCTTTGTTGTCCCATACCCTGTATATTAACTGCCTTTGTTGTCCCATACCCCATATATTAAATGCCTTTGTTGTCCCATACCCTGTATATTAACTGCCTTTGTTGTCCCATACCCTGTATATTAACTGCCTTTGTTGTCCCATATCCTGTATATTAACTGCCTTTGTTGTCCCATACCCTGTATATTAACTGCAGTTGTTGTCCCATACCCAGTATATTAACTGCCTTTGTTGCCCCATACAGTATATAATAACTGCCTTTGTTGTCCCATACCGCATATATCAACTGCGTTTGTTGTCCCACACTCTGTGTATTAACTGCCACTGATGTCCCATACCCCATACATTAACTGCCTTTGTTGTCCCATACCCTGTATATTAACTGCCTTTGTTTTCCCATACCCCGTATATTTACAGCCTTTGTTGTCCCATACCCTGTATATTATCTGCCTTTGTTGTCCCATACCCTGTATATTAACTGCCTTTGTTGTCCCATACCCCATATATTAACTGCCTTTGTTGTCCCATACCCTGTATAATAACTGCCTTTGTTGTCCCATACCCAGTATATTAACTGCCTTTGTTGTCCCATACCCTGTATATTAACTGCCTTTGTTGTCCCATACCCTGTATATTAACTGCCTTTGTTGTCCCATACCCTGTATATTAACTGCCTTTGTTGTCCCATACCCCATATATTAACTGCCTTTGTTGTCCCATACCCTGTATATTAACTGCCTTTGTTGTCCCATACCCTGTATATTAACTGCCTTTGTTGTCCCATACCCTGTATATTAACTGCCTTTGTTGTCCCATACCCTGTATATTAACTGCCTTTGTTGTCCCATATCCTGTATATTAACTGCCTTTGTTGTCCCATACCCTGTATATTAACTGCCTTTGTTGTCCCATACCCCATATATTAACTGCCTTTGTTGTCCCATACCCTGTATATTAACTGCCTTTGTTGTCCCATACCCTGTATATTAACTGCCTTTGTTGTCCCACACCCTGTATATTAACAGCCTTTGTTGTCCCATACCCAGTATATTAACTGCCTTTGTTGCCCCATACAGTAGATATTAACTGCCTTTGTTGTCCCATACCCCATATATTAAATGCCTTTGTTGTCCCACACCCTGTATATTAACTGCCTTTGTTGTCCCATACCCCGTATATTAACTGCCTTTGTTGTCCCATACCCTGTATATTAACTGCCTTTGTTGTCCCATACCCCATATATTAACTGCCTTTGTTGTCCCATACCCTGTATATTAACTGCCTTTGTTGTCCCATACCCCGTATATTAACTGCCTTTGTTGTCCCATACCCTGTATATTAACTGCCTTTGTTGTCCCATACCCCATATATTAACTGCCTTTGTTGTCCCATACCCTGTATATTAACTGCCTTTGTTGTCCCATACCCTGTATATTAACTGCCTTTGTTGTCCCATACCCTGTATATTAACTGCCTTTGTTGTCCCATACCCTGTATATTAACTGCCTTTGTTGTCCCATACCCTGTATATTAACTGCCTTTGTTGTCCCATACCCTGTATATTAACTGCCTTTGTTGTCCCATACCCTGTATATTAACTGCCTTTGTTGTCCCATACCCTGTATATTAACTGCCTTTGTTGTCCCATACCCTGTATATTAACTGCCTTTGTTGTCCCATACCCCATATATTAACTGCCTTTGTTGTCCCATACCCTGTATATTAACTGCCTTTGTTGTCCCATACCCTGTATATTAACTGCCTTTGTTGTCCCATACCCTGTATATTAACTGCCTTTTTTGTCCCATACCCTGTATATTAACTGCCTTTGTTGTCCCATACCCTGTATATTAACTGACTTTGTTGTCCCATACCTGTATATTAACTACCTTTGTTGTCCCATACCCTGTATATTAACTGCCTTTTTTGTCCCATACCCTGTATATTAACTGCCTTTGTTGTCCCATACCCTGTATATTAACTGCCTTTGTTGTCCCATACCCTGTATATTAACTGCCTTTGTTGTCCCATACCCTGTATATTAACTGCCTTTGTTGTCCCATACCCTGTATATTAACTGCCTTTGTTGTCCCATACCCTGTATATTAACTGCCTTTGTTGTCCCATACCCCATATATTAACTGCCTTTGTTGTCCCATACCCTGTATATTAACTGCCTTTGTTGTCCCATACCCTATATTAACTGCCTTTGTTGTCCCATACCCTGTATATTAACTGCCTTTGTTGTCCCATACCCTGTATATTAACTGCCTTTGTTGTCCCATACCCCATATATTAACTGCCTTTGTTGTCCCATACCCTGTATATTAACTGCCTTTGTTGTCCCATACCCTGTATATTAACTGCCTTTGTTGTCCCATACCCTGTATATTAACTGCCTTTGTTGTCCCATACCCTGTATATTAACTGCCTTTGTTGTCCCATACCCTGTATATTAACTGCCTTTGTTGTCTCTTACCCTGTATATTAACTGCCTTTGTTGTCCCATACCCTGTATATTAACTGCCTTTGTTGTCCCATACCCTGTATATTAACTGCCTTTGTTGTCCCATACCCTGTATATTAACTGCCTTTGTTGTCCCATACCCTGTATATTAACTGCCTTTGTTGTCCCATACCCTGTATATTAACTGCCTTTGTTGTCCCATACCCTGTATATTAACTGCCTTTGTTGTCCCATACCCTGTATATTAACTGCCTTTGTTGTCCCATACCCTGTATATTAACTGACTTTGTTGTCCCATACCTGTATATTAACTACCTTTGTTGTCCCATATCCTGTATATTAACTGCCTTTGTTGTCCCATACCCTGTATATTAACTGCCTTTGTTGTCCCATACCCTGTATATTAACTGCCTTTGTTGTCCCATACCCCATATATTAACTGCCTTTGTTGTCCCATACCCTGTATATTAACTGCCTTTGTTGTCCCATACCCTGTATATTAACTGCCTTTGTTGTCCCATACCCTGTATATTAACTGCCTTTGTTGTCCCATACCCTGTATATTAACTGCCTTTGTTGTCCCATACCCTGTATATTAACTGCCTTTGTTGTCCCATACCCTGTATATTAACTGCCTTTGTTGTCCCATACCCTGTATATTAACTGCCTTTGTTGTCCCATACCCCATATATTAACTGCCTTTGTTGTCCCATACCCTGTATATTAACTGCCTTTGTTGTCCCATACCCTGTATATTAACTGCCTTTGTTGTCCCATACCCTGTATATTAACTGCCTTTGTTGTCCCATACCCCATATATTAACTGCCTTTGTTGTCCCATACCCTGTATATTAACTGCCTTTGTTGTCCCATACCCAGTATATTAACTGCCTTTGTTGTCCCATACCCTGTATATTAACTGCCTTTGTTGTCCCATACCCTGTATATTAACTGCCTTTGTTGTCCCATACCCTGTATATTAACTGCCTTTGTTGTCCCATACCCATATATTAACTGCCTTTGTTGTCCCATACCCTGTATATTAACTGCCTTTGTTGTCCCATACCCCATATATTAACTGCCTTTGTTGTCCCATACCCTGTATATTAACTGCCTTTGTTGTCCCATACCCCATATATTAACTGCCTTTGTTGTCCCATACCCCATATATTAACTGCCTTTGTTGTCCCATACCCTGTATATTAACTGCCTTTGTTGTCCCATACCCTGTATATTAACTGCCTTTGTTGTCCCATACCCTGTATATTAACTGCCTTTGTTGTCCCATACCCTGTATATTAACTGCCTTTGTTGTCCCATACCCTGTATATTAACTGCCTTTGTTGTCCCATACCCTGTATATTAACTGCCTTTGTTGTCCCATACCCCATATATTAACTGCCTTTGTTGTCCCATACCCTGTATATTAACTGCCTTTGTTGTCCCATACCCTGTATATTAACTGCCTTTGTTGTCCCATACCCTGTATATTAACTGCCTTTGTTGTCCCATACCCTGTATATTAACTGCCTTTGTTGTCCCATACCCCATATATTAACTGCCTTTGTTGTCCCATACCCTGTATATTAACTGCCTTTGTTGTCCCATACCCTGTATATTAACTGCCTTTGTTGTCCCATACCCTGTATATTAACTGCCTTTGTTGTCCCATACCCCATATATTAACTGCCTTTGTTGTCCCATACCCTGTATATTAACTGCCTTTGTTGTCCCGTACCCTGTATATTAACTGCCTTTGTTGTCCCATACCCTGTATATTAACTGCCTTTGTTGTCCCATACCCTGTATATTAACTGCCTTTGTTGTCCCATACCCTGTATATTAACTGCCTTTGTTGTCCCATACCCTGTATATTAACTGCCTTTGTTGCCCCATACCCCGTATATTAACATCCCTTGTTGTGCCATACCCTGTATATTAACTGCCTTTGTTGTCCCATACCCTGTATATTAACTGCCTTTGTTGTCCCATACCCCATATATTAACTGCCTTTGTTGTCCCATACCCTGTATATTAACTGCCTTTGTTGTCCCATACCCCATATATTAACTGCCTTTGTTGTCCCATACCCTGTATATTAACTGCCTTTGTTGTCCCATACCCCATATATTAACTGCCTTTGTTGTCCCATACCCTGTATATTAACTGCCTTTGTTGTCCCATACCCCATATATTAACTGCCTTTGTTGCCGCATACCCTGAATATTAACTGAATTTGTTGTGCCATACCTCTATTATTAACTAACTTTGTTTCCCATACCTGTATATTAACTACCTTTGTTGTCCAATATCCTGTATATTAACTGCCTTTGTTGTCCCATACCCTGTATATTAACTGCCTTTGTTGTCCCATACCCCATATATTAACTGCCTTTGTTGTCCCATACCCTGTATATTAACTGCCTTTGTTGTCCCATATCCCGTATATTAACTGCCTTTGTTGTCCCATACACTGTATATTAACTGCCTTTGTTGTCCCATACCCTGTATATTAACTGCCTTTGTTGTCCCATACCCTGTATATTAACTGCCTTTGTTGTCCCATACCCTGTATATTAACTGCCTTTGTTGTCCCATACCCTGTATATTAACTGCCTTTGTTGTCCCATACCCTGTATATTAACTGCCTTTGTTGTCCCATTCCCTGTATATTAACTGCCTTTGTTGTCCCATACCCTGTATATTAACTGCCTTTGTTGTCCCATACCCTGTATATTAACTGTCTTTGTTGTCCCATACCCTGTATATTAACTGCCTTTGTTGTCCCATACCCTGTATATTAACTGCCTTTGTTGTCCCATACCCTGTATATTAACTGCCTTTGTTGTCCCATACCCTGTATATTAACTGCCTTTGTTGTCCCATACCCCATATATTAACTGCCTTTGTTGTCCCATACCCTGTATATTAACTGCCTTTGTTGTCCCATACCCTGTATATTAACTGCCTTTGTTGTCCCATACCCTGTATATTAACTGCCTTTGTTGTCCCATACCCTGTATATTAACTGCCTTTGTTGTCCCATACCCTGTATATTAACTGCCTTTTTTGTCCCATACCCATATATTAACTGCCTTTGTTGTCCCATACCCCGTATATTAACTGCCTTTGTTGTCCCATACCCTGTATATTAACTGCCTTTGTTGTCCCATACCCTGTATATTAACTGCCTTTGTTGTCCCATACCCCATATATTAACTGCCTTTGTTGTCCCATACCCTGTATATTAACTGCCTTTGTTGTCCCATACCCTGTATATTAACTGCCTTTGTTGTCCCATACCCTGTATATTAACTGCCTTTGTTGTCCCATACCCTGTATATTAACTGCCTTTGTTGTCCCATACCCCGTATATTAACTGCCTTTGTTGTCCCATACCTGTATATTAACTACCTTTGTTGTCCCATACCCTGTATATTAACTGCCTTTGTTGTCCCATACCCTGTATATTAACTGCCTTTGTTGTCCCATACCCTGTATATTAACTGCCTTTGTTGTCCCATACCCCATATATTAACTGCCTTTGTTGTCCCATACCCTGTATATTAACTGCCTTTGTTGTCCCATACCCCATATATTAACTGCCTTTGTTGTCCCATACCCTGTATATTAACTGCCTTTGTTGTCCCATACCCTGTATATTAACTGCCTTTGTTGTCCCATACCCTGTATATTAACTGCCTTTGTTGTCCCATACCCCATATATTAACAGCCTTTGTTGTCCCATACACCGTATATTAATGGCTTTTGCTGTCCCATACCTCATATGTTAACTACCTTTGTTGTCCCATATCCTGTATATTAACTGCCTTTGTTGTCCCATACCCCATATATTAACTGCCTTTGTTGTCCCATACCCTGTATATTAACTGCCTTTGTTGTCCCATACCCTGTATATTAACTGCCTTTGTTGTCCCATACCCTGTATATTAACTGCCTTTGTTGTCCCATACCCTGTATATTAACTGCCTTTGTTGTCCCATACCCTGTATATTAACTGCCTTTGTTGTCCCATACCCTGTATATTAACTGCCTTACTGTCCCATACCCTGTATATTAACTGCCTTTGTTGTCCCATACCCCGTATATTAACTGCCTTTGTTGTCCCATACCCTGTATATTAACTGCCTTTGTTGTCCCATACCCTGTATATTAACTGCCTTTGTTGTCCCATACCCTGTATATTAACTGCCTTTGTTGTCCCATACCCTGTATATTAACTGCCTTTGTTGTCCCATACCCTGTATATTAACTGCCTTTGTTGTCCCATACCCTGTATATTAACTGCCTTTGTTGTCCCATACCCTGTATATTAACTGCCTTTGTTGTCCCATACCCCATATATTAACTGCCTTTGTTGTCCCATACCCTGTATATTAACTGCCTTTGTTGTCCCATACCCCATATATTAACTGCCTTTGTTGTCCCATACCCTGTATATTAACTGCCTTTGTTGTCCCATACCCTGTATATTAACTGCCTTTGTTGTCCCATACCCATATATTAACTGCCTTTGTTGTCCCATACCCTGTATATTAACTGCCTTTGTTGTCCCATACCCTGTATATTAACTGCCTTTGTTGTCCCATACCCTGTATATTAACTGCCTTTGTTGTCCCATACCCCATATATTAACTGCCTTTGTTGTCCCATACCCTGTATATTAACTGCCTTTGTTGTCCCATACCCCATATATTAACTGCCTTTGTTGTCCCATACCCTGTATATTAACTGCCTTTGTTGTCCCATACCCTGTATATTAACTGCCTTTGTTGTCCCATACCCTGTATATTAACTGCCTTTGTTGTCCCATACCCTGTATATTAACTGCCTTTGTTGTCCCATACCCCATATATTAACTGCCTTTGTTGTCCCATACCCTGTATATTAACTGCCTTTGTTGTCCCATACCCCATATATTAACTGCCTTTGTTGTCCCATACCCTGTATATTAACTGCCTTTGTTGTCCCATATCTCGTATATTAACAGTCTTTGTTGCCCCATACAGTGCATATTAACTGCCTTTGTTGTCCCATACCCTGTATATTAACTGCCTTTGTTGTCCCATACCCTGTATATTAACTGCCTTTGTTGTCCCATACCCTGTATATTAACTGCCTTTGTTGTCCCATACCCTGTATATTAACTGCCTTTGTTGTCCCATACCCCATATATTAACTGCCTTTGTTGTCCCATACCCTGTATATTAACTGCCTTTGTTGTCCCATACCTGTATATTAACTACCTTTGTTGTCCCATACCCTGTATATTAACTGCCTTTGTTGTCCCATACCCTGTATATTAACTGCCTTTGTTGTCCCATACCCTGTATATTAACTGCCTTTGTTGTCCCATGACCCATATATTAACTGCCTTTGTTGTCCCATACCCTGTATATTAACTGCCTTTGTTGTCCCATACCCTGTATATTAACTGCCTTTGTTGTCCCATACCCTGTATATTAACTGCCTTTGTTGTCCCATACCCTGTATATTAACTGCCTTTGTTGTCCCATACCCCATATATTAACTGCCTTTGTTGTCCCATACCCTGTATATTAACTGCCTTTGTTGTCCCATACCCTGTATATTAACTGCCTTTGTTGTCCCATACCCGTATATTAACTACCTTTGTTGTCCCATACCCTGTATATTAACTGCCTTTTTTGTCCCATACCCTGTATATTAACTGCCTTTGTTGTCCCATACCCTGTATATTAACTGCCTTTGTTGTCCCATACCCTGTATATTAACTGCCTTTGTTGTCCCATACCCTGTATATTAACTGCCTTTGTTGTCCCATACCCTGTATATTAACTGCCTTTGTTGTACCATACCCTGTATATTAACTGCCTTTGTTGTCCCATACCCTGTATATTAACTGCCTTTGTTGTCCCATACCCTGTATATTAACTGCCTTTGTTGTCCCATACCCTGTATATTAACTGCCTTTGTTGTCCCATACCCTGTATATTAACTGCCTTTGTTGTCCCATACCCTGTATATTAACTGCCTTTGTTGTCCCATACCCTGTACATTAATTGCCTTTGTTGTCCCTTACCCAGTATATTAACTGCCTTTGTTGTCCCATACCCTGTATATTAACTGCCTTTGTTGTCCCATACCCTGTATAATAACTGCCTTTGTTGTCCCATACCCTGTATATTAACTGCCTTTGTTGTCCCATACCCTGTATATTAACTGCCTTTGTTGTCCCATACCCAGTATATTTACAGCCTTTGTTGTCCCATACCCTGTATATTATCTGCCTTTGTTGTCCCATACCCTGTATATTAACTGCCTTTGTTGTCCCATACCCTGTATAATAACTGCCTTTGTTGTCCCATACCCTGTATATTAACTGCCTTTGTTGTCCCATACCCTGTATATTAACTGCCTTTGTTGTCCCATACCCTGTATATTAACTGCCTTTGTTGTCCCATACCCATATATTAACTGCCTTTGTTGTCCCATACCCTGTATATTAACTGCCTTTGTTGTCCCATACCCCATATATTAACTGCCTTTGTTGTCCCATACCCTGTATATTAACTGCCTTTGTTGTCCCATACCCCATATATTAACTGCCTTTGTTGTCCCATACCCTGTATATTAACTGCCTTTGTTGTCCCATACCCTGTATATTAACTGCCTTTGTTGTCCCATACCCTGTATATTAACTGCCTTTGTTGTCCCATACCCCATATATTAACTGCCTTTGTTGTCCCATACCCTGTATATTAACTGCCTTTGTTGTCCCATACCCTGTATATTAACTGCCTTTGTTGTCCCATACCCTGTATATTAACTGCCTTTGTTGTCCCATACCCTGTATATTAACTGCCTTTGTTGTCCCATACCCTGTATATTAACTGCCTTTGTTGTCCCATACCCTGTATATTAACTGCCTTTGTTGTCCCATACCCCATATATTAACTGCCTTTGTTGTCCCATACCCTGTATATTAACTGCCTTTGTTGTCCCATACCCTGTATATTAACTGCCTTTGTTGTCCCATACCCTGTATATTAACTGCATTTGTTGTCCCATACCCTGTATATTAACTGACTTTGTTGTCCCATACCTGTATATTAACTACCTTTGTTGTCCCATACCCTGTATATTAACTGCCTTTGTTGTCCCATACCCTGTATATTAACTGCCTTTGTTGTCCCATACCCTGTATATTAACTGCCTTTGTTGTCCCATACCCTGTATATTAACTGCCTTTGTTGTCCCATACCCTGTATATTAACTGCCTTTGTTGTCCCATACCCCATATATTAACTGCCTTTGTTGTCCCATACCCTGTATATTAACTGCCTTTGTTGTCCCATACCCTGTATATTAACTGCCTTTGTTGTCCCATACCCTGTATATTAACTGCCTTTGTTGTCCCATACCCCATATATTAACTGCCTTTGTTGTCCCATACCCTGTATATTAACTGCCTTTGTTGTCCCATCATCTGTATATTAACTCTTTGTTGTCCCATACCCTGTATATTAACTGCCTTTGTTGTCCCATACCCATATATTAACTGCCTTTGTTGTCCCATACCCTGTATATTAACTGCCTTTGTTGTCCCATACCCCATATATTAACTGCCTTTGTTGTCCCATACCCTGTATATTAACTGCCTTTGTTGTCCCATACCCCGTATATTAACTGCCTTTGTTGTCCCATACCCTGTATATTAACTGCCTTTGTTGTCCCATACCCCATATATTAACTGCCTTTGTTGTCCCATACCCTGTATATTAACTGCCTTTGTTGTCCCATACCCTGTATATTAACTGCCTTTGTTGTCCCATACCCTGTATATTAACTGCCTTTGTTGTCCCATACCCTGTATATTAACTGCCTTTGTTGTCCCATACCCTGTATATTAACTGCCTTTGTTGTCCCATACCCTGTATATTAACTGCCTTTGTTGTCCCATACCCTGTATATTAACTGCCTTTGTTGTCCCATACCCTGTATATTAACTGCCTTTGTTGTCCCATACCCCATATATTAACTGCCTTTGTTGTCCCATACCCCATATATTAACTGCCTTTGTTGTCCCATACCCTGTATATTAACTGCCTTTGTTGTCCCATACCCTGTATATTAACTGCCTTTGTTGTCCCATACCCTGTATATTAACTGCCTTTGTTGTCCCATACCCTGTATATTAACTGCCTTTGTTGTCCCATACCCTGTATATTAACTGCCTTTGTTGTCCCATACCCTGTATATTAACTGCCTTTGTTGTCCCATACCCTGTATATTAACTGCGTTGTTGTCCCATACCCTGTATATTAACTGCCTTTGTTGTCCCATACCCTGTATATTAACTGCCTTTGTTGTCCCATACCCTGTATATTAACTGCCTTTGTTGTCCCATACCCTGTATATTAACTGCCTTTGTTGTCCCATACCCTGTATATTAACTGACTTTGTTGTCCCATACCTGTATATTAACTACCTTTGTTGTCCCATATCCTGTATATTAACTGCCTTTGTTGTCCCATACCCCATATATTAACTGCCTTTGTTGTCCCATACCCTGTATATTAACTGCCTTTGTTGTCCCATACCCTGTATATTAACTGCCTTTGTTGTCCCATACCCTGTATATTAACTGCCTTTGTTGTCCCATACCCTGTATATTAACTGCCTTTGTTGTCCCATACCCCATATATTAACTGCCTTTGTTGTCCCATACCCTGTATATTAACTGCCTTTGTTGTCCCATACCCCATATATTAACTGCCTTTGTTGTCCCATACCCTGTATATTAACTGCCTTTGTTGTCCCATACCCTGTATATTAACTGCCTTTGTTGTCCCATACCCTGTATATTAACTGCCTTTGTTGTCCCATATCTCGTATATTAACAGTCTTTGTTGTCCCATACCCTGTATATTAACTGCCTTTGTTGTCATATACCCTGTATATTAACTGCCTTTGTTGTCCCATACCCTGTATATTAATTGCCTTTGTTGTCCCTTACCCTGTATATTAACTGCCTTTGTTGTCCCATACCCCATATATTAACTGCCTTTGTTGTCCCATACCCTGTATATTAACTGCCTTTGTTGTCCCATACCCCATATATTAACTGCCTTTGTTGTCCCATACCCTGTATATTAACTGCCTTTGTTGTCCCATACCCTGTATATTAACTGCCTTTGTTGTCCCATACCCTGTATATTAACTGCCTTTGTTGTCCCATACCCTGTATATTAACTGCCTTTGTTGTCCCATACCCTGTATATTAACTGCCTTTGTTGTCCCATACCCTGTATATTAACTGCCTTTGTTGTCCCATAACCTGTATATTAACTGCCTTTGTTGCCCCATACCCTGTATATTAACTACCTTTGTTGTCCCATACCCTGTATATTAACTGCCTTTTTTGTACCATACCCTGTATATTAACTGCCTTTGTTGTCCCATAACCTGTATATTAACTGCCTTTGTTGTCCCATACCCCGTATATTAACTGCCTTTGTTGTCCCATACCCTGTATATTAACTGCCTTTGTTGTCCCATTCCCTGTATATTAACTGCCTTTGTTGCCCCATACCCTGTATATTAACTGACTTTGTTGTCCCATACCCCTAATATTAACTGACTTTGTTGTCCCATACCTGTATATTAACTGCCTTTGTTGTCCCATATCCTGTATATTAACTGCCTTTGTTGTCCCATACCCTGTATATTAACTGCCTTTGTTGTCCCATACCCTGTATATTAACTGCCTTTGTTGTCCCATACCCTGTATATTAACTGCCTTTGTTGTCCCATACCCTGTATATTAACTGCCTTTGTTGTCCCATACCCCATATATTAACTGCCTTTGTTGTCCCATACCCCATATATTAACTGCCTTTGTTGTCCCATACCCTGTATATTAACTGCCTTTGTTGTCCCATACCCTGTATATTAACTGCCTTTGTTGTCCCATACCCTGTATATTAACTGCCTTTGTTGTCCCATACCCTGTATATTAACTGCCTTTGTTGTCCCATACCCTGTATATTAACTGCCTTTGTTGTCCCATACCCTGTATATTAACTGCCTTTGTTGTCCCATACCCCATATATTAACTGCCTTTGTTGTCCCATACCCTGTATATTAACTGCCTTTGTTGTCCCATACCCCATATATTAACTGCCTTTGTTGTCCCATACCCTGTATATTAACTGCCTTTGTTGTCCCATACCCTGTATATTAACTGCCTTTGTTGTCCCATACCCTGTATATTAACTGCCTTTGTTGTCCCATACCCTGTATATTAACTGCCTTTGTTGTCCCATACCATATATTAACTGCCTTTGTTGTCCCATACCCTGTATATTAACTGCCTTTGTTGTCCCATACCCTGTATATTATCTGCCTTTGTTGTCCCATACCCTGTATATCAACTGCCTTTGTTTTCCCATACCCCGTATATTTACAGCCTTTGTTGTCACATACCCTGAATATTATCTGCCTTTGTTGTCCCATACCCTGTATAGTAACTGCCTTTGTTGTCCCATATTTCGTATATTAACTGCCTTTGTTGTCCCATACCCTGTATATTAACTGCCTTTGTTGTCCCATACCCTGTATATTAACTGCCTTTGTTGTCCCATACCCTGTATATTAACTGCCTTTGTTGTCCCATACCCTGTATATTAACTGCCTTTTTTGTCCCATACCCTGTATATTAACTGCCTTTGTTGTCCCATACCCTGTATATTAACTGCCTTTGTTGTCCCATACCCTGTATATTAACTGCCTTTGTTGTCCCATACCCCATATATTAACTGCCTTTGTTGTCCCATACCCTGTATATTAACTGCCTTTGTTGTCCCATACCCCGTATATTAACTGCCTTTGTTGTCCCATACCCTGTATATTAACTGCCTTTGTTGTCCCATACCCATATATTAACTGCCTTTGTTGTCCCATACCCTGTATATTAACTGCCTTTGTTGTCCCATACCCCATATATTAACTGCCTTTGTTGTCCCATACCCTGTATATTAACTGCCTTTGTTGTCCCATACCCTGTATATTAACTGCCTTTGTTGTCCCATACCCTGTATATTAACTGCCTTTGTTGTCCCATACCCCATATATTAACTGCCTTTGTTGTCCCATACCCTGTATATTAACTGCCTTTGTTGTCCCATACCCCATATATTAACTGCCTTTGTTGTCCCATACCCTGTATATTAACTGCCTTTGTTGTCCCATACCCTGTATATTAACTGCCTTTGTTGTCCCATACCCTGTATATTAACTGCCTTTGTTGTCCCATACCCTGTATATTAACTGCCTTTGTTGTCCCATACCCTGTATATTAACTGCCTTTGTTGTCCCATACCCTGTATATTAACTGCCTTTGTTGTCCCATACCCCATATATTAACTGCCTTTGTTGTCCCATACCCTGTATATTAACTGCCTTTGTTGTCCCATACCCTGTATATTAACTGCCTTTGTTGTCCCATACCCCATATATTAACTGCCTTTGTTGTCCCATACCCTGTATATTAACTGCCTTTGTTGTCCCATACCCTGTATATTAACTGCCTTTGTTGTCCCATACCCCATATATTAACTGCCTTTGTTGTCCCATACCCTGTATATTAACTGCCTTTGTTGTCCCATACCCTGTATATTAACTGCCTTTGTTGTCCCATACCCTGTATATTAACTGACTTTGTTGTCCCATATCCTGTATATTAACTGCCTTTGTTGTTCCATACTCCCATATATTAACTGCCTTTGTTGTCCCATACCCTGTATATTAATTGCATTGTTGTCCCATACCCCGTATATTAACTGCCTTTGTTGTCCCATACCCTGTATATTAACTGCCTTTGTTGTCCCATACCCCATATATTAACTGCCTTTGTTGTCCCATACCCTGTATATTAACTGCCTTTGTTGTCCCATACCCTGTATATTAACTGCCTTTGTTGTCCCATACCCTGTATATTAACTGCCTTTGTTGTCCCATACCCCATATATTAACTGCCTTTGTTGTCCCATACCCTGTATATTAACTGCCTTTGTTGTCCCATACCCTGTATATTAACTGCCTTTGTTGTCCCATACCCTGTATATTAACTGCCTTTGTTGTCCCATACCCTGTATATTAACTGCCTTTGTTGTCCCATACCCTGTATATTAACTGCCTTTGTTGTCCCATACCCCATATATTAACTGCCTTTGTTGTCCCATACCCTGTATATTAACTGCCTTTGTTGTCCCATACCCCATATATTAACTGCCTTTGTTGTCCCATACCCTGTATATTAACTGCCTTTGTTGTCCCATACCCTGTATATTAACTGCCTTTGTTGTCCCATACCCTGTATATTAACTGCCTTTGTTGTCCCATACCCCATATATTAACTGCCTTTGTTGTCCCATACCCTGTATATTAACTGCCTTTGTTGTCCCATACCCTGTATATTAACTGCCTTTTTTGTCCCATACCCTGTATATTAACTGCCTTTGTTGTCCCATACCCTGTATATTAACTGCCTTTGTTGTCCCATACCCTGTATATTAACTGCCTTTGTTGTCCCATACCCTGTATATTAACTGCCTTTGTTGTCCCATACCCTGTATATTAACTGCCTTTGTTGTCCCATACCCTGTATATTAACTGCCTTTGTTGTCCCATACCCTGTATATTAACTGTGTTGTCCCATTCCTCATATATTAACTGCCTTTGTTGTCCCATACCCTGTATATTAACTGACTTTGTTGTCCCATACCCCTAATATTAACTGACTTTGTTGTCCCATACCTGTATATTAACTACCTTTGTTGTCCCATATCCTGTATATTAACTGCCTTTGTTGTCCCATACCCTGTATATTAACTGCCTTTGTTGTCCCATACCCTGTATATTAACTGCCTTTGTTGTCCCATACCCTGTATATTAACTGCCTTTGTTGTCCCATATCCCGTATATTAACTGCCTTTGTTGTCCCATACCCTGTATATTAACTGCCTTTGTTGTCCCATACCCCATATATTAACTGCCTTTGTTGTCCCATACCCTGTATATTAACTGCCTTTGTTGTCCCATACCCCATATATTAACTGCCTTTGTTGTCCCATACCCTGTATATTAACTGCCTTTGTTGTCCCATACCCTGTATATTAACTGCCTTTGTTGTCCCATACCCTGTATATTAACTGCCTTTGTTGTCCCATACTCTGTATATTAACTGCCTTTGTTGTCCCATACATCCATATATTAACTTCCTTTGCTGTCCCATACCCTGTATATTAATTGCCTTTGTTGTCCCTTACCCTGTATATTAACTGCCTTTGTTGTCCCATACCCTGTATATTAACTGCCTTTGTTGTCCCATACCCCATATATTAACTGCCTTTGTTGTCCCATACCCTGTATATTAACTGCCTTTGTTGTCCCATTCCCTGTATATTAACTGCCTTTGTTTTCCCATATCAAATATTAAATGCCTTTGTTGTCCCATACCCTGTATATTAACTGCCTTTGTTGTCCCATACCCTGTATATTAACTGCCTTTGTTGTCCCATACCCTGTATATTAACTGCCTTTGTTGTCCCATACCCTGTATATTAACTGCCTTTGTTGTCCCATACCCTGTATATTAACTGCCTTTGTTGTCCCATACCCTGTATATTAACTGCCTTTGTTGTCCCATACCCTGTATATTAACTGCCTTTGTTGTCCCATACCCCATATATTAACTGCCTTTGTTGTCCCATACCCTGTATATTAACTGCCTTTGTTGTCCCATACCCCATATATTAACTGCCTTTGTTGTCCCATATCCATATATAAACTGCCTTTGTTGTCCCATACCCTGTATATTAACTGCCTTTGTTGTCCCATACCCTGTATATTAACTGCCTTTGTTGTCCCATACCCTGTATATTAACTGCCTTTGTTGTCCCATACCCTGTATATTAACTGCCTTTGTTGTCCCATACCCTGTATATTAACTGCCTTTGTTGTCCCATACCCTGTATATTAACTGCCTTTGTTGTCCCATACCCTGTATATTAACTGCCTTTGTTGTCCCATACCCTGTATATTAACTGCCTTTGTTGTCCCATACCCTGTATATTAACTGCCTTTGTTGTCCCATACCCTGTATATTAACTGCCTTTGTTGTCCCATACCCCATATATTAACTGCCTTTGTTGTCCCATACCCTGTATATTAACTGCCTTTGTTGTCCCATACCCTGTATATTAACTGCCTTTGTTGTCCCATACCCTGTATATTAACTGCCTTTGTTGTCCCATATCCATATATTAACTGCCTTTGTTGACCCATACCCCATATATTAACTGCCTTTGTTGTCCCATACCCCATATATTAACTGCCTTTGTTGTCCCATACCCTGTATATTAACTGCCTTTGTTGTCCCATACCCTGTATATTAACTGCCTTTGTTGTCCCATATCCTGTATATTAACTGCCTTTGTTGTCCCATACCCTGTATATTAACTGCCTTTGTTGTCCCATACCCTGTATATTAACTGCCTTTGTTGTCCCATACCCTGTATATTAACTGCCTTTGTTGTCCCATACCCTGTATATTAACTGCCTTTGTTGTCCCATACCCCATATATTAACTGCCTTTGTTGTCCCATACCCTGTATATTAACTGCCTTTGTTGTCCCATACCCTGTATATTAACTGCCTTTGTTGTCCCATACCCTGTATATTAACTGCCTTTGTTGTCCCATACCCTGTATATTAACTGCCTTTGTTGTCCCATACCTGTATATTAACTGCCTTTGTTGTCCCATACCCTGTATATTAACTGCCTTTGTTGTCCCATACCCTGTATATTAACTGCCTTTGTTGTCCCATACCCATATATTAACTGCCTTTGTTGTCCCATACCCTGTATATTAACTGCCTTTGTTGTCCCATACCCTGTATATTAACTGCCTTTGTTGTCCCATACCCTGTATATTAACTGCCTTTGTTGTCCCATACCCTGTATATTAACTGCCTTTGTTGTCCCATACCCCATATATTAACTGCCTTTGTTGTCCCATACCCCATATATTAACTGCCTTTGTTGTCCCATACCCTGTATATTAACTGCCTTTGTTGTCCCATACCCCATATATTAACTGCCTTTGTTGTCCCATACCCTGTATATTAACTGCCTTTGTTGTCCCATACCCTGTATATTAACTGCCTTTGTTGTCCCATACCCTGTATATTAACTGCCTTTGTTGTCCCATACCCCATATATTAACTGCCTTTGTTGTCCCATACCCTGTATATTAACTGCCTTTGTTGTCCCATACCCTGTATATTAACTGCCTTTGTTGTCCCATACCCTGTATATTAACTGCCTTTGTTGTCCCATACCCCATATATTAACTGCCTTTGTTGTCCCATACCCTGTATATTAACTGCCTTTGTTGTCCCATACCCTGTATATTAACTGCCTTTGTTGTCCCATACCCCATATATTAACTGCCTTTGTTGTCCCATACCCTGTATATTAACTGCCTTTGTTGTCCCATACCCTGTATATTAACTGCCTTTGTTGTCCCATACCCTGTATATTAACTGCCTTTGTTGTCCCATACCCTGTATATTAACTGCCTTTGTTGTCCCATACCCTGTATATTAACTGACTTTGTTGTCCCATACCTGTATATTAACTGCCTTTGTTGTCCCATATCCTGTATATTAACTGCCTTTGTTGTTCCATACCCATATATTAACTGCCTTTGTTGTCCCATACCCTGTATATTAACTGCCTTTGTTGTCCCATACTCTGTATATTAACTGCCTTTGTTGTCCCATACCCTGTATATTAACTGCCTTTGTTGTCCCATACCCTGTATATTAACTGCCTTTGTTGTCCCATACCCTGTATATTAACTGCCTTTGTTGTCCCATACCCCATATATTAACTGCCTTTGTTGTCCCATACCCTGTATATTAACTGCCTTTGTTGTCCCATACCCTGTATATTAACTGCCTTTGTTGTCCCATACCCCATATATTAACTGCCTTTGTTGTCCCATACCCTGTATATTAACTGCCTTTGTTGTCCCATACCCTGTATATTAACTGCCTTTGTTGTCCCATACCCCATATATTAACTGCCTTTGTTGTCCCATACCCTGTATATTAACTGCCTTTGTTGTCCCATACCCCATATATTAACTGCCTTTGTTGTCCCATACCCTGTATATTAACTGCCTTTGTTGTCCCATACCCCGTATATTAACTGCCTTTGTTGTCCCATACTTTGTATATTAACTGCCTTTGTTGTCCCATACCCTGTATATTAACTGCCTTTGTTGTCCCATACCCATATATTAACTGCCTTTGTTGTCCCATACCCTGTATATTAACTGCCTTTGTTGTCCCATACCCTGTATATTAACTGCCTTTGTTGTCCCATACCCTGTATATTAACTGCCTTTGTTGTCCCATACCTGTATATTAACTGCCTTTGTTGTCCCATACCCTGTATATTAACTGCCTTTGTTGTCCCATAAACCATATATTAATTGCCTTTATTGTCCCATTCCTAGTATATTAACTGCCTTTTTTGTCCCATATCCAGGATATTAAATGCCTTTGTTGTCCCATACCCCGTATATTAACTGCATTTGTTGTCCCATACCCTGTATATTAACTGCCTTTGTTGTCCCATACCCTGTATATTAACTGCCTTTGTTGTCCCATACCCTGTATATTAACTGCCTTTGTTGTCCCATACCCCATATATTAACTGCCTTTGTTGTCCCATACCCTGTATATTAACTGCCTTTGTTGTCCCATACCCCATATATTAACTGCCTTTGTTGTCCCATACCCTGTATATTAACTGCCTTTGTTGTCCCATACCCCATATATTAACTGCCTTTGTTGTCCCATACCCTGTATATTAACTGCCTTTGTTGTCCCATACCCCATATATTAACTGCCTTTGTTGTCCCATAAACCATATATTAACTGCCTTTGTTGTCCCATACCCTTTATATTAACTGCCTTTATTGTCCCATTCCTAGTATATTAACTGCCTTTGTTGTCCCATACCCTGTATATTAACTGCCTTTGTTGTCCCATACCCTGTATATTAACTGCCTTTGTTGTCCCATACCCTGTATATTAACTGCCTTTGTTGTCCCATACCCTGTATATTAACTGCCTTTGTTGTCCCATACCCTGTATATTAACTGCCTTTGTTGTCCCATACCCCATATATTAACTGCCTTTGTTGTCCCATACCCTGTATATTAACTGCCTTTGTTGTCCCATACCCTGTATATTAACTGCCTTTGTTGTCCCATACCCTGTATATTAACTGCCTTTGTTGTCCCATATCCTGTATATTAACTGTGTTGTTGTCCCATATGCCCTATATTAACTGCCTTTGTTGTCCCATAAATCATATATTAACTGCCTTTGTTGTCCCATACCCTGTATATTAACTGCCTTTGTTGTCCCATACCCTGTATATTAACTGCCTTTGTTGTCCCATACCCCATATATTAACTGCCTTTGTTGTCCCATACCCTGTATATTAACTGCCTTTGTTGTCCCATACCCTGTATATTAACTGCCTTTGTTGTCCCATACCCTGTATATTAACTGCCTTTGTTGTCCCATACCCTGTATATTAACTGCCTTTGTTGTCCCATACCCTGTATATTAACTGCCTTTGTTGTCCCATACCCTGTATATTAACTGCCTTTGTTGTCCCATACCCTGTATATTAACTGCCTTTGTTGTCCCATACCCCGTATATTAACTGCCTTTGTTGTCCCATACCCATATATTAACTGCCTTTGTTGTCCCATACCCTGTATATTAACTGCCTTTGTTGTCCCATACCATGTATATTAACTGCCTTTGTTGTCCCATACCCTGTATATTAACTGCCTTTGTTGTCCCATACCCCATATATTAACTGCCTTTGTTGTCCCATACCCTGTATATTAACTGCCTTTGTTGTCCCATACCCTGTATATTAACTGCCTTTGTTGTCCCATACCCCATATATTAACTGCCTTTGTTGTCCCATACCCTGTATATTAACTGCCTTTGTTGTCCCATACCCTGTATATTAACTGCCTTTGTTGTCCCATACCCTGTATATTAACTGCCTTTGTTGTCCCATACCCTGTATATTAACTGCCTTTGTTGTCCCATACCCCATATATTAACTGCCTTTGTTGTCCCATACCCTGTATATTAACTGCCTTTGTTGTCCCATACCCTGTATATTAACTGCCTTTGTTGTCCCATACCCTGTATATTAACTGCCTTTGTTGTCCCATACCCTGTATATTAACTGCCTTTGTTGTCCCATACCCTGTATATTAACTGCCTTTGTTGTCCCATACCCTGTATATTAACTGTGTTGTGTTCCCATACCCCATATATTAACTGCCTTTGTTGTCCCATACCCTGTATATTAACTGCCTTTGTTGTCCCATACCCTGTATATTAACTGCCTTTGTTGTCCCATACCCTGTATATTAACTGCCTTTGTTGTCCCATACCCTGTATATTAACTGCCTTTGTTGTCCCATACAATGTATATTAACTGCCTTTGTTGTCCCATACCCTGTATATTAACTGCCTTTGTTGTCCCATACCCTGTATATTAACTGCCTTTGTTGTCCCATACCCTGTATATTAACTGCCTTTGTTGTCCCATACCCTGTATATTAACTGCCTTTGTTGTCCCATACCCTGTATATTAACTGACTTTGTTGTCCCATACCTGTATATTAACTGCCTTTGTTGTCCCATACCCTGTATATTAACTGCCTTTGTTGTCCCATACCCCATATATTAACTGCCTTTGTTGTCCCATACCCTGTATATTAACTGCCTTTGTTGTCCCATACCCATATATTAACTGCCTTTGTTGTCCCATACCCTGTATATTAACTGCCTTTGTTGTCCCATACCCTGTATATTAACTGCCTTTGTTGTCCCATACCTGTATATTAACTGCCTTTGTTGTCCCATACCCTGTATATTAACTGCCTTTGTTGTCCCATACCCCGTATATTAACTGCCTTTGTTGTCCCATACCCTGTATATTAACTGCCTTTGTTGTCCCATACCCTGTATATTAACTGCCTTTGTTGTCCCATACCCTGTATATTAACTGCCTTTGTTGTCCCATACCCCATATATTAACTGCCTTTGTTGTCACATAAACCATATATTACCTGCCTTTGTTGTCCCATACCCAGTATATTAACTGCCTATGTTGTCCCATAAACCAGATATTCACTGCCTTTGTTGTCCCATACCCTGTGTATTAACTGCCTTTGTTGTCCCATACCCTGTATATTAACTGCCTTTGTTGTCCCATACCCTGTATATTAACTGCCTTTGTTGTCCCATACCCTGTATATTAACTGCCTTTGTTGTCCCATACCCTGTATATTAACTGCCTTTGTTGTCCCATACCCCATATATTAACTGCCTTTGTTGTCCCATACCCTGTATATTAACTGCCTTTGTTGTCCCATACCCTGTATATTAACTGCCTTTGTTGTCCCATACCATATATTAACTGCCTTTGTTGTCCCATACCCTGTATATTAACTGCCTTTGTTGGCCTGATATCCTGTATATTAACTGCGTTGTTGTCCCATACCCTGTATATTAACTGCCTTTGTTGTCCCATTCCCCGTATATTAACTGCCTTTGTTGTCCCATACCTGTATATTAACTGCCTTTGTTGTCCCATACCCTGTATATTAACTGCCTTTGTTGTCCCATACCCTGTATATTAACTGCCTTTGTTGTCCCATACCCTGTATATTAACTGCCTTTGTTGTCCCATACCCCATATATTAACTGCCTTTGTTGTCCCATACCCTGTATATTAACTGCCTTTGTTGTCCCATACCTGTATATTAACTGCCTTTGTTGTCCCATAAACCATATATTAACTGCCTTTGTTGTCCCATACCCCATATATTATCTGCCTTTGTTGTCCCATACCCTGTATATTAACTGCCTTTGTTGTCCCATACCCCATATATTAACTGCCTTTGTTGTCCCATACCATGTATATTAACTGCCTTTGTTGTCCCATACCCTGTATATTAACTGCCTTTGTTGTCCCATATCCCATATATTAACAGCCTTTGTTGTCCCATACACTGTATATTATCTTCCTTTGTTGTCCCATACCCTTTATATAAACTGCCTTTGTTGTACCATAAACCATATATTAACTGCCTTTGTTGCCCCATACCCTGTATACTGCCTTTTTTGTCCCATGCTCTGTATATTAACTGCCTTTGTTGTCGCATACCTTGTATATTTACTACCTTTGTTGTCCCATAAACCCGCATATTAACTGCATTTGTTGTCCCATACCCTGTATATTAACTGACTTTGTTGTTCCATACCCCGTATATTAACTGCCTTTGTTGTCCCATACCCTGTATATTAACTATCTTTGTTGTTCCATACACCCACATATTAACTGCATTTGTTGTCCCATACCCTGTATATTAACTGACTTTGTTGTCCCATACCCCATATTTTAACTGCCTTTGTTGTCCCATATCCTGTATATTAACTGCCTTTGTTGTCCCATACCCTGTATATTAACTACTGACAAACTTAGTAAAAGCAAACGACACACTGAAAAAGGCTGTGGATAAACGGACCAAGTAAAACAAGTTTACCTGACCTAATGTTCTTTCTTTATGCTTAGGTCCAAGTGGTAAAAAGTCCAAAAGTCAAATATCGACCACACTGTTACTCCAAAATAAAAAGTTGTTTATTTAAGCGATACCAACTTCAATAAAATTTGGTTAGTTAAAACAACACAAGATAAAATGCCTTTCATTTCCAACAGTTCAGAAACTTTTTCAAATCACCTGTACTCCTCCCCTTTTCACCTTTGTATAGTGATCGTGACATCACTATCTTTTAAAGGTACAGGTCCACCTAAAGTACATTGTGCTTATAAAATATCAACGTTTTATGTTACTCTGTTACACATTGTCAATTAACATCACATAAAACAAAATATTTTCTGTCCTTCTTTTTTCGCCCAACAATAAAAAAGTTTGTTGTCAACAAGCTAAAAAATCTGACCTTGTGGTTAATGCAATGAAAAACCACCATAATGTAAGTGCGCACTGCGCTCCTTGTATATATGTTAGTACGAGCCCACTTGTGTGATTCCATTCCTAATAATGTAAATATACTTGCCCGTCTGTGTATATGCTGTCTGTAACATAAAAGTTCAAGCCATACTAATGTAATCTTCACTGTGTCGTTTCCAATTCATAAGAGCATTTAAACTATTCATACTAATACCTGTGCAACCGCACTTGTAATAAAAACAACCGTAGTAAAGTTAGTGAAATTAAAACTAAGACTAAGTTGTTAAACCGAATGGCATACTAATAGCAAATGTGTGTTAAAACCCAACTGTTGTGCTGAACGTACTAATTCACCACTTCAATATGTCCCAGGAGTTACAGAAAGTCACGCATTGTCTAAAATATTGTCTATAAACGCACTTGCTCTAACCAAATGTAGTTGTTACAAATTAAGTTTTAAAACTAGAAATAATCTTATGGAAAAGTGTGCGTTACATATATGCATATTGAATATAATAAAAGTTCCTCCTAGTTAGAAGTAGTTTGACCTAACAGTATGTAACCCCCACATAAAGTTGTTGTGAATATCTGTAATGTAATAAATTCACATAGCTATGTAAAAAATGGTACTAATCTGAACACAACTCTATTACAGTGATAGGTCCGATACTTGTAACTAAGGTCAATTACTTCTTTCCAAATTCTTCAATCTAAGAATGCAGAGTATTGAGGACATTTCATTAATACCTGGGTAGGTACATGGATGAGTAGTAAGTTGCCACATTAGTTCTAATCTATCCAGTAGTAAACTAAATGGTCCACCTCTTTTGTCATTTTTTATTTGGTCTATTACTTGAAACTTAAAATTATGTCCCACATGCTCTGTGATGTGTTTTGCCAAAGCATTGTCAAGCTTAACGTTCTTGATACTGTATAGGTGTTCGTACATTCTTTCTCTAAGTGTACGTATAGTTTTACCTATGTAAATAGCTTGACGATGCTGGCATGGGGCCAAATAGACTATCATCTTAGATTGACAATTGAACTTGTTTCTAGTTACATATTTCCTGTTTCAAATGCTAAAAGTCTTCCCTATGTCTATATCTACAAAGGTTACACATTAAACACTTTGTCATGCCTGGGTTTCTTGGCATTAGGTTGAATTGATGTTCTAAAAGAGTTTTCATATTCCTACCTTGTTTAAAAATCAATTTAGGGAATTCTGTAATTCTTTTCCTTACATATGAGTCATTTTCTAATATTTCCCAATTTTTGTGGATAACTTGTCTAAGATCTTCTGAGTTAATACTATATCGTGTGATAAGATTGTAAGTAATATAGTTAGATCTTTTTTGTGTACTACTATCAGTCACAATTTCTAAGCCACCCTCAGTTTCCTTATTGATCATATCTAGGATTGGTTTATATGTTCCTCTCCTTCTCTTAATAGTAATTTCATCGATCAAGTCACATACCAACTCTAACGGGTAACCCCTGTTCTGGAACATCATGTTTAATCTCTGACATTCAGTTGAGAAGTCTTCATCTAAAGTTGTCATTCTAGCTGCTCTTACCAGCTGTCCCTTTATCACTGATCTTTTTTTGATGGAATGGGTGACAGCTGGTAAAGTGTAGCAGACTGTTAGAGTAGGTTTCCTTTCTGAAAATAGTACTAACATACCTATTATGTATGTTATCTTTTCTTAGTTCTATGTCAAGAAAGGAAATTCTGTCTTCACTATAACTTGAAGTGAACTTCAGAAATTGTGTAGTATTGTTTAAGTACTGTATAAAACTTTTAGATGTCTTTTCGTCTCCCTTTATTATGACAAAGATGTCATCTAAAAATCTTGTGTAATAGTACAACGCTCATGAAACGGAAACCACACAGTGAAGATTACATTAGTATGGCTTGAACTTTTATGTTACAGACAGACAGCATATATACAGACGGGCAAGTTTATTTACATTATTAGGAATGGAATCACACAAGAGGGCTCATACTAGCATATATACAAGGAGTGCAGTGCGCAGTGATCAAAAAAGATCTGTGATAAAGGGACAGCTTTTTATATGTGTCTAAATAATAGAGTCTATCACACTCAACTATGTCAAACCTGGTGCTGTTTTTATATGTGTCTAAATAGAGTCTATCACACTCAGTTATCTCAAACCTGGTGCTGTTTTTGTATGTGTCTAAATAATAGAGTCTATCACAGTCAATTATTTCAAACCTGGTGCCGTTTTTATATGTGTCTTAGTAATAGAGTCTATCACATTTAATTATGTCAAACCTGGTGCCATTTCTGTAGATGAGTTGGTCCCGGCCTTGTTTAAAGTTGATCGAGGCCCCATTGGACGTTGCTGCCTTAACAGAAAAAATGCTTTGTGGATACGTCGGGATATACAGTGCCCGAGTCATCATCACCTTTACTTTGCACCCCTCTGTGTTTAGCAGCCATAACTCTGCATTACCTCTCTTCTGTGTGGCCCCACAGGTTCTCGTTCAATCAGCTAATTCCACGTGTTCCTCTGGAGGGAAAGTTGCATCAAAGTATTTAAACTTTTTCAGGTTGTTAATTATGTGTGACGTGGTGCCAGTGTCCACCATTAATCCCTTCTGTTTTAATTCATGATTTTAATGCTGAGTTATTCTGAAGACAAATGTGTGATCATCTGCATCAGTTTCTTGTTTCACATTGTCTTTCTTCTTTCATCTACAGTTACTGTCCCTGTGGCTAGAGTTTTTACACAAACTACACCACTGTCTCTGGCCTTTATGTTCTCTCCAGCATTCTTGCGCCTTGTGTCCCTTTGGCCACAGCTATAGCATATAATCTCTGCTTTTACTCTTTCCCCAAGACCACTTGCTTTCTTCACATTATCATTACTTATGTTGGCATTAAATTTCTCGGTATATTCATAGCTTCTTAACCTTGTTTTGAACTCACCAAAGCTCAACTTATTATCATCTTGCATGATGTAGACTGCAAATGGTTTAAAAGTTTCAGGCAACCCTTTCAAAATCATCGCAATTAGTAATCCATCACTGAGCTTCTCCCCAGCATTTCTAAGTGCTGTAATGGCTGTCTCAGTCCTAATAAAATAGTCTGTGACACTTTCACTGATAGCCTTCTGGAGGCTTGTTAATTTGGTGTATAGGCTAATTATCCTTGGATTCCCTTTCCTGGCATAATGGTCTCTCAGGAACTGGAGCGCTTCTCTACCATCGTCTGCTGCTTCTTTCATGACGAGGGACAAACATTTGTTGTCCAAGAAGTGTATCAGTTCTGCGTACGCCTCCTCATTTTTCTCAGCATCGTCACCCTCCTCCTTGTTCTCGTCATCCTCTGCATCCTGCTGCACATTTTGCAAAAATGGCATCTTTCAGCCCTAGCAATTGCAGGTGCCCCAGAAACTTTGTCTCCCATAACTCATAATTCTTCGAATCTCCATCAAAAGATAGTCTATGCCATCGGCTTCCTACTTCCCTCCTGGTCCCAAAACCTGTTGGCAGTATCATCTTAAGGGTAAGAAAGTTGGGTTAAACATATATTTACAGAGGAAAATAAACACATGTGAAGGCAATCAGTCTGGTTAAAAATGGAAGAGGGGAACAACCCTTGCTTTCTCCTTTATTATAAAGCACATAGTCATGTGACCTCTGTTGTCCTCTCCACACCAACGACATCAGTGTAAGAGCACACATATGATCATCCACTCTCTTTTATTATCAGCCAACAAGACCAAATAGAGGCAGAAAAAAAGACACATAATGGAGACTAGGAAAGGGAGCAGAACTTGGCAGAGGACTGGATTGTTTGGTGAGGATAACTAGGGCAACAGTGCAGCTAAGGAGATGTGAGATGTGAGGGGACAGTAGAATGTGCAGAGGATTGGGAATTGTAATCTGTAGAGGTTAGGCAAGGGAGCTGGCAGGGAAGTTAGTGGATAATAGAGGATCTTGGGGTAGCATAGTAGTGGGGTGGCACAGTAGTACAGTGGCTAATGCTGTTGCCTCACAGCAAGAAGGTTTCTAGTCTGATCCTTAGTTGGGATTCCTTCTGTGTGGAGTCTGCTTGTCCTCCCTGTGTTTGCGTGTTTTTTCTCAACTTACTCCCTTTTCATTTTACATTCCAAATACATGCATTAGACTGAATGGGCACTTTAAATTGACCATAGGTGTGAATGTGCATGTCATTGTGTGGTATGGAAGAAAAAACACAGCAGGGCTAGACATGAAGTGGTGTGAACCTAGGCTCTAGATGACCATCACTTGATGGGGTACCCAAACCCCATGAACAAAAATGGGAAATAATGGTTTTGGATAGATAGAGTGGGAATTAGAGTCCATTGAGGTCTGGCAAGGGGATTGGCTGAGGGTAGATTGTGCAAGACATTGGAATAACATTTCTAGAAGTTAAACTAAGAGTTTGGAAGGGGGAGGGCAATACACTGTACAGGCAAAGGAGATTTCTACAGAAAAGGTTTTGATGACATGAACAGCTAGCTAGGATAAAGAGTGGGAAAGGATATAGAGAATATTAGTTCTTATTGGGTAGTGTAACCTAAAATAAGATGAACAAAAAAGGACAGAATAGAGTGGTTCAGTTACTGGTTAAAGGAGAGGTGAATGGAGTGCTGCCAGAAGACATCATGTAGAATAGGAAATGAAATATGGTAATGATCTCTGGCAGAGACAGGCTCCATGTCACCTGGACTGAACAACACCAGAACAGCCTGAGTTAGACAGATATGCTAAAATAATATTATTTTTAAACTGTGATGAAAGTGGAAAGGGGTGCAACAGCAAAGAAGGATAAGACTTATATCCTTATAAGGATAAGGGGCAACAATATCCTAGTCCTATTCATTACCAACATGAGTGACAGGTGCTCCACACCTGAAGTCAACTCCTCGTTGATCCGATCCAACCATAAGCTAATCACCCTTGATATCCACATCCCGCCCCCACCCCCCATTAAGGAAACCATGGTAAAAACTTTCTCCAAAGCCAACTTCATGCTTCTTAAGACAGAAGTGGTAAACTTCATGACACCCATGAAGATGGACAATACAGTTAAGGCTGCTGAATCCTACACAAATGCACTCTATAAGCATGTACACGAGTACATGGATTGTGCTATCCCAAGCAGAACCAAGACGCTAGCCTCCAAAAAAAGGAAGCCAATCTGGTGGTCCCCTGCCATAAACAAACTGTACAACAGAAGGAAGTAACTGTTGCAAAAGAGAGTAAAATCCCATGTGTGGAAGAGTTCCCTGGTCAGCCTCAGTAAGAAGCTGAGATCCCTTATAAGATCCTCCAAAGCTAGCTATGAAATCAAAATCACCACTAATTCTAAGGACAACCACAAAGCATTCTATAGCTATGTCAAGAATCTCGATGGCAACACCCAGATCTGCTCTGAGTTACAGCACATAGGCATGAAAATTACAGAGCCAACGGATATTGCCAACATCCTGGCAGATAGGTTCAGTACTAACTTTACCCCCTCACCCCCTAAAGGGCCAATATCTATACAGGAAGAATGCAGAGTCCCTGTAATCAAAACTACGCAGGTAAAAACTGCACTCTGTAAAGCCAAAAACACAGCATCCATGGGACCGGACAACATCCCAGGCTGCATTTTACACAAACTTCAGAACGAACTGGCTCCCCACTTAAACACCATGTTCAATAATAGCCTTGCATCAGGCTTTGTGCCCACTGAATGGCACACAGCAACAGTTATCCCACACCACAAAGGGGGAGCCACCACTGATCCTGGGAACTATCGACCTATTAGCCTGACGAGCCTTGTCTGCAAGGCCATGGAATGTATCATCATGGAGCTCATAAATAAAGACATTGGTAACTTCCAAACTCTGGATCCCATCCAGTTCGGGTTTGTGAAAGGCAGATCATGCCTCCTGAACCTGATCGACTTCTTTGAGGCAGTCACCAAAGCTGTAGATGAGGGTAAGGTGGTTCAGACAGCCTATCTTGACCTCACCAAGGATTTCAACACCATCCCCCATTCTGGAATTATAGCTAAACTCACTAAACTAGGTATAAATCCCTACATCACAAGGTGGATTTGCCAACTGGCTCACTGACAGAACCCACACTGTAAAAGTTGCAGACTCCAAATCTGACCTAAAAGCAGTGACAAGTGGAGTACCACAAGGTTCCATCCTGGGACCTCTTTGAAGTACAGGCTAACACAGAAGGCCTCTGGCTAACGAAGATTGCAGATGACTGCAAACTAGGAGCCATAGTCAAGTGCACAAATGATGTGGACATCCTACAGAAGGGCCTCGCTGAGACAAATGCCTGGTGTCAGAGTCATGGCCTCAAGCTCAATTCCAAAAAGTGCAGTGTCATCCCCTTTGGTAAAAAGTCTGTACCCATGAACTACCACATAGGCAGCAATCTACTAAACACTGAATGTGTGATAAGAGACCTTGGGACCCAGGTGGACAGTAGTGTCTCCTTTGATAGTCACATCGCCACAGTAGTCAGGAAGTACTTCTACATGGTACACCTCATCATAAAAGGGTTCTCATCCAGGAAAAAAGAGAAAATTGTTCCCCTCTACTCGACACTCATTAGACCCATTATAGAGTACAATGCCCCTTTTGGAATGTACCTCACAAGACATCTGCAGCAGCTGGAAAGGCCACAGAAGTAACTCACGAAGAGGATTACTGGCCTCAAACAAATGCCCTACACTGACCACCTCAAAAAACTCCAGCTTTACTCCGTAGCATATCACCTACTCCGAGGTGATCTCTGCCTAAAATATAAAGCTATGTCAAACCCAGAGCTGTTGGACATGTTACACCTAAAGAAATCCCAATTCCTCCAAGCCACATGCTCTAGGGACCTAAACCTTGTCCCTACAATAAACAGGACATGCTGGAGGGATAGATTCCTGTCCCGGAGACTTCCCATACTATGGAACAGGCTACCCATCTATGTCAAACAAAGTTCTTCATTAGCACTCTTCAAGAAAAATCTTGATGAGTGGATGGGAAATAGGAAATACACCCCAGGGATCACTTCTGTGTCTCTGCTCGACAGTCGCACAGGAAAATAACTTTTTTGGGCAGCGTAAGCCAGGGAACCTTGTTGGCTAGGCTTACATAGGTCCTTGGGCCGATAGCCTAGTACCTACCTATGTACCTATGAACCTATAAGACAAATTGAGTTAAACTATACGAAAGCTGGAGTAAAGAAAGAGGGAAAAATGGTATGAGTACAAAAATGATGAAGAGATCAGACAGCTGGATATAATGCACTCAAGTAATGTGCTGAGGAATGCCCTGGTGTCCCACCACAGTAATCATCATTTTAAACAAGAACCTATCAGACTGTCCCTCCAAAATTACAAATTATCACTCTAGTGCTGCTGCATACCTAATTACCCTTTTTTAGGATCAGTAAGAGCACAACCAAGGCCAAATAACTCATACTGCATCCATACCAACAATGCCACCAGCTAACTGGATAAGGAATTGGTTCAGCTTCTCCATTTTGCAAAATTACACCCATTTTACAATAAGTATTAGAGGACAATATGACAGTAAAATGCACTACTGCCAAACATGAGAAAGGTCTACAGGAAATTACTGGGAGATCTGACATCCATCAGAAGGAACTGACTGTCCATTGCCACATGTTGGAAACTAATACACAGTAGCTCTGCACCCTACAGATGCCCGTGTATTGTCTGGACTTGAAATTAGATGATCTGAAAAACAGGAGCTATAGAAATAATCTATGTTTCATTCGTCTGCCAGAATCAATTAAAGGCTCCAACCCCACAGACTTTATCCAACAGGATTTTTGTAAGTCTCTCAATCTGGCACACCCTCCGATAATAGAGAAGGAAGACAGGATCACACACCAAATGTGCACAACTCACTTGCCAAGACTGGTGTGAAGATCAAAGACATGCCAGACTATAGCAATAATCTGTTTTTAAAAGGGAAAACTATAGTACAAACCATTTTCATGGTCAGGGATACAGGCTTGACATGCAAAGTGAGGTTCCCTGCTACACTGTATCTGGTCTACATGAGAAAGAAATGTATATTTGAGATACCAGGAAAAGAGGATGCCTTTAATGACACTACCTACATACACTCAAAACCTACAGTTGAAGAAATGACTCCAGTGATCAGAAATCTAAGAGGTGTCACAAGGAAGCTGGAATGCATCAACCATACTGCTCTGTCAAGAGCCCAGTACATAAAACACCAAAAGCTGTGGAGCCTTCCACTAAAAAACAAACAAACAAGGGACTGCTGGATGTACTCCAATTACCAAACAAAATCCTTTTGTTACAACCATGAAAATGGCTAATCGATATGTCTCATTAGCAGATTGGGCAGAAGAAGGAGAGGTCTACTTCCCTATTCTGGAACTGTCAGCAGACGAACTACTGAAAATGGAAACAGGTTTGGGACAAATGCCTGTATTAGCCAGCCCAATAGCAACATCTTGACATATCAGTCAATATATTAGATGCTCTGTATACACCACCATTGGATGAAAGGAGTCAGCAGCAAACCCAAGCAGTCTAATGGTGAGTTATTGTCTATATGGCCACCTCGAAGGGATTAAGCTCCCTAGGGATACATCATATTAGTGCCGAGTATGACAGAGTCCTAATTTCTTACTCTTTCCATACTGAAGTGCAATGTCAATCTAGTCTGAGTTTATTAGACTTTTTGTGGGTTAGAAACTTTACATAACATCATGTTTAATGGGGCTTAGGTGTTCAGTTCTACCACTTAATAGTAACTACAAGCGTATTTTTTAATAAGATACAAACCAGATCCTTCCCATTTAAGGTTACCTAATGCACTACACTTTGTGAGATAGCAACAGGTGGGAAATGATAAATGCTAATAACGCATGCTTGGATAACTGTGATGATCTACCATAGAAGGAAGGCATTCTGACATGCTATTACTATTTTATGCTAAAATGTGTCCACTAACAAAGCTCTATCTCTGAGGGGTCAACTGGCAATAACTGAAATGTGTTCGGTCCTGGGGTTTTAGACCTTTAGGGGCAGCAACACACTATTCAAGTATGAGATTATGAGATTATGACATTAACACGTGCTTCATACTTTTTATTTAGTAATATAGAACATACCTCAATAGTGCTTATCTAAGATCTAGTTACAATGGCAACAACGTTTCCTCATGTGTAGATTAGCAATTCATTTTAAAAAAATTAGATCAACCAGGTTAAGAGCTCACATCAGTATAAAGACTACTAATAGTAACAAGGAATGTCAGGGGGCTGACCAGGATAATAACTGGTATCAATATAAGTACTGGCTACTAATAGTAACATGAACTGTCCAAGGGCTGAAAGGTGGCCACAAGTTACAGGCATGCATGTGAAAGGTAAAAGAACTGAATGCACATATTGCTTTCATACAGCAAACTTAATTTAGTAAGAAGAGCAAGTGGATAATTAGATAAGGTCTGGAAAGGATGCACGACATCAAATGGGACGTTATCAAACAAAAAAGGATTAGCCATTTTAGTAGCAAATCACACCAAGTGGGAATTAATAGACATAAAAGGGGATGTATATGACAGGTGGGTAATAGTAAAAGTCAGTGCTAAAGAGCTATATTTTCTACTAGGAAGCTTTTACGGCCCCACTGAAGGCAAAAAAATCGTATTTACAAGAGTTCCAAGATATTTTCACAAGCATGGGAGCTTCCTCACCGCCAGCCTTAGTGGTTGGTGATTTAGACAGGCAGCTATCAGGCAAGGCCAGGCAGTCTAAAAATTCTAAAGCCCTACAAAAGTTGATAGTAGATTTACAGATTTACATTTACATAATGCATGGTGCATCATCCATCCACATAAAGTTGAATTTTCTAGCTATGCCCATAGCATCAATTCTTCTACTAGATTTGATTATAATTTTTATTAGAGCAGAACTAATCCCATATGTGACCAAATCAATTATGACCCAATCCTTCCTTTCTGATCATAGTCCTATAACATTAGAGCCTTGCCACAAAATATTTGCAGCATCATTATAGAGATGGAAACTAGATCCCCTAGGACTGAAAAAAGAAATCCAGTGCAACAAAATAAAATATGCTATTCAGGTCTTTAGGAGGACACATGGAATGTATGGAAAAGTATCAGCAGTCTCAGTTGTGCAATAGGTACCACACTTGCATTTGATGCAGAAGGCTATGGGTTCTATTCCCACACCACATAGATCAATTGCTGACATAGCAGTGCAATATAAGGAGGGTGCTGCACTTCTGAGTGTGCTGAGCTAAATATGAGACAATAAACCGAGGCCTCATCTGATTGAGCTGGTGGTAGCTCAGATGGATATAAAAGATCCCACTGCACCTGTCAAAAAGAGTAGGGGTCCTTTATTTATATTTTTTTATTTATTGTATTTGTGTTTTGACATTTGTTAACTGGGTTAGTCCAACTGAGCCAGAGGCTCATTTTTAGTGGAGACCCGAGAAGAAAAACTCCAGATACATTACAGGCTTATAAAAAATGTCAACATAGACAAAGTCATCAGCTGTAAAAACAAATTACATGGGGTATATATTAGTAACAAGTCACATAATTACATTCTGGAATAGAAATAAAAAATAACATGAAAAATACAATACATGAGGTCTGTTCCAGAACTTGACAAAAGAGAGTTGAAATAACTATTGAGTTTTTTAAGGAAAGAATAATGTAAAGTTACACCGAGAAGAGGAGGAAGAGGAGATGAACAGGCGAATAAACAAGAATAAAATAAAAGATAAGTAAGTGAGATATACAAAAATAACTCTTATTGCAAAGTATTTACACATTTACACATATTTACAAATGTACAAATATATAGTAATACAAATCTCTTTAGACATATTCATAAGTGCCTTTACAATCATTCTAATTTTTAATCTGTATCAGACCCCCACTCCTTTCTTCATAACCACCATCTGATTTTACTTAATATCTTTAACAAAAATCTATTTATCATTAAATGTAATTTCATTTATTCTTTCATTTTATAAACACATATAACATATAACATAAAATAACTTTTTATCTATTCTTTTATCATACTCTTTACTTCTATTCTTTAAATATTCATATTAAATCATATTCATATTTATTTTACTTCTTTTATATCTTCAATAAAATCTTCACATAGTTTTCCCCATAACATTTTTACTCTTTTACATTTCAAAAACATGCATTCCATAGTTTCCTCTTCTTAATAATATAAACATATTCTATCACTTTTCTTTTTATATGGCATATTTTTACTGGTAATTTATCTATTACCACTCTCTACAAAAATCTTGACATTCTACTTTCTGATTACACTATTTCATAGGTTCATAGATTAGTACTAAGCTAACTGCCCTTGCGAGCCATTTTAAGCCTAGCCAATTATCCCTTGTGAGACTCAAACTCTGCACCTTGTGTTTGCAAGGCAAACACCTTAACCATTAGGCCACCCTCCCAACCCTATACTATTCCTTTCTATCTTTTTTATGTTATCGATTTTATTTTCCACAAAAGTATTTTTTCTTTGTAACATTTTATTTCGTCACGCATACATTCTTTTTCTCCTTTACTTTTTGCCATACCCCAAAATTGATCATGCTGATATTTATAGAATTGCATTACTAATCTCTCATCTTTTTCATTTATCTTCTTTAACACTTTGTACAAATTTAATGAAGCAGCATATACCACTGGGTTAAGTAACCCTAAACCTCATTTCTCTTTTATCCACAAAACTCCTCTTTTTTTTTGGGGGGGGGGTAATCTAGAATCCCATATAAATGAAAACAAAATATGCAATAATTCCTATTCAAATACTGTTGGCAACATAAATACTCTTGCTAAGTAAGCTATTTTCCCATCAATACTGAAGTTATCAAATAAGCCTTTTTCTGAATGATAATTTATATGTGCTCCAGAAAAGGCATGTTTGATTTATTTTTTCTCACTGAATTCTACTTATATCTTTATTCCCAAATGTTATAGCTAACACAGAAATTTCATTCATTGTAAAATATATACTGTCAATCTTTACTATATCACCTAAACGTTTAATTTACCTCTAGACACTCATCTATGCAAATTATTACTTTTTTTATCCAAATTTTGCTTTTTGCAATTATTATAATGTCATCTGCATATTTAACAGAACTGGAATTCCTAACCCGTCAGGTGTTATATACCCCTCCTCCTTCATTTTGTAATTTATTTCACATACTATTACATTCATAGCTAATGCAAAGAGTATACAACTCATTGGACATCCCTGTCTTACACTACTCTTCATAAGTATTTATTTGCTTAACTAGCCATTTACAAGTACTTTACCTTATTATTACTATATGCTGACATACATAATTTTCTTTCCCACTTACTTCTTCTTTCTATTCATACTATCATTCACAATTTATCTCTCATTAAAATAATTTTTGACAGTACATCCCCTTTATACTATATGTACTATCTTCTATAATATTTTCTATTTTAGTTTCAAATCTCTTTTGTATTATGCTCCTAAAGAGCTTATAATCAATATTATTCAATACTATTGATCTCCAGTTTCTTAATTGTTTTCTATTGCCCTTCTTCCATAAGTATTTAAGTATTCTACTACATAATTTTTATACATCTCCATCACATATATTATACCACTCCAAAATTCCTACTCTTATTACTCCATTCTTTATACTATTCACATTTACAGAAAGCACTCCAAAATTTTTATTTCCCTTTTTCTTAGATGCACGGTTTCATATGTTTATAGCCAATTACTAGGCTAACATTATTAACAGGCCATTCTAAGCAATCCAATTTCCCCCCAGAAGGTGAGAATCAAACATTGTACTTTGTTTCTATGAATCCACACCTTAACCATTACACCAACCCCTGACATTAGCTGTAAATATTCTGTTTTTATCCATTTCCTTTTTTTGTACTTAATCCCTTTAAATTTCCTTTTTTGGACTTTTTCCCTTTTAGCAATAGAATTCTTTTTTTCTTTTACTACCTCCCAATTTACATCTTATTCATCACCTATTTCAAAACCTTCATCTATGTCCTCTATTATTTATTTCTCATCTATTTTTACTACTTCTAAATTTCTTATCTTTCTTTTTCTTTTTCCTTAATCTTACTTTAATTTTTGCAATCCATCCATAAATGCCCAGTTTGGTTGCATGTATAACATTTCAGTTCACAATTTTATGCATTATGTCCAATTCTCCACAAATATAACATTTTCTTTTTTCACAGTTACTTATCAAATGTTATTCTTTTCCACACACACAAAAAACATGTTTAGGGTTGTACTCTGTATTTTACAACACCCCTGTTCCCCTCCACATTTATTATTCTTGATATGTGTATACTATTTTTCTCTTTCTATTTGTAACACAATATTACAATCACAGTCACCAGTCCATAAATTCTTTTTGTCATAAACTTTTGCAATGTCCAGTACTTCTTTACATAAAGTTTTCAAATGATCTTTCAAAGTCTCTCTTTCTACCTCTGTTGGAAATTGTACATGCCTTTTCTTTTTTGTTTGCCTATTAAATGCTTCTATCACTTAAAGATTCTGTGGGTTGCAGTCTTTCTTTTTCATATTCTCCAAAACATTTTCTTTTGAAAAATAGTCTCAAATTTAATGCCACAAAACATCTCTGTTAATAAGAATAAATACTCTTACCTCATGTGCTTTTATACCCAAAGGAGTTATTAAATTGTCTCGCACTTCATGACTGCCCATTTCTTTGTCTTCTTTATGTTGAGTCCTTACTACTTATGTCTGTTTTACATTTTCTTCTGCATTCTTTTCTACTACTCCACTTTTGCTATCCCAACTGGAGGGTTGTAATTTTACATCCACCATTTGCTGACTCATCTCTATGAAACAGATTTCTTTGAAACATTTCCTCAAAATCCTGCACATATTCTCCAGTGCAGATACTTGCTTTCTCTTCCATTGTATATACTACACCATCATCTTTTTCTATCTCCATCTGCCTCCATATTTCTCCAGGCTGCCTGTGCACATGGAATGGAAACAGGAAGTGCTCCTCCAAAATAGATGCTACTCCCAACAATGACAAGTAGTTTTTTTTTATTGATATATGCATTGCATATTATTTACATATTTACATATTTATATTATTTATATCTATTTACAAATCTCCATACATTATAAACTTCAACTTAAGCATTTCTCCCTTACTCTTCTATCCACAACCAAAGCATTATTTTTTCCAAAATCTTTGTCAAAGTCCATTTTCCATTGTATTTAATTTCATTTAGTCTCTCATTTCATATGTGCCTGGGCTGGCAACTTGACAATGTAAAACTCTACTGCCAATCATGAGTTGACAGGTGATCCATTGTGGCGACCCCTAACTGGGAAAAGTCAAAAGAAGAAGAAGAAGTCTCTTATTTCATATAGTCCATGAAGTATAAAATATAACTCTGTCCATTTTCTTCACTTCTTCCTGTTTACGTGCACCATAATAACCAAATTCTATTATGTCCATATTTATTTGTTCAAATATTAACAAACTATTCACCTCTTATCTTTACATACTTCTTTGCACAAATTAATTCTTTCACATTTCAAAAACACATGCTCAGTGGTCTCAAACTCTACACATTTATTACATATTCTATCTTGCTTTTTTGTATGGCTTATTTGCCTTAACCATCAATTTTCTAATAGACAATCTCCATCAAAAATCATTACATTCTTTAATCTTTTTATAGTTATATATATAGTTTTATATCTCATCATTATGGCTTTTTTTCTTATCTATTTCTAAATCTTTCCATGGCTCAATATAATAAAATGCCTTCATAATACTTAAGTACCATTCCTTTCTATTTTCTCACATATATTCTTTTTTTATTTTCCATAACAGAATTTTGTTTTGGTACTCTTTAATTTCTTCATTCACAATGCTTTTACTTTTTTTTTTTAACTATCATTCCTTCCCACAATTCTTTGTATTTATAATATAGTATCATTTCTATCAAGTTTTTATTTTCCTTCATAATTCCTTTTAATACCTTATATAAAATTAAAGATGCTGCATGTACTATTGGGCTTATTAAACCCAAAACCCCTTGCTCTTCTTTCATATACAGAATCCCTCTTTTGACTGTATTCATTCTAGAGCCCCATATAAAAGAGAATATAATCATCATTAATTCATTTTCATACTTAATAGGAATCATATAGATGTTAGCAACATAAGCAATTTTTCCTATTACCATAGTGCTCAACAAGTGTGTTTTTCTATATGAAGATCTATATTATTTCCAAAAAATAGTCATATTTTTTACTTCCTTAAGTACATTATCCCATTGTTGTTGTCTGTATTCATTCCTTCCAAATGTTATTCTTAAAATATGTATATATTTTTCATTGAACTCAACACCTCCTATCATACCTTCAAAACCATATCCTTTACTTTTTTCCTTATTTATACTTAGACCATTTTTTTAATTTATACTTAAATTTTCATTTTCTTTTTCCATCAGTGCTTTATTTTTAACAATTAATACAATATCATCTGCATAATTAAATATTATTGGCAATTGTACTTCCTTCATCATTTTGTATCCACTGCTACTTGATATTTTATCGATTTCCTTCACTATTACATTCATAACTAATGAGAACATTACACTACTAGCTGTATGTGTCTACTTTATTCCCGCGAAAGCTTAATCAGTCGAATACAATTTGCCCAACACATAATGAGCAAAACGCAAGTACGTCAAATGTACTAAACCACAAAAGTGAAAACATCGAATTTGCATAGTTGGCCCGTCTGTGGAATAGCTCTGTAAGGTAAGTGTGCGATAGTTACGGACCTTAAGGTTAGGGTGTGGGTTAAGGTAAGTGCATAGATAGGTAATGTATGTAAGGTTTAGTGTAGGGTTTTGTTAAGTGTATGTGTGTAGAATATTTAGTTTGTTTGGGTATGGCTCAGAAGGGTAAGTGTGCAGTAGTTATGGGCCTTAGGGTTAGGGAGGGGTTAAGGATAGTGCATAGATAGTTGTGTATGGAGGGTTTAGTGAATGGTTAGAAGTAGGGTTTTGGTGTTTTACTTTAGGGTTAGAAGTAGGGTTTTGGTTAGTGTGTGCATGTGTTGTTTTTTACTGTGTTTCAGTAGGTAGTATGTTGTGGGTAGTGGGGAAGGCCAATTATGAGAGATCGAGATTTCAAATTTCGCGGTTTAGTGCATTCAACGTATTCATGTTTCGCTCGTTATGGTTCACGCAAATTGTATTCAACCGATTCAGCTTTCGCAGGAATGAAGTAGACCCTAGCTGGACAGCCATGCTTTATTCCACATTCTATTTTTATTGCTTCCCCAATCCAGCATTTACATTTAGTTTCACATAGTTTCTTTCATAAACAGATTCTATTACTTGTGATTTTTTTTGCTTGCATTATATGCCTGCAAAATTCCCCATAATGATTTATTGAATATTATCATAAGCTTTACTTATATCCCCTATCACAATCGTCATCTCTAAAGTTTTATTTATGATATCATCAGTTAGTTCTCTTATTTTCCATAATAACTCTTGACTTCCTTTTCCTTTTCTTCTAAATACATTTTGGTTACATATTCTATCCATTTTTTCTGTAACCTTTTTGTTATTATTCTCATAAAAAAATTAGAATCTGTATTATTCAATGTTATAGGTTTCCAGTTTTTATCTCTTCTTTATTTCCTTTTTTAAATATAAATGTCATAACTCCTGTACATAGGTTCATAGGGAGGTACTAGGCTATTGGCCCTGGGGCCTATACAACCCTAGCCAAAAAGGTACCCTGGCTTTCGCCACCCAAGAAAATTATTTTCTGTGCCCCTGTCGAGCAGAGCCACAGAAGTGATCCCCGGGGTGAATTTCCTATTTGCCATCCAATCATCAAGATTTTTCTTGAAGAGTGCTAATGAGGAGCTTTGCTTGACATAGATAGGTAGTTTGTTCGAGAGTATGGGAAGTCTCTGGGACAGGAATCTATCTCTCCAGCACATTTTGTTTATTGTAGTGGCAAGGTTTAGGTCCCTAGAGCACGTAGCTTGGAGGGATTAGGATTTCTTTATGTGGAGCATGTCCAACAGCTCTGGGTTTGACATAGCTTTGTATGTTAGGCAGAGATCACCTCTGAGTAGGCAATATGCAATAGAGTAAAGCTGGAGGTTTTTGAAACGGTCTGCATAAAGCATCTGTTTGAGGCTGGTAATCCTCTTTGTGAGGTATTTCTGTGGCCTTTCCAGTCATTGTAGATGTCTTGCGAGGTACATACTAAAAGGGGCATTGTACTCTATAATGGGTCTAATTAGTGACAAGTAGAGGGGAACAATGACCTCTTTATTCCTGGATGAGAAACCTTTTGTAATGAGGTGTGCCATGTAGATGGATTTCCTGACTTCTGTGGTGATGTGATTATCAAAGGAGAGACTACTGTCTGCCTGTGTCCCAAGGTCTCTTATCATACTTTAGGTGTTAAGTAGATTACCACCTATGTGGTAGTTCATGGGTACAAAGTTTTTACCAAAGGGGATGACAATGCACTTTTTGGCATTGAGCTTGAGGCCATGGCTTTGACACAAGGCATCTGTCTCAGTGAGGCCCTTTTGTACGATGTCCATATCATTAGGAGTTTCAATTATGGCTCCTACTTTTCAGTCATTGTGAAGTTCATTAGCCAAGACCTTCTATGTTAGTCAAACTTCAGAGAAGTAGATACCAAACAGGAGACGACCCAGGTCTGAACCCTGTGGCACTCCACTTGTCACTGGTCTGAAGTCAGATTTGGAGTCTGCTACTTTCACAGTGTGGGTTCTGTCAGTGAGCCAGTTGGCAACCAATCCTGTGACATAGGGAATTATACCTAGTTTAGTGAGTTTATCTATAATTCCAGAGTGGGGGATGGTGTCAAAAGCCTTGGCAAGATCTAGATAGGCTGCGTGACTGCTTCAAAGTTTGGAGACATGATCTGCCTTTTACAAACCCAAACTGGGTGGGGTCCAGAGTTTGGAGATTACCAATGTCTTTGTTTTGTAAGTTCCATGATGATATGTTCCATGGACTTGCAGACCAGGCTCATCGGGCTAATGTGGCTGTAGTTCCCAGGGCTGTGGTGGCTCCTCCATCATGGAGTGGGATAACCATCACTGTGTGCCATTCAGTGGGCACAAAGCCTAAGGTGAGGCTATGATTGAACATGGTACTTAAGTGGGGGTGCCAGTTTGTTCTGTAGTTCATGTAGAACACAGCCTGGGATGTTGACAGGTCCCATGGATGCTGTGTTCTTGGCTTTGGAGAGTGTGTTTTTTACCTGTGCAGCTGTGATTACAGGTACTTTGCATTCTTCTGGTATAGAGATGGGCCCTTTAGGGGATGAGAGAGGGGTAAAGTTAGCACTGAAACTATCTGCCAGGATGTTGGCAATATCAGTTGGTTCTGTATATTTAGTGCCATTGTGCTGTAACTCAGAGCAGATCTGAGTGTTGCCATTGAGATCCTTGACATAGCTATAGAATGCTTTGTGGTTGCCTTTAGAGTCAGTGGCGATTTTGTTTTCATAACTGTCTTTGGAGGATTTTATGAGGGATGTCAGCTTCTTACTGAGGCTGACAAGGAAGTTCCTCCAATCATGGGATTTTACTCTTTCTAGCGACAGCTTCTTACTTCTGTTGTAGAGTTTGTTTATGGCAGAGGATCACCAGATTGGCTTCCTTTTTTTTGGAGGATAGCATCTTGGTTCTGTTAAGAATAGCATGATCCATGCACTCATGTAAGTGCTTATTTATTTATTTATTTATTTTTTTTATTTATTTTTATTTTACATTTGTTGACCGGGATAGTCTAACTGGATTTATGTCCATTTTCAGTAGAGTCCCGGGGAGATAAGCTCCAAGATATTACTAGACTACTAACATGCAGGTACTAGTTGTTATACAGTTAAATACTACAAATTTTAAACAGTTCAGGAATCTTCACCATTTATACAAAAAACATGTTATAAGTATTAGATAAGATATTTTAGACTTTATGTACAAGACTTCATTAGTAACTAGAAAGTAATTGTTAAACAAATACATACTTCAAGTTTCAAAAGTTCAGCAATGCTCACAGTTTAAACAATACTTGTTGCCTGCCTTAGGGAGGATGCTTTAGAATTATATGCAGAAGAATTTAACTAGGTATTTCAAATTATCTCTATTAGGATAAGATATGTTTTTGCCAAGGATAGGCCTTGATCTAAAAAGACACAGATAGAGCAGGAATTAGGTCTTAAGAGAAGGTATTTGGGATATAGTATGAGATTAGTCTAGATTTGTACAGGGACATAACCAATGGGTTTTAAGATAGAGATTCAGATTGTGTTTAAAAAGTGTAAATGAAGACAGTGATGTAAGTTCATGGGGGAGTTGGTTCCAATACTTTCCAACTTTATTTGAGAACAGAGCATCTCCTGCCATGTTATTAGATTTACATGTTGATACTAATAGTTTATTAGATGAGCGTAAAGTTGAAAGGTTCTAATATTGGGTAATGAGACTAGCAATTATTGGGGTATTGGTAGGTTGGAAAAGGGTTTTGTGTGCAATGGTGAGTTGCTTAAAGTGAATCTGATTCAGAAGCTCTAACCAGCCTAATTGTTTTAGATTATGGCAGTGCATTTGTGTAGGATTCAACAGTTGTACTTCTATTGTCCATCTGCATGGGTGTCGTGAAGTTTGCCACTTCTGTCTTGACAAGTGTAAAACTGGCTTTGGAGAATTTTTTTACAGTGGTTTCCCTAATGGGGGGGTGGGATGTGGATGTCTAGGGTGATTAGCTTGAGGTCAGAACTGACCAACAAGGAATATACCTCTGGTGTGGAACACCGGTCGCCCATGTTGGTAATGACTAGGTCTAGGATATTGCTGCCCCTGGTGGGGGTATGGATAAGTTTATCCAAGGCATTGGAATTTATGAATTACAGAAAATGTTGAGCAAAAGAGTTGGTGCATGAGTAGTTTTTCCAGTTAATGGTGGGGTAGTTGAAATCGCCCATTATTAGGGTGTTGGGTTGTAAACTAATATTGTCCAGTGTATCAAGAAATGAGGAGTGGGAATCCTGGGCCATGGTGGGGGATCTGTAGCAAGCTACAATTTGGAGTGCAGTCTTTCCCAGAGTTAGATGAACTGGGATAATCTCAGATACATTATGCTGAGCAACTAGTCTGGAGGTGTGGATATCCTTAATGAATATGGACACGCCTCCACCTTTACTGTTTCAGTCCAGGTTAGGTGGCCAAAAGGTATGGTAGGAATTATAGCCTGGGAATGCAGGGGTGCTCTCTGGAGCCTTGAACCAGAACTCTGTCACTGCACAGATGTTGATGTTCTCCATTTTAAAGAGTGCCTCAAGTGAGTGCATTTTGAGGTTTAGATTTCTAGCATTGAGTAGCATTACCCTCAGATTTTGCTTGCTTGTACCTGTTAGGGTGGTGAATTTGTCATTTGAACCTTGCCTAAAAAAGGCACTGTGGGGTGGAAAGAGCCTTAGCCAGTATCTGGAATCCCAGGGGCAACATGTGCAGCCATCTCTGGCAACGCATCATGCTCTGTCGATCATGTCATCCCATGCAGACAGATACTGGATTCCCTTAGAATGACACCAGAAGCTTAGCCAATTGTTGAAGTCAATCATTTTGTCCTTGTACTGTGGTATCATTCTGGGTGATGGCAGGATGCTACTCAAAGCTAGCGTCATACCTGCCTGGGCTACAAGATTGGTGAGCTCCTCCATGTCTCTTTTCATGTAGTCTAGGGAGGTATGTCTAAGGTCATTCATGCCAGCATGGACAATGACAGAGTCATATTTGTACTTGTTATGGAGTGAACTGAGTGTGTGCATTATGTGGCAGATCCTGGCACACAGTAGGCAGCAGACAGTAACTTTCTCCTTGTTTAGCTTGGTGAGTGGAACATCAGTGTGCCTGACTTTAGAGTCACCTATGACTAGAGTGTTGGGTACGTTGTTATGCCTTATGGGCTGTGGTTGAGTGGCACATTGAGTTTGTGGGCTATGTGTCATTTGGGTTGTGTTGGGAGGTGGAGGTTGTTTGTGTTTCTGCTTTGGAGGTCTCTGTTGCTTGAGCAGATTTTTATTGAGAGTCTCCGTGAATGTAGGTGTGTGTTTTGTGTTTCTATGTGTGTGCTTTGATGATGTAGGTTTTGGAGGACTATGTGATGAGTGTGGAGTGGTGCAAGTGTTTGCCCTCTCCTCTTGACTGTCTAGTCCAGTCTTGGGTGATGAGAGCTTTGCTTCCAGTTTGGCTATATAAGTGCATCTCTCACAGGTTATAGTGTTGGGTGGTAGGAGGATAGGGTTGTCTGTGTACATGAGGCAATTGCTGCATTGCCCCAAGATGCCCAGATTCATCAGGTAGACAGGAGAAAACACTGGGAGCTGACCCTTAGACATGCCTGGATAGGTGCTTATTTATTAAGTACTAAAAACTGTTTCCCTCTAGACAAGTGAGGAAAGTAGAGTGCTGTAGTAATTTGTAGCTTATTTAGTGCTTACAATGAGTTCTGAACAAGTGCTGAGCTCAAAGTAACAGATTTCAGTACTAAAACTAAAAGTGGCTAGTTTTAAGGGAAAATTTGTAGAGCAGACTTTATGGCACTGGGAATAGTTTAACCCTAGCTAAGCAGCGATGCATAAAGTGTATTTTTTTTAATATAACAGCAGCAAATGATCAAACTGATTTAAACAAATTAACCAATTAACCAATAAAAAGCTAAAAACTGAGCCCCATTCTAGCAGTCTTTGATCAGACAAGTCCTAACTGCATACTCCTGCCACTAGGGTTCAGGGGAACCTTCTCCAAAAAAAAGATGGCCTGGATTAGTGCTCAAGTTATACAAACAAAGCTAGATTCAGCAGGTCTGAATCTCATCTATGCTACAGCAAACAAGGTGTACCAATTTCAGAAAGAAACAGTTCAAATAAGCAGGCACAATAAGCCTTTAAACAGAAACTCCCAGCTCAGAAGGGTAGAATCTTCCCTCTCCTCCCACAAGAGTGCAGACCACAAACCTTCTTAATGTAAAATAACTGGTCTGAAGCCCAAGTGCTGAAACCAGAACTAATACACTTTTAGATTAGCAAGCACTAAGCCTTCAATCAGCAACTCCCAACTTAGAAGGATGTAAGCTACCTGTCCTGCCACAACAGTGCAGACCATAAACCTTCTTAATGTAAAACAACTGGTCTGAAGCCCAAGTGCTTCAACCAAAGGCTTAGAGTAACAGTTACAATTTAATCAGGCTACTAACAAGCAGTAATAAATGCAGCAGAGTAAATGCAATTAAGTACTTTTAAGAACAGGCAGCAAAAGCAAAATAAAGTAATAAGGTATGAAGAAGCACAAATACAGTAAAAGCAGATGAATAAAGTACAATTTTTTATATAACAATAGAAAATGAGCAAACTGATTTAAACAAATTACCCAATTAACCAGTAAAACAACTCAAAACTGAGCCCTGTTCCAGCAGTCTTCAATCATATCTCTTTCTCTTTAATTCCAGGTTCTAACCATTCATTCATAACTTCTATAAAAAATATTTTTTGCCTCTCTCATTTCTTTATACATACCATATGCAATTCCATATAGTCCTATTACAGAATTCATGTTAATATATTTTAGAATTTCATTTGGTTCTTTCATGGTTATTTTGTTCTAAATACTCACTATCTTCCTTATTTAATTTTTCACCTTTATAAATTTGTTCTATGTTTTCTTCTCTCTCAACAAATAATTCCAACACATATTATTTAATTATTTAAAAATAAATAAAGCATGAATAAAATAGCACACTACTCCCCAGACATAGTTGCTTTAACAGAAACCTAACTAAATAAAAACAAAGCTAACTCAGAAGTTCTCCCTACCGGCTACAATATCATTAGACAAGACAGACCACTTCATAAAAGGGGTGGAACTGTCTTACTGTACAAGTCCAACTTAAATTTACGTCAAATACCAAACTCCTACCCCTCCCCGAATAATTGGGACATACTTATCTCACAACTTCAACTTCACCCTGAAAAGGCCATCACCACAATTGTGATCTATATTCTACCTGGTAATACACCTGCTAGCCTTGAAGACTTCTTACCCTGGTGTTCTTCCACATACTCACAAGAAACACTTATTCTGGGGGATTTCAACCTAGATTGGTTCACCTGTATATCAGAACCACCAAGTAATCTAATAAATCTCCATGGCTACCAGCAGCTAGTCCAAATTCCAACTAGATGTGATAAAAAATCTAAAAGGGAATCCATCCTTGACTGGGTCCTAACAACCCCACATTGTACCCCCACACAGGCAGTCTCCCAGACACCTTAAGTGACCACAACATAGTATACCTTATACATAGTAGAACAAGCATATGCAAAACCACTAACTATAAATGCACTAGAAACACAAAACAATTCTCTCCTGAGGTCCTCAATACTTTAGTCTGTAACTGTGACTGGACCCCCCTAAAAACCCTCCCACTTGACCAGACACTGTTGCTCCATTGCGCAAAATCAAAGCTAGAACCTCTACAAACCCCTGGCTCAGTAAAAAAAAAAACAAATCCTCAAGTCCAGCGACGCTGCCTGGCTTTACTATAAAAAAAACAAAGAAACACAAAGCTTAACTAAGTACCAAGAATTGCGCAACCATGCAAAAAATGCATTAGACTAGGCAGAAAATCCTACTACATGACATTACAAACTAAATACCAAAACAACCCCCCAAAATTTTGGAAAAATGTAAACCAGCTACTAAAACCCTCCCAAAAGGCTACCCCCAAACCAATCACCCCTGACACTAAAGTTCCCATCGAAACACAATTCAGCTACCACTGATAGGTTCATAGATTAGTACTAAGCTAACTGCCCTTGTGAACTCATCACTATCCCTTGAGAGACTCAAACCTTGCACCTTGTGTTTGTAAGGCAAACACCTTAACCATTAGGCCACCCATTCTATCCTTAGTATCACAGGACAGTTCCAACCTCACTATCAGCCCACAACACAAATAACACTAATACAATCTTTACCCTCAAAACAGTTTCCACCACTTCAATCAAAAGCATGCTCTCCAAACTAAAAACCTCAACAGCAGCCGACCTACTCCCCAGCTATTTCTTGAAACTCACAGCAGATGCTATTGCTATCCCAATCTCCACTCTCATAAACAGACCAATTGTTGAAAACTATGTGCCCAAACTCTGGAAAATATCCTATGTTACACCGATACATAAAGGTGGGACCTCCACTGAACTTAATAACTACAGACCCATTGCTTTACTCTCCCCCCTGACCAAAATCCTAGAAAAATGCATCCATACCCAGGTACTAAAATATCTCCTAGACAACAACATCTTGTCACCTACTCAACATGGTTTCAGACCTGCCCATAATACCACTATAGCCCTCCTCTGTTTCACAGACACAGTAAACTGTCTCAAAAATGAAGGCCTGCAGGTGTCAACTCTTTTTTTGGATATCTTCAAAGTATTTGACATAGTCTCGCACCATATCCTGCTAAACAAACTAAACCAATATCACCTATCAAATTCCACTCTTACCTGGTTCCAAAGCTACTTAACTGACAGGTACCAAGCTGTGAAATAGGAAAATTAGCTCTCTCCTCAGCTGCCCATAACTGTAGGAGTCCCACAGGGTTCTATCTTAGGACCACTACTATTCACAATCTTCACAAATGACCTTCATACCTCCACACAGCATGCATCTATCATTCAGTATGCAGATGACACTACCTTAACCTGTGCTGCACAAAACATTCCCACCCTCCTGCAAACAAAGCAACAAGCATTCTCTGACATTGAAAACTACCTTACCAAAGCCCAACTTATCCTCAATCCAAAGAAAACTCAGCTTATGATTATAACCAGTTCTAACAAAAACTCTGATAACAGTCAATTCACTATCTACTCCACAAATGCTACTCCAGTCACTCCAGTGGCATAGGCTAAGCTATTGGGAATAACCATAGACTCCCACCTAAAATTTGATAGTCATCTCAACTTAACTATTAAAAAAGTACATGCCAAACTGGGATCACTCTACCATATCAAACCATTTCTTACCAACAACAACACAAGATCAGCCATTGCTCGCTCCCAACATCTATCCACCCAACTCTATGCATCTCCCATTCTGATTAATCCCAACAAAACTGAACTAAGCAAAATGGAATCCTGCTATAACAGAATTGCCCGCTTTGCTGCAAATTGCTCATATAGAACTCATCACTGTACTGCTTTGAGACAGCTCCACTGTCTTGAATTGCCCAACCTCCTAACCTACAATTAGCTCTGCCTATGTCATTCAATCTATTACCTGCCCAAAAAGTGTCCTGCCCTCAAAAACCTAATACAACATCACTCAGCCAAAAGGCCTCTTAGATCATCAAGCAAACTACTACTAGAAGTCACCAACAGCTACAATAGCTTTGGAGATGCACTATATAGTAGTTCAGTGGCTAAGAAATGGAACTCTCTCCCCACAAGCATACAAAACACATCGTCCAAAGCTTCCTTTAAAAACCTCATTAGGCAACATCTCAAGCAAAGTTGGTAGTGCCATGATTGCTCCCCAGGCTAGTGAAAGTGGATAAGGTACACATACTAAACCTAGAGTACTTGATAATAGTTTTCAATCTTACTCACAAACACTGGCTAATCTTCAATGTATGTACTGTACCTGTGTACTATGTATGTATTCTACCTGTGTTCCAAATTTCATCTGTACACCACAAATCTATTTAATTACCTTTATTTTTAAATTAATATTTTTTTGTTTCTGCTCTCCACTGTAACTGTTTATGTGCTGCATACCACTGTAAAAACATGTCTTTTGTAATTTGTGTGTATACTGATCATGTCTAAATAACTAAATGTATCTGTAATTTTTCTATGTGGATATTTTCTCCCTGGGCCTCTGCTGAAAAAGGGCCTTTTCAGCTCAGTCAGACACCCCTGGTTAACAAATGTAAAATAAATAAAAAAATAAAATATTTTGAATATTCCTTCTTGCTGTCTTATTTGCTTATTTTCCTTAATTTTTAATTCTCTAATTATTGTTCCTTCTTTTCTTATTTTACTCAGATATGGTACCACCTCTTCTTTCTTTCCTTGTAAACAACATTTTTGCTTATATAACAAGTTGTCAATTTTAATTTGATTCATTATATATATATATATATATATATATATATATACATATATATATATATATATATATATATATATATATTTTTTTCTTTTCTTCCTTATACATTTTAAATACTTTTTTATATATTTCTCTTTAAAATGAAGCCACCAAACAGTTCAGTCACATAAATCTCCCTTATAATCGTATGATTTTTCCATAACTTTATGTGTTCCTTTTCCTCTACTAAATCTAATTCATTTTCATTAAGTTTATTCCTTTTCCTGTTCTTATATATTCTTAATTTTCCTGTACTTTAACCCATATTGCCACATGATCTGAAAATCCAGCATACTTAATTCCTTTTTGTTTAACTTTTAAACTATCAGATATTAAAAAATAAACAATTTCTGTCCTAATCTCATTCCTTTTATAGGTTCAGTGGTTATTCTCCCACACATTTAACCTTCCACTTTTCATAATTTCTTTAGCCATTTTAATACCACAATAGCTCTTATTCTTCTTTAAATTACAGTTAAAATCACCCACCACTTATTGTCCATATTTTCACAAACATATTTAAGAATGTTTTTAAACATTATTTTTCTCTCTTTTTTGTTACATATGCATATAAAGCTATAATTCTATACACAGATTTTTTTCCATCTCATGTCTATTACCGTAGTTCGGCCTAGTTCCACTATGGTTACATGTAGTATTTTAATGGTTTCTTGACATAGTATACATGTGCCCGAGCATGTTTCTTTCCCCATATTCCAAACTACCACACCATTCAGACGTTTTTCAGTTTGTGTTCTTTCTTCCTCTGTTAATAATCTGATATCTTTATGCCAATTCCATTGGCAAGACTTGGAATGCCCTCCCAAGCAACCTTAGACAAATGACCACTCTGGACCAATTTAAAACTCACCTTCGAGCGTTACTAAAAACCCAATGGCTTTGCCCATGCCCTAACCCCGACTAATATCACATGCCCTTGACCCCAAACAGCCTAGCCAAGCCACCTTGCAACCCAATTCCAAAGGGTACACCCTATAACCATTACAATCCATCTCACCAACTCCTTTTTTCCCAGGATTACATTTTTTTATTACTTATTGTTCTTATCCAGTATTACATGTTTATACTACTTATTGTTCTAAATGTCTAACTTCTATTGTATTGTCGGTATATGTGCTCATGTACCTCTGTTCTTTGGAGCTTTTCTCCCCGGGCCTCCACTGAAAACGGATATGTATCCAGCTGGACTAACCCGGTCAACAAATGTAAAATAAAATAAATAAATAAATAAATAAATATCTTCTAAAACAATAATATGTGCATTTACTGCAGCACACCATTGTAATGTACCTATTCCCTTTAAAATTGTTCATACTGTTCAAATTTAAAGCCAATATCTCAGCTTTTAAGAACAGTTATATCCATTTCCTTTTGTATTTTCTCTAAGCGTTATGTTTTTGAATTTTCTTTTCTTTCTTAATCCTTTTCCATCTCAAATTATTTTTATTTCTTACTGTGCACCAATCAGCTTCTTCCTCACTTGTCTCCTCTGTTTCTTTTTCTTGTTACTTTCTTTAACTTCATGTACAACCTCTTTATCAGTCACATCTTTTTGTACATTTTCTTGTATGACACATTCTATTATCTCTTTCTCCTGCATCACTTAATTTTCATTTTCTTGCACATTCATTTCACATTCTAGCCATGAATGACCAGTATTGCCACATTTTTTGCATTTTAAATCACATTTTTTGCATTATGCCCTGTTTTACCACATAAATAACATCTTTTTTATCACATTCATTGATTAAATGATAATTTTTCCACAAAAATAACACGTTTTTGTTGACCCCAGTATTTCACAAATCCCCCGTTACCATGAACATTAATAATACTGGGTACGTGCATAACATTATCACTTTCAATTGTCAGTATTACCCCACATTCCCATCCCAAGTCCATAGTCCTCTTTCATCATATATGTCTGTAGTGTCCATTACTTTTTTACAATAGTTAACAAATGTCCTTTCAGTTCTTTTACTTCAACTTTAGTTCTAAACTGGATCGTTATTCTTTTTTTCTGTTTGTCTGTAAAAAGTTTGCTTGACATCCACTGACTATGGATAAATATTTTTCTTTTGTTCATATGCACCCAAAGAATTTTCCATGGCCTGCCCAGTCTCAAATATCAAGTCACAAAAAGTCTCTTTATTAATTAAAATTAATGTTCTTCCCTCTTTTGCTTTGACTCCCAGAGGTGCTATGACAGAGTTCCAAACCTTATACCTGTCCAAACGTTTTTGTTTTTACAGCTCACATGTACTGTAAACTTCATTTTTGTTTTTTTTTATTTCTTCTTTTTTCTTTGCTCATCTCTCACAGTTTGTGCATAAGTTTTTGTCTCTTGAACTTTTTCTGGCACAGTCTCTTCTCCTTTTTCTTCCATTTTCTCCATAATGTCACTCCATGAAATTGCTGCTCCACTTTCTGGTTCACTTTGGTTTACCATTTCCTCCAAATAATCATCCCACAACCATCCCGATTAGAGGGTTGTAATTATGCATTTTCTGAGGTAACTGTCTCTCCATCAAACAATCTCCACTGAAAGTTTTCCTCTGAATCCATCTCTGTTACAGCTACAATCATCCTTTTTTCCAATATCACTGTTTTCTTCTGCACCAACAGCATCAGAAAAAAGCTTCTGGTACTGATTCTATCATTTCAACTACATTTTCATCAGCCTTAACTTCGTGTTCAGCCATAGCTGAATCAGTCATATTTTCTCCCTGTTCTCCTGTCTGCCTCCATGCCTGGACAGGAAACAGGATGTCAGGATGTGTGCCACACAAATTCTTCCCCCGACTACCAAGAGTAGGGGAAGTTCCCTGATGCCCTGGACAAATTTCCCCTCACAGTATAAATACCATCTTTGGTTTCGCCAAAAGAGGTTATTAGCCTAGTGGGACTAATCTGACAATAAAATAAAATAAATATGGGAAATCTATCCCTAAACTATGAATTCCATTTAAAAAGTATATTAGATACATAACTCTACAGGTTAAGAAACACCAAAATATAGTACAGGTGGCACACTCCCGTATTATGAAATAAGACTTCATGCACTTCATACACAGAATAAGTTGTCAAGGTAAAACTATTCTCAAATAAATTAAAGGTCTGAAACAGGAAAGAAAAGCTATACAATTTAGGTACTCACAGGTCAGGTTGGAGAATATGAAAACCTACAATTTGGCCAGGAGTATCACTTCTCCCAAATTACTGGCAAGCAAGCTCTAGGAAAGGAAGAGAGAAAAGAGACTTATACACCTATATACTGATCAGGACCATATGATTTACATATACTGATCAAGACCATATGATTTACATATACTGATCAGGACCATATGATTTACATATACTGATCAGACCATATGACATACATATACTGATCAGGACCATCTGATATACATATACTGATCAAGACCATATGATTTACATATACTGATCAGGACCATATGATATACATATACTGATCAGACCATATGATATACATATACTGATCAGGACCATCTGATATACATATACTGATCAGACCATATGATATACGTATACTGATCAGGACCATATGATATACATATACTGATCAGGACCATATGATTTACATATACTGATCAGGACCATATGATATACATATACTGATCAGGACCATATGATTTACATATACTGATCAGGACCATAGGTTCATAGATTTAGGTTCATAGATTAGTACTAAACTAACTGCCCTTGCGAGCCATTTTAAGCCTAGCCAATTATCCCTTGTGAGATTCAAACTCTGCACCTTGTGTTTGTAAGGCAAACACCTTAACCATTAGGCCACCCTCCCAACTAGCAAAACAGTGGAAGTTTTAGCAACTATTTTAAGAATATCTATACCAAAACACTTACTTACCACAGCTGCAACCATGGGTACCTTCCTAGTTAGCCTTCAACTCCTGGTTTTGAATGCTGATGATAGGACAAAACAAGCCACCCCTCTACAAATCCATGAAGTGGTAACTACTATAATGAGCCTTGTTTTGGGCAAAGTCCCTGTCCCAGATGGCAACCCCATTGATTTTTTTAAAAGGTTCTGCCTAATAGTTAGCCTTCTCTTGCATAAACTCTGTTGTAATGCCTTACAAGAGGGATGTCTACCATATACATGTCAGATAGCAATAGGCTTTATCTTTTTAAAACCTGATAGGAAGGCTGGTATCCCTGCAAATTATTGCCCAGATTCCTTATTACAATTTGACACAAAAATATTTGCAATTATCATAGCTAGGAGAATGGCAGAGTCATCCCTTCCACTTTGCTAAATCAATTTCAAGAAGGGTTTGTGAAGGGATGCCAGGGAGGCCCTGACCTTGTTAGAGTCTAGTTGATGCTCTGCAATTAAGTAAAACTGACCAAAACCATGGATGGGATTACATGTTAATATGCAGAAAACCTTCAACATGATTAACTGGGACTTTATATGCCAGGTCTTAAACAAATATGGATTCCCAAAGGAATATATTGTAATGTGTCGAGTGCTACATCAAGACCCTTTAGCATATGTCTCAGTTAATTGGCTGAAATCACCTACTTTCTAACTACAAAGGGGCAACAGACAAGTATTTCCCCTTTTACGTGCTTTTTTAACAATTGGTAGGCTCACATGTTCTCTGCAGCAAGCACGACCAAGACTTGGTATTCCCACACTGAGGAATGAATTCCTAAACTTGATATGATTCACAGATGATGGCATTATTTGGATAGCCAAGCTCTCAACAAAGCTGGATGGAGTCTTGAACACACTTGCTACATTTGGTAAAGCTAAAAAGAAATCAAGTATAATGCATTTTAATACTTCTAATCCCAGGCTGATGGATAAATTACCAACCTCTGGGAAACTTGCAGTTGATTGGGTATACAGACATTAGAATGTAACTGTAACACACTGTTATCAGAGACAGCCATGAAGTTCTCAATGTGGACATTACTGAACTTACCAGTACGGGACAGAATCTAAGTGGTCAACATAATTCTACTTAAATTCATCTTTCTAGTGAGACACATTAAATAGAAAGCAGTCTTAGAATACCCCAATTGACTTCAAAAGGTAATTGTGATGACCTACCATTGCCAGCCAAGATGGGACATGGATATTCCACCTCTGGGTCAGCAATCAAGGAACCTCAATCCTCACCACAGGCACCAGTGGGGGGACGTTCACTGGGAGGATAACAGGTACACACACTGTATTTCCAGATGCAGCTTTCTGCATCAAGTGCTGTTTGCCTTAAAAGCACACAGGGAACACACTCAGGCTGGGGCTGGTTCCTCTGTCTTTCTTCAGATCCCCAGTAAGACTCCCCATTGGCACAGCTATAGAGTTGAGTCCTTAGCCAGGGTTCCAATCCAAGTCCTCCAACACTGTCTCTGTCCAACCAGTGCTTTGTGTCCCTGCCCAAGTAGCTGATGCACACTCTCTATGAGAATTGATTTGCACACACACACACACACACACACACACACACACACACACACACACACACACACACACACACACACACACACCTGGGAATGACTGGCACATGTTTACAGACTATAAGGTAGTTTTCCCTGCCACCAGAACCCTTCTGCCAGCTACATTTAGGGACTTCCAAGAGTACCCAATATACTGAGTGAAATTAATATTAACACAAATGGTAGTCTGACCAAGAGCAATGCTATTAGGAGTGACCCACACGGTGCCACCAAATAAATGTGCAAGTACTCTCAAAACTTAAATATCTCTACAAAGATTAGCCACAATGAAAGCTTTATATATATTTAATAATAAATAATAAAAGAAAAAGAAAATACTAAGTATATATTCAGAGTGACATCAGAATTCAAAACACAGCAAATATTTAAAATAACATTACAGGTCAGGCTCAGATAAATAAAGAAAAACAATATCTAAACTAAGCTTCACTATATTCCTGACTGTATCTGAGAGAATTACTATACCCTAATAACTAAATAATAGAGCAAGGCAGATGATGGGGTGAATGGCTCTTCTTGTTGTTGTCAGGCCCAAGACAGAATACAGAATGCTCTGTCTCACTAAGAGACTTTTCAAAATAATATCTAAAATATTCCTGCTGGGATAACTTGCAGAATGACATCATTTCTGGTCATCTGACTACTAGTTCCCAGGAAAAACTCTCATTGCTGGCAGCTGACAGGACTTAAAACCTATCAGTAAATATACACACAAGGGCTTTTGCTCAGATCTGGCAGGTGCTGGAAGTCATAAAAGAATTGCATACCTTCATGCATGTACAGTAGCAATTAGCTCACTCCAAAGATAAAACAGAATGCTTTGTACTACCGCCTTTGTGTCTCTGGCTGCCTTGAAACCTGTGAGATAGCATCTTTATGGCCTAGCCTATAAATTGATTTAATTTCAGATATTTTTCTAAAGATTGCTATACTGAAGTGAACCCTCCAGTTTCCTCTGTTAAAACATATATATTTAAACAGTTACAATAATGCATGTATATTTCTGTTCTCTGCAGTAGATGCTTTGTAGATACAGTCCAAACTCAAGCACTTTATAAATACCTTTTCAACACACAGTCTGTAAAAATCAGTTTGATATACACATGACATACAGTTTTAGTACATTTGTAATACCAGCATCTTGTATGACCCACAGTTCATACATTTGTAACACAAGCATCTTGTATGACCCACAGTTCTAATACATTTGTAACACAAGCATCTTGTATAAATTAGTTTGATATTCACAAATGACATATAATTATTTACAACATTCCAGCTAGCTGTGTTTGCATTACCTCCTTTTGTCCCACTTGTCCCCTTCAAAGAATCAAGCTAGTTTTTCAAGTACCCCTTGAGAAACATTGCTTGCAAGGGAAGAGCCTATCTGGGAATACATTACCCCATACCCTGCCTTGAGATCTCAGCTGCCTTAGCATTGATGACCCCAGTACAGTGCTGCACTGTTATATCATATAACTGCATCCCTAGGCTCCACCATGATAGCTTGGAATTTTGCTGGCTGGCTCCCTGTAGTCATAGATTCCCATCTGACTCTTCCTGCCTTCTACTGCCAACACTTAGCACAAGGGGCTCCCTATCTTGGTAAGGTTTCATCATATTAACATGGTATAGTTTGTGTCCCTTCCTCCTGCCTAGCAGTTCTACCAGGTAGTTAACACCACTTACCTTTCTTACAACTTTGAAGGGTCCCACAAAAAACTGCCTTCAGCTTATTGTGTTTGACATGAATGAGAACCATAACCTCCTGCCCCACAGCATACTCTCTTGCTCGAGCATTCCTGTCATACCAGACATTTCTTGCTGTTGGGCTTCAGACAGGGTCTCCTGGTTCAAGCCCATGAGTTCCTTGAGCCTTGCCTGAGGTTTAGGAATTATGCCACAACAGATTCCTTGTGGGATTCACACTCACTCTCCCATTCATCGTGAATCAAATCTAAAGGTTCCTAACTCTATTCCCATACAGCAAGTCAAAAGGTGAGAAACCTGTAGGTTCCTGGGGAACTTTACGGTAAGCAAACAACAGATGGGGCAAATATTTGTCCCACTCCCTTTTAAACTGGTCTGCAAATGCCCATAGCATGGTCTTTAGTGTAGAGTTTAATCTTTCCACCAGACAATTAGTCTGGGGATAGTAAGGGGTGGTCTTCAGGTGCGTCATCCCACAGTGCTTCCACAGACAGGCCATTAGGTCTGACATGAATCTGGCATCTCTGTCAGTCAGTATTTCTTTTGGGAAAGCTACCTTGCTGAAAATCTCTAACAAAGCATATGACACCTTTTCTAACTCAATGGAGGACAGAGCCACCACCTCAGGGTATCTGGTAGCATAATCTACTACCACTAGGATATACTTCTCTGTGGAATATGGGGTACTCAGAGGCCCCACAATATCCATAGCTATGGAATAAAATGACTCTTCAATCACAGGCAAAGGTATCAATGAAGTTTTGACCTTGTCTCCTTCCTTGCACACTTTATGGCACTGCTCACAGGTCCTGCAGTACCCTGTTACATCTCTGGAAATCCTAGGCCAATAAAAGTTTTGCATAATAAGTCTTTTGGTAAACTTTATGCTCATATAACCTGCAGAGTGAATGTCATGGGCTATGGCTAGAAGTGCCAGACAGTAGTTTCTGGGCACTACCAGCTACTGTATTACCTCACCTTCTATCCCTCTCTCAGGGTCCACTCTCTATACAGCAACCCTTTGTCCCAGTTTACAGATGATCCTTTTCCTTGAGAATCAGACACCTCCCTAGCTACCTCTCTCAAACCTTGTAATGTAGGGTCTGAGAACTGAGCCTGTCTCACCTCTCTCTTTGCAACCCTTCCCAGATCCCATTCCACAGAAAGTCTACTATTCTCTGACAGCAGTGTATCAGTGTCAGCTTTGGTACTGCTACTTACCTCTACCCTTGCAGTCACTTTGTCCAAGGGAATATCAGCACCCACCAGCAGTGTGGCTCACCTTCAGTCTCACTCCTCCAATGTAGCGCCCACTCTGAAGTAACCACTACACCAGTCCTGGTTTCAAGTCTGTGGTCTGTTTGGGTCCCCACATGCTTGTCTGCTAGCTTGGCTATGTGTCACTGCATGCATACAAGGCACTGTAATATCAAAATCATTCCCTATCAGGACATCTGCAGGGATATCCTCAAGCACACCTACTTTCTTGCTTCCTTTTCCACCCTCCCAATCAAGGTCAAGGTCACACATACTGAATAATATATGGAGAATAATGTTATCCCATACCTAGCTACTACCAGATGAATATTGTTGCATAGATGGCAGACATTTTGGGCTATTTCTATCCTTTTCATCTTTCTGTTTAAAAAAACTTGTTTGGGCGGGTTTGTGAAATGCACAGCACCGCTAAGGTAAGTTAAAACATTACCGGTGCCTTAAAGTCTGCACTTAAATTTTCCCTTAGGCCTTGTTAACCTTTATCTCTGAGCACTCAAATTAGACCTTTAAATCCAGCACTTACTCAGAACATCTTGTAGCATTTATTCCAAGCTCACCCACTGCTAATAGCACTAAAAAGGAAACAAAAAGCTTCAGTACTTAATCTAAGCATAAATAACTCAGTACTGAAAAAGCTCATTACTTTTCCAGGCATGTCCAAAGGTCAGTTTCTGATGCTTTCTCCCATTAACCTGGTAAACCTGGGCATCCTGAGGCAATGCAGCAATTGCCTCAAGTACACAGACAACCCTCGCCTCCTACTTCCAAACACATCCACTTGTGAGTGATGCAAGTACAGAGCCAAACTTGAGACTTCACTCTCATTCAATCCACGACTGGGTCAGCCAGTCAGGAGGAGGTTAACACACATATCACATCACAGACAACACATAGTCCCCCTGTTCGCACACCATCACTATCACATAGTAACACAAAAAACATGACCATGTTCGCAGGGGCTCTCTTAAAAAACCTGCCCAAACAACAGATACCTCCAAGGCAAAAATGCAAGCAACCATCTCATTCAAGCATAACCCACAAGACACATAGCCCTCACAAACAGTGTGCCACTTAAGCTAAGCCCCTAAGGCAGAACAATGTACCAAACACATTATTCATAGGTGTGTCAAATGTAAGGCACACTGATGTCCCACTCACTAAGCTAAATAAGGAGAAAATCAGGGTCAGCTGCCTGTTGGGTGCCAGGATTCGCCACATAATGCATGCACTTGGGTCTCCTCACAGCAAGTACAAATAAGACTCCATCATTGTACATGTTGGTGTGAATAACCTAAGATGTACCTCCCTGGACTACATGAAAAGAGACATGGAGGAGTTCTATAATCTTGTAAACCCAGGCAGGTATGACCCTAGCCTTGAGTAGCATCCTACCATCACCAAGAATGATACCACGGTACAGGCAGAAAATGATTGACTTCAACAGTTGGCTAAGTTTCTGGTGTCATTCAAAGGGGATGCAGTATCTGTGTGCTTGGGGTGACATGATAGACAGACCTTGATGCTTTGCCAGAGACGGTCTGCATTTGTCACCCCTGGAGTTCCTGATACTGGCCAAGGCCCTTGCCGCCCCTATAGTGCCTATTTTAGGCAATGACCTGAAGACAAATTTACCACCATAACATCCGCTAGCAAACGCATCCTAAGGGTTATACTACTCAACACTAGAAGTCTAAATCTCAAAATGCACTCACTTGAGTCACTCCTCAAACTGGAGAACATCGACATCTGTGCAGTAACAGAGACCTGGTTCAAGGCTCATGAGAGCACCCCTGCACTACCAGGTTATAATACATATCACATCTTTCAGCCCTAAAATCTGAACCAAGGCCCTAAGGGATGTGATGACCAAACCACCAAAGGCAGAGGTGTATCCATCTTCATAAAAGATACACACACCTCCAGACTTGTTGCCCAACATAATGCATCAGAAAAACTTCAGGTACAGTTATCACTGGACAAATCTGCAGTCCATGTTGTAGCCTACTACAGATCCCCCACAATATCCCAGGACTCCCACTCTGCATTCCTGGACACTCTGAAAAACATCAAGGTCCAGCCTAATACCCTTATACTGGGAGACTTTAACTACCCCTCCATTAGTTGGAATAACTACTCCTGCCCCAACTCTTTGGCCCAATGTTTTCTGGAATTCATCAACTCCAGTGCCTTGGACCAACTCATCCTCACCCCCACTAGGGGAAATAATATTCTTTACCTAGTCATTACAAACATCAGTTACTGCTGCTCTACTCCTGTGATAAATCCCTCCCTGGTTAGATCCGTCCACAAGTTAATCACCATTGATATCCAAATTTCATCCCCCACCCCAAAAACGGAACCACAGTGAAAAACTTCTCCAAAGCTAATTTTGAGCTTCTAAGGACAGAAGTGGCAAGCTTCACATCGTACATAGAAATGGGTAATGGGAGTATGGTTGCTGAATCATACACCAAGATACTGTATGAGTACTTATACAATTACATAGAAAGGGCCATACCAAAGAGAACCAAGATGCTCGCCTCTAAAAAAAGGAAGCCAATCTGGTGGACCCCTGTCATTAACAAACTCTACAACAGAAGGAAAAAAACTGTTGCAAAAAAGGGCAAAGTCCAGTGACTGGAAAAATTCCCTTGGAAATCTCATTAAAAAAAAACACAAAAGATAGTTATGAAAGCAAAATTGCTACAGATACTAAGAACAACCACAAGGCTTTCTTTAGTTATGTCAAGAATCTTCATAATAATATGCAGATTTGCTTGGAGCTACAGCACAACAGCACCACTTATACTGAACCAACTGATATTTCCAGTGTCTTGGCAGACAGGTTTAGTGCAAACTTTACCCCCCTCACCCCCTAAAAGGCCCAACCACATACCCGAAGAATGCAAAATCCCTATTATCATGACTGCATAAGTAGAAACCGCACTGACCAAAGCTAAGAATGCAGGTTCCATGGGACCAGATAATATACTGGGTTATGTCCTACATGAGTTACAAAAAGAACTGGCACCACACCTGTGTGCCCTGTTCAACTACAGCCTCAGTTTTGGCTTTGTTCCCACTGAATGGTGCACTGCTACAGTCATCCCACTCCACAAAGGGGGTGCAGCTATTGACCCTGGGAACTTGGCAATGCTGAACTGTAAGGTTATAGAACATATTATTATTATTATTATTATTATGGATCATATAAATAAGGATATGGGGAACCTTCAAACCCTGGACCCCACGCAGTTTAGATTTGTGAAAGGCAGATCATGTCTGTTCAATCTGATAGACTTCTTTGAAGCTGTCACCAGAGCAGTGGATGAAGGCAAGGCTGTTCACACAACCTACCTCGATCTAGCCAAAGCCTTTGACACCATCCCACATTCTCGAATCATTGATAAGCCCAGCATATCTGGGCATTAACCCTTACATCACTAGATGGGTTGCCAACTGGCTCACTGACAAAACCCACACTGTGAAAGTAGCTGACTCCAAATCTGACTACCGGGCAGTTACAGGTGGAGTCCTACAAGGATAAGTTTTGGGTCCTCTCCTGTTTGGTATCTACTTTTCTGAAGTTCAAGCCAACACCAAGGGACTCTGGTTAACCATAGGTTCATAGGTTCATAGGTTAGTACTAAGCTAACTGCCCTTGTGAGCCATTTTATGCCTAGCCAATTATCCCTTGTGAGACTCAAACCATGCACCTTGTGTTTGTAAGACAAACACCTTAACCATTAGGCCACCCTCCCAACCCCAAATTCATGGATGACTGCAAACTGGGAGCTATTATTGATTCTCAAACTGATGTGGACATCCTAGAAAAAGGCCTAATGGAGGCCAACGACTGATGCCAAAACCATGGCCTTAGGTTCAATGCCAGAAAATGCATCATCATTCCCTTCGGGAAAAATAAGGTGCCCACAAACTACCATATCGTAGGGAACCCACTTAACTCTGAAGGTATTATAAGGGATCGAGGGACACAGGTAGATAGGAACCTCTCCTTCAACAACCACGTCACCACTATAGTTAGGATGTCCTTCTATGTGGCACATCTCATAACAATAGGTTTCTTATCCAGGAAAAAAGAAGTCATTATCACTCTAGTCTCATCCCTCATCAAACCCATTATGGGGTACAATGCCCTATTTGGCATGTACCTCACCAGACACCTCCAACAACTAGAGAGGCCACAGAAGTTCCTCACTAAGAGGATCTTAGGACTCAAACACATGCCGTATGCAGATAGACTTAAAAAACTTAAAGTTTACTCCATCTCCTATCACCTACTTAGAGGCAATCTCTGCTTGACATACAGAGCCATATCTGACCCAGTTTTGCTAGACATGTTTCATCTGAAAAAATCCCAATCTCTCTATGTTACTCACTCGAAAGACCTCAACCTTATCACCTCATTAAACAAAACCTGCTGGAGGGATAGGTTCCTAACCCAGAGACTTCCAATACTCTGGAATAAACACCCATTCACATCAAGCAGAGTACTTCACTGGCCCTCTTCAAGAGAAATCTTAATGAGTGGATAGGAAATAGGACATTCACCCCAGGGATCACTTCAATTGCACTGCTAGATAGGGGCACAGGGAAATAACATCTGGTAAGTCAGATGACAGGGAACACTATTGGTCTAGGCTTGCATTGGCCATGGGGCTGTTAGCATAGTACTTACCTATGAACCTATAGGATAGCCCTGTCCTCGATAATACAGAGTACAGAACAAATAAAGGAAAATGCTGAGGGCGTCAAACACCATGACTGGACTATTTACACATCCTATGGCACTGTCATGTTAACCATCATTGTTGAATTAAACTATAGATGCAATTACTTGGATAACCAGGACTACACTTCCAAACATCTCCAACATCCTGTTCTGGTCAACTGGTTATAGACCGACACATTCTTACCACAAACAGACATTCTGAAATAGGTAAAGCAATGCAATAACATGTGCAATTATGTCTAAATGCTGGAAATATTGACCAGAAATACAAGATTTGAGCAATAAACTAAAACACTGAAGATGTTCCCTGCTGGCTGAAGAAACCTATATTTTTTTGTAACTGATAGACCTGCTCTGTTTTAAGAAATCTGTTTGGCCTGGTGTTTTTGTTCTATGTGAGAGGTAGACACTTAAATTATCTAAGCTGCGCATTTCACGTTTCTTTCATTGCTTAATCATCTCTCCGGTGATATGTAACTACTCAGTGAAATTCTTGAACTCTGTCTTTGTCTGAAAAGATCTGAAGGATCTGAAGCCTGCATAAACTACAGCACTGCTGGAGATTGCCTGTTGTGTTTCCCCACACACCCTATAATTTGTTGATCTGCTTTTTAAACCTGATGAGTTAAGTTGCCCCTCACTGTAAATTGAGCTTAAAAAGCTCCTCCCTTCCTACACTGTTTTTGATATTCTGAATTGTTTATTTGCCCTCCCTTGTGCTTGTATTGAAAAAGTGCATTTTGCCTCTGATTGTCTGGACTACTATCAATCTGAATTCATTATCTAGCTTTCTGTTGGATGAAGTAGTGTATTTTTACACTCTAGCAAACAATTGTTTTTACATGAAAACAGGTCTGCAGATTTTCCATCTAGAGCATTAAGAGGTAGCCTAGTCTGTTTAGCTTGGGGAAACACTTGAGATTTCTGAATGTAGTTTTATTAGGTGGAGTGCTTATTAATCAGCTTATCTTGTTTTTTAGTGCCTTTATAAATTCTATACAATTGAGTGGCTCTTGGCTCATTTATTTAAAGCAAAGTACTTTTATTGAATAATTAAACTTTTATAAGCTGTTTAAAATACACTGCTGTATTTATATATTTAAGTGTGTCTGTCGTAGCATTTCATACCATTTAAGTTTTTTTGTGGTAGCATTTCACTCCGAACACAACTTTACTATGCTTTTACATTAGGAGGACTGGGAATATTTATCTAATGGCAGTAGATATTTACCTGGTCTGTCTGAGCTGGGAAACACACAAAAGGTCTCTAAGTATTTTTTTTTTATTTGCACTTCTCTACATTTAATTTGCACTGTTCTGACACCTAGATAGCATAGCTTACATTCAGACCTGCTGAATCTAGCCTGTTATTGATACACTTCAGCACTAAACCAGCCATATTACATTAAGAAGGGCTCCACTGCACCCTTATGGCAGAAGTGTGGATCCAGCCTTGTCTGAGCTGGGGCTTACTGGAGGAAGGTTCATTTTGTGCCTTTCTATTGGTAGATTAGGTTAAAAGTGTTTAATTTCACCTGTATTTAAGCCTCACATTTGAGCATTGCAATGCACCACACAACAGGGATTATCAGTGCCCTGTATAGATGCAAACACCTTGAAATTCGATTTTTCCCTAGACATCTGTCAGTGGAACCCTCCCAAGGTTCCCCACTGCACTATGGGTGCACCGAGTAATGTTGCCATACTTATCATCCATAGCCCTCAATAGAACAAGCACCTTTGCTAGTCCTAGCACACAAAGTGGTCAAGCTTACCAACTCCCTTGCCTAACAGTACTTACATTAAAAACCTGCTATAATGGATGGGCAGTTTCCCAACATTTCTCAGACAGGTTGTCAGCACACACACACTTCACCTCACACAAAATGAGGTCATGACACACAAACCCACATACACAGAGGTACTCACTAGAAGCCTACCAAAATATCAGAGACCTCTCCAAACATAAACCACTTGCACACACTTCTATGTAAATAGAAAACACTAAACATAATAACACATACAGTAATATCTCAGAAAATAAGCCCCTATGGCAAACACCTCAAAACTTAATGCCTTGGTCAAAGGCGACTCCATAGTGAGACACACAGATGTCCCCCCACCAGGTTGGACAAGGATAAGGTCACAGTCAGCTGTCTGTCAGGTGTCAAGATTCAACAAATCACATGTGCAGTCAAGTTACTCAGAAATTATTGTTATGACTCTATCATAGTCCATGTTGGGTTGAATGACTTGAGATGTACCTTTCTGGACTGTATGAAGAGACACATGACTGAACTCTCAGACTATATGTCCTAGGCAGGTATGACTCTAGCCCTAAGCAGTATTCTATCTTCACCCAGGATGATGGTACAGTATAAACAAAAATTGATTGACTTCAGCAATTGGCTTAGCTTGTGGTGTCAGTCCAGGGTGATCCAGTATCTGTCAGCCTGGGAAGACACAGTCGACAGGTCACAATTCTTTGCCAGAGGTGGTCTGTACCTGTCTCCTCTAGGCTTTTGGATACTGGTAAAAATGCTTGCCTCCTCCATAATGCCTTTTTTAGGCAGTGTCCACAAACAACAACATTTCTGCCATAACAAAATACACTCAAAACAAACTCAGGATTCTGCTACTTAATGCTAGGAGCCTAAAAATGAAACTGCACTCCCTGGAAGCACTAATAATCTTGGAAGATGTTGACATTTGTGCAGTCAGTGACACATGGTTCAAGGTCACGGAGAGCTTCCCAGTTGTGCAAGGCTAAAATGCCTTCCACACATTAAGACCTCAAAAAACACAAACGTAGAGGTGTATCCATTTTCATTAAAGCCAACTACACCTTACGACTGATCAAACAGCATGACTCTCTCGAACTACTCCATGTCCAATTAACTATATAGACAAAATACCCCGCCAAATCATTCCTACCTATAGATCCTCCAGCATGAACCAAGAAAAGCACACTGCCTACCTGGACTTACTGGAGTTACTCGCCTACCTGGACTTACTGGAGTTACTGCCTATCTGGACTTACTGGAGTTACTGCCTACCTAGACTTACTGGAGTTACTTGCCTACCTGGACTTACTGGAGTTACTGCCCACCTGGACTTACTGGAGTTACTCACCTTCCTGGACTTACTGGAGTTACTCGCCTACCTGGACTTACTGGAGTTACTCACCTACCTGGACTTACTGGAGTTACTCACCATACAGCTCAATGTTTAGTCATGGGAGATTTCAACCATACTTCCACTGGCTAGGTGATATACATGTGCACGAACATACTCGCCCAGAGTTTCCTGGACTTTGTCAATACAAATGCTCTGGGATAGATAGTCTGCACCCCCACAAGGGGCTCAAATGTTCTGGACATAGTACTCACCAGCATGGGGGGTTCACTGCACTCCTCCCTGTGTGATGCCCTTCCTGGTAGTTGGACCATAAATCAGTCTTGTTTGAAGTACCTATTGAACCTTGCACCACCACAGGAGAAAAATAAAACTAAAAAAAACTTTTCCAAAGCAAACTACAGCTTACTAAGTGACGATATAAAACATTTTATACCCCCTACAATCATAGACAACAATGACTCCTATGCAGAGGTGTACACAAATGCCCTGTATAAACACTTAAGCAACTGTATAGACTCGGCTCTACCTGTCTGGATTAAAACCAGGTCCTCCCAAAAGAACAAGCATCCTGGTGGACCTTAAGTATAAACAGCTTATATAACAAAAGTAAGAAACTGATTTCTATGAACGTGAGGGAACTGACTCAGCAGAGGAAGAAATCCCTCCACAGCTTGAACAAGCAATTCGGAAATCTTATGAAGTTCTCTAAAGGTAACTACAAGTCTAAAATAGCATCCCTAACTAAGGATAATTATAAGGCATTCTTTAACTTATTTCCACGCTCTAAAAGGGAATGCCCAGCTATGTGCCAAACTGGTAATAAATGGTACCACTCATACTATACCAGAGGAAATTGCCAACCTACTAGCTAACAGATGTGGTGTAAACTTCACCCCCCTGTTCCCACCAGCCATACCCCAAAGCATACCTGACACCAGTCCTCTGCTTAGTATCTCTCTAGAGATCAGGTCATATCTGCACTCTCCAAGGCCAAAAACGTGGTCTCAGTAGGACCAGGTAACATCCCAAGTTGCCTATAAAGCAATCTAAAACAGAACCTTGAGGACACACTTGGCACTCTCTTTAACAATAGGCTGAGAACTGGCTTTATCCCAGCAGAGTGGAGAACAGCAACAGTAATCCTCTTGCACAAAGGGGGCCATCAACTGACCCTGGGAACTATAGGCCTATAAATCTAACCAGCCTCATCTCCAAGACCATGGAAAGAATCATCATGGACCTTATCAACAAGGACATAGGCAACCTTCAAACTCTGGATCCAAACCATTTACATCATTAAGGGTAGATCATGCTTATTAAACCCAGTGGACTTCATTGAGAAAGTCAGCAAAGCCCTGGATGAAGGTAAGACAGTGTATACTGCCTACCTTGACCTAGCCAAGGCTTTTATCCAATCCTCCACTCAGGAATCATTGAGAAACTCTCCCATCTGGGGATTAATATCACTAGATGGGTAGCCAATTGTCTCACCAATAGAACACAAACTGTCAAAGTTGGTGACTCCACCTCTAACACTTTATTCCTCACCAGTGGCATACCACTAGGATGTGTGCAGGGGCCTTTACTGTTTGGAATCTATTTCTCAGAAACCCAACCTAAAGTAGACAGCCTTTGGCTCCCCAAGTTCACTGATGATTGCAAATTGGGTGCAATCATTGGGTCCCCCAACAATGTTAACATTTTACAGAAGGGGCTAACACATACAAATGAATGGTGACAAAGCCATGTTCTAAAACTAAACACAAAAAAGTGTATTATTATCCCCTTTGGCAAAGTGGAATTCCTTGTTAATTACAATCTTGACAGCTCCCCTCTAAGTTCAAACCCAGTGGTGTGAGATCTAGAAACATAGGTACATAGCTATCTGAACTTTGGCCACAGTGGTAAGGAAAGCTTTCTACATTGTGCATGTCATAAGCAAAGCCATCACATCCAGGTCTAAAGATGTGAAAACTCAACTGTACTCAACCCTCATCAGACCATTATCAAAGTACAATGCTGCCTTCTGCATGTACCTCACCAGACACCTGTAGCAGCTGGAGAAACCACACAAGTTTATCACCAAGAAAATACAGTGCCTCCAAACCATGACTTACATGGATAGACTGAAAGCCCTGTCACTGTACTCTGTATCATACAGGCTGCTGAGAGGCGACTTGTGCCTGGCCTACAGGGCAGTATCTGAACCTGCCCTGATGGATATGCTGCACAATCGCAAGTCAAATGGCACACATGTCACTCACTCTAGGGATCTTAACCTAGCCAGTGACATTAACATACCATGCTGCAGCGACAGGTATATCTTCCAGAGACTGACGCTACTCTGGAATAAACTTCCAATTCACATGAAGCAAAGCTCCTCACTAACCTTATTCAAGCACAACTCAGATGGATGGGAGACTGCAAATTCATCACAGGGGTGGCATCCATGTCCCTCTTGGACAGGGGTAGTTGGTGTTTATCATAGACTTGCAAATTATGTCCATCTAGCCAAGGACAATTGAGGCAACTAGGGATTAACATGGCTAGACTTGTAAGAGGTCTAGTGCTGCTAGCCTAGTAACCTCCTATGAATCTATGATAAGATGTTTGCAGTCTATATAATGCAAGTTTGGTCACACTATACATTTCACAAAAATGCTTCAAGTTTCCAGGGACTGTGTTTAATCTTTGTTTTCTGTCAGGACCGTAAAATATAAAGACCAACTGAACATTGTTATTGCTCTATGAAGCAGCTTTTGTTCTGCTAATTACTATATCATACATCAACTTATGTCTAACGTTAAGTATGATGTCTTGAACTAACCTGTTGTGATATTTACACTTATCTATTAGTTTTGCATCATAACACAGTTTTCTAACCTACCATGCATACAGGTTTAGCACATTTGCAATGTTTTTTTGTAAATTATATTGCACTATTATAGGGAAAAGAGATCAAAACCCTGTAATTTGTAACAGCATAAAGGATTAGTCCAGATAAAATCCCTTTAGCTAGCAGATCTAGGACACTCTCTCCCTGTGAAAGGAATAAAGACACCCTTTTGAAGTTTTCAGTAGTTTATTCAGTTAAGTAGGTAGATGGACACGTGTGCTTGCTCTAATACGTTACATTCAACAGGTCAGTTATTTAAAGGCAGTTAAAGACAATGGTGGGAGGTTCCATGGGAGGTGGTCGGAGGAAAATCTGGAAGATGGATAAAGAAGGAGCTATTCCCAAAGTTTAGAAGTTAGTCCCTTATTTGAATATTCATGAAAGACCTGTGAGGGTTTACCAGCTTTGCAGCCTTTTGAACCTCATTCTTAGTTAATTTTTTTTTAACTATTAACAAGCAAGCTCAGTAATGACTCTTTATGCAATTTGTATGGAGTTACATGTACTGGTAGCATATCAAATAAGATTGTAGACTCTTTTTTTATACGTCCAGTTGCTCTTTCTACTATTGGAACTATCTGGGTATCTTTCTTCCATATTGATCTCATTTCTACTTGCAAATTCTGATATTTCATGACTTTGTGTCTCCCTGTACACAGGACATTGTAGTCACTGGGTGTGGTGATTTCAGTGATCAAGGTTACTTTTGTCTTCTTTTCATGGACCAGTATATCTGGTTTTCTAGCATCTATCTTTTGAACTGTTGGTAATGGATGATCCCATGTGATGTAGACTTCATTTTCTATGATGCTTTGTGGCTCATGTTTCCAGTGGTTTTTAGCCACTTCAGTACCATAAAGTTTGCACAATCCCCATTGCAACAGTCTCTCCACATTATTATGCCTTTCAGGATACAGTCCTTCTGTCATTAGTAGGTAGCAACTAGCAACGAGGTGTGCAACTGCTTCCAATTCCGTTTTACAAAATCTACATTTGTCTGTTTCTCCCAAGTGTTCAATGGACTTTGTAAACCAACTTGTACGTAGCCCAGTATCTTGTGCCACCAATATTAACATTTCATCTCTTGGTTTGAATTTGCCTCTCCTTAACCATTCCTGCATTTGTTCCTAATTAACATGAGATATTTCCCCAAGGCTTCTATACTTGCAACTATATTTATGCATTTTCCACATTTCTTGCTTTCTCATCTAGTCCTTTACCTTATATTCTTTTGTTTTTTTGGCACATTCAGTTGCTGCCTGGTTTTTATACCCTTGTGGTTTGATTTCCAGTCCTGCTTGATGCTAGGTTTCTGGTAGCCTAAGCAGGGAAGTCATCTTAGATTTATTCTCTTCATATTTCAAAACATTCACTACATTTGGGTCTTGTGAGGTCAGCAGATATGTGTGTATATGAGTCCCACAATTGCAGATCTATACATGTAATCAATTATAAGGAGGCCCATCCTTCCTTCGGAACAGGGGATATTTAATCTTGGTATGCACTGATTTTTATAAATCATTTGGTGGGCATGAAGCATCCTTCTTATTTTCCTATCTAATCTATCCAACACTTTTTGGGGCCAGTCAATCACTCCAAAACTATAAGTTAGGACAGGAAGAGCAAATTGATTTATAGCTTGGATCTTGTTCCTAGATGTCAACTCTGTTTTAAGGATTCATTTAAGTTTTCTAAAGTACTCCTTACTAAGTTTTATTCACATTTGTTCATGTTATATTGTTGACTCTCCATCAATTCCCAAATATTTATACACTCCCTCTTGCGCAAGTTCTTTTATATCACATTCTTGCCCCAAACTGATGTTTTCTTGGTGTTGCAGTTTTCCTGCTTTAAAGGTGCTTTTGCATATTTCTCAAGAGCAAATGACATTCTTATATCATCTGAAAAAGTTTTGACAACTTGCAGTTGTACTTTTAGCTCCTCATCTGATACAGTTTCAAATCATCAACAAAGAGAAGATGAGAAGTCTTTACACTTTGTTGTTTTCTAGGAGCCTAATTATAGCCATGGCCTAAGCTGTTAAGTACAGCTTAATGGGTTAAGGGCAAGGCAGAGTAGCAGCAATAACAGAGTCACCCCGAAATATCCCCCTTTGAATTTGTATCCCTGGGGTATTAATTTGTCCTTTATCATGGCTTAATTTCAAAGTGGTCTGCCCCTGTTTCATGGTCACTGTAATGTAGTCAATCAGTTTAGGGTGTATCTTATACATTTTAAGCACTCTTTTATCTATGTGGGATACTAACAAATGCTGTTTTGTAGTCAATCCATGCCATGCATAAATTCTTCCCCTTATTACAGTTCTCCACTGTGACTTTATTTAACAGCAAATGATCCTTTGTTCAATATGACTTTCGTTTATTGCCCTTTTGTTTAATTGCCATAGCTTTCTTCTAAATTACTATAGAATCTGTCAGCATCAATTCCAGTGTATAGTTTATATGTCATCAGAAGCCAAGTTATTGGCTTAATTTTTACGGTAGCTTGCAGGTTCACTCTTAAGTAGGAGCATTGTTTTTCCTGTTGTTAGCCAGGTTGGTGTCTGTTCAGGGTGAGCATATAAATAGTTCTTACTCATGACTAAATCTTCATACAAAGATGTTAATACTTTTAACCAGAAGTTAGGTGCTGCATCTGGGGCTGGGATTTTCCAATTTGAGGCTTTTTTTAACTTTGTTTCAATCTCTCTCTGTTACTTCATCCCATGTCATATCCTGTACCTTAAAACTTCTTTCTTCTGTCCATTTAGCATCTTCCTTATGTTCCACAGGATCTTCATAGATACTTCTCAAAAATGTATCTATTTCTTCTTTTTTGGTGGTCTTTCAATTCCTTTTACCTTGTTTCTCAAGTCTCTATAAAACTTTTTTGGGTCATCAATAAATTGCTTATTTTGTACTTTTCCTTTATATTTATCTGCATATCTTCAAAGTTTTTCCATCTGTGCTGAGATTTTTAGTTTATTTGCAATAGTGCATGATAGATCCTGATCTGTTCTAATACTGTGCATTGCTTTTATCACATCTTTCTTTCCTAATGGTTCACACAGCCTATCTAGTCTCACCAAGGCTTTCAACACCATCCCCCCACTCTGGAATTAAAGATAAACTCACTAAACTAGGTATAAATCCCTATGTCACAAGATGGGTTGCCATCTGGCTCACTGACAGAACCAACACTGTGAAGGTAGCAGACTCTAAATCCAACTTCAGATCAGTGATAAGTGGAGTACCACAGGGTTCAGTCCTAGGTCCTCTCCTGTTTGGTATCTACTTCTCTGAAATACAGGCTAACACAGAAGGTCTTTGGCTAAAAAAGTTTGCAGATGACTGCAAACTAGGAGCCATAATCAAAACTCCATATGATGTGGACATCCTACAAAAGGGCCTCACTGAGACAGATGCCTGGTGTCAAAGCCATGGCCTCAAGCTCAATGCCAGAAAGTGCATTGTCATCCCTTTTGGTAAAAACTCTGTACCCATGAACAACCATATAGGTTGTAGTCTACTTAACACCGAAAGTGTGATAAGAGACCTAGAGACACAAGTGGACAGTATTCCCTCCTTTGATAATCACAACGCCACAGTAGTCAGGAAATCCTTCTATATGGCACACCTCATCACAAAAGGTTTCTCATCCAGGAAAAAAAAAAAGGTCATTGCTCCCCTCTACTCTTCACTCATTAGACCCATTATAGAGTACAACATCCCTTTTGGTATGTACCTCACAAGACATCTACAAAAACTGGAAAGGCTGCAGAAATACCTCACAAAGAGGATTACCAGCCTCAAACAGATGTCCTACATAGACCATCTCAAAAAAACTCCAGCTTTACTCTGTCACATATCGACTACCCAGAGGCAATCTCTGCCTAACATACAACCAGAGCTGTTGGACATGCTCCACTTAAAAAAATCCCAATCCCTCTGAGCTACATGCTCTAGGGACCTAAACCTTGTCGCCACAATAAACAGAACATGCTGAAGGGATATATTCCTGTCCCAGAGACTTTCCATACTCTGGAACAAACTACCTATCTATATCAAACAAAGCTCCTCATTAGCACTCTTCAAGAAAAATCTTGATGATTGGATGGGAGATAGGAAATTCACCGCGGGGATCACTTCTGTGGCTCTGCTTGACAGGGGCACAGGGAAATAATTTTTTTTGGGTGTCAAAAGCCAGGGTACCGTTTGGCTATGCTTATATAGGTCCTAGGACCAATAGCCTGACCAGTAGCCTAGTACCTACCTATGAACCTATAATTACCATGTTCGTTTGTTTTATCAGACTTCTGACATTTTGGGTTTTATTGAGCTTCTGCAGTCTATTTCTTTCTTTGATCTTAATATGTCTATCTTTTTATTTATTTTATTTATTTATTTAACATTTGTTGACCGGGAATGTCCGACTAGGTTCCACAGATCCTGTTTTCAGCGGAGGCCCAGGGAGAAATGCTCCAAATGCATGTCTTTGGAATGTGGGAGGAAACCGGAGTACCCGGAGGAAACCCACGCGAACACAGGGAGAACATGCAAACTCCACACAGAAGGCACCCCAGCCGAGAATCGAACCGGAGAACCTCTTGCTGTGAGGCGACAACGTTAACCGCTGCATATCGACTACCCAGAGGCAATCTCTGCCTAACATACAACCAGAGCTGTTGGACATGCTCCACTTAAAAAAGTCTATCTCTTTTAAGTCAAGCAACTTTTCTCTTACCTCGTTTTCTTCCAAACTGGGGCACATTTTTTTTGTTTTCCATTCCCTGAGGGCATTCTGTACAAAGTTCTATAGCATCTTCCTGTAGCAGATTCTCTTCAATTTCTTCCTGTGCCATCCATTGCTCTGTCATATGAGAACTCACTGGCCTATCACTCCTCAACATTAACTGTGTCAGAGTTCCCACAGTTTCCTGTTCCTTCCCTTGCTGTACACCTTCAAGTGAATGTTTATACTCATTTCCTGTGGAAGGCTCCAAAATATCTTCATATGGCACCGGGCCAATTGCTTTCCAGTCCACTGGATTCCCCTTAATTCGGATATCCATTGCTCTATCCTGTTGTATTGTTTTCTGAATTAGATATTCTACACTGAATCCTTCACTTTGAAGGCACTCCCTAACCTCAGTTTCTATTTCTTTAACTTCTCCATTACTAATCTCCTTTTCTACTTTTCCTCTTTGTCTTCTTAGTTTTTGTATTGTAAAGTTTTCCATGTCTGGATTCCTTTATCTGTATTTCTCTTTAAATATATTTGGGACTGCCTTTTTTATGTTGATTAATTTGGCTTTCTCCTTTGCATAAATATTGCACCATATCAAATCTCTCTTTCTATCCCATGTCCATGTTTCTTTTTTATACTTTTCAAAAATGTCTAGGTTTTGTTTTTTATATTTTTGCACTTCCTCAGATGCTTGTTTTTCCAAACAGATCAAAGTGTCTTGGTCTGTATACTGTTTTTCAAAAATCTGTTGTATTAATGTCCACAATTTTTTATTTGAAGCTTCTGACAGTTTTTCTTGTGGAAGTATTTTTCTTTCCTCTAATTTATCTCTTAATCTTTTTGTATATCTTGTATCTGGAACTCTGGGCTTTTTGTATAATAGTAACAATACATAATTTCTTTCTTATCCTGAATAGTCCATTTTATCGTCTTTATGGCTCTTCTTTGGCCTATCAGTTTTTGTGATTTTTGTGGACTAGTATTTCCTTCTGCAACAGGGGGCCATCCTCCCCCTGGGCCTGGCCTAGCCCCATTGTAGGAATGTTGAGGTCTCATTTGGCTGAGTTGATGGTAGCTTAGGAGGATATAAAAGATCCCATGATCCCACTGTGTTTATTAAAAAAAATAAAAAAAGACGAAAAAGAATAGATGATGTTTCCCAGTGTCCTTAGGGAATTTCCCTAAGTCAGTATGAATACCACCTCAGGTTTCCCATGAAAATAGTACATCAGTCTAGTGGTACTAATGTGGTCAACCAAGAGTAAATAAACAAATTTATTGACTGAAACACAACAAAGTGTGTTCAGAAAGGGGTAGCATTTCTGCAAAGTGCTTCATAACATGAAGAAGTCTTCCCTTTATTTTCATCTACGTTCACATAATATGGATGGATATGCATTGTAAATAATTTGTACGTAAGTGCAAAAGTATGTATTTGTGATATATAATTAGCCACAATAGCCACATTCTGGGAAACTTGGTTAAAAAAACAGCTCATTTAATTAGTACTTTGCATACTTGTCTTAACTTAAAATTAATCCATCAAATGGCCTCACTCAGTGGATTGCTGTACAAATCTTTAACAAGCTTACTTTCGAGGTTATCAAGGTCACAGAATAAAGGTTGTATCAATGGTTTCTGTCTGTTAAGTTATGCTGCAGATCTTTGATGTTGCCTGGCCATTGGTCAATACTTATTTTTGCCACCAGTCATGGCTTTAACTTCATCTGGTTTTAAAAGCTGTTCCCCTTCTATAATGGATCTGTTTTAAATTGCATAGCATGCCACATACATCAATCAGGCCATTTAGAGGCTATATTGCCACACAGCCTTAACTGATCCAAGATGATGAATGTCATCCTAAAATATCCCATGGTCAGATCTTCTTGTGAAATTCCAACTAATTTTTGTATATTTATTCAGTTATTTTCTATAAGATTTTTGACCTTTCCAACCTCACAGATGATTCAGAGCCTACACCAGCACTCATTGGTTGGGCCACAGAAAACCACTTCCAGATGGGAGACCAGTCCATCACAGAATTGACACATATTCTTTTTTACACACCGCACAACTACCTGCAGGGAATTTATAAGTTAATTGATTCACCTATTTACATACTTTTGAGAAGTGCTTGGAAATCTGAGATCTTGACAAAAAATTCATATAGCCACAAGGAAGACATGCATATTCTCCAAAGAAAGCAACCCTCCTCTGCACACCAAAGAGCTAAACAATGTGATGGAGCAAATTTGTCCACTGTATTACTACTCAAATTAATGCCATTAGTTAGTAGTTCTGGTAATCATCAGTGGCCTATGCCATGTTACTCACCTGGTGTTATTTCTTCACAAATGCTTTCTTTTGGAACATGTAGTCACTATGGCATGATGTGAAGTGCAGTCTTACTACATTTCTGATAAAGGTACTTGATTTAATTTAGTGTTTGACCTTTTACCTAGTTGTAAGCAGTAAAGTCACTGTATACAGTGTGCAGCCTAGCTGCTATACAACATAAGAATGCCATGCAATGTATAATTCTGAACAGACTTTGAAGGATTTTCATGTTCTGATTACTGTCTCATTTACAGAATCAGTGACAGTGTGGTCTGTCGCAGTTTTGCAAACCTGTGGAGGTTTTTACCGAGGACATACCCAAAGTAGGGTATTAGCAGCTGTTTTGATCACTCTAGCTGCAAGAACTCACAAATATTCTATCATAGTGATATTAGTTCATGAGTCTTGAACTACCATAACCTGCTGCACAAATCCTGCTACAAAAGTCTGTAATATCTTGTGACAGCACACTGTTATATCCAGGAACAGCAGGATAAAGTGCAATGTGACAGGAGATTGCACTGCTTAATTGTAACAATGACTGCAGTATGCTGTAGCAGCACTGCAGTGTAATACACAGCAGAGTTCAATGTCCCTCAACAGCAGGTTAGGGACTTCTGTGACAGTAGACTGCAGTAACAGCAGACTGCAGTATCTTGTGAACACAGGCTGAAGTGTCACATGACAGCAGCTACTGGTACCATATAATGGCCAAATATTATTCAGCTGTCGGGCTCAAATATGTGTTTTCTTTTTACAGTTTAATGGGTTTACCCATGTTGTTAACTTTACTACCTGTGGGTGTCTTACCCCTTGCCTTAGGTCATTATATTTGTTTCCCATCCTCCTGCAGTCACTGCTCATGCCACTCATCTGTCTTTCACTGTGTCATGGCTCAGTGCCAGCTGTATGAATTGGCACTGCAATATAGTACTTCCCTATAGGTTCATAGGTTCTTAGGTAGGAACTAGGTTATCGGCCCAAGGGCCTACGTAAGCCTAGCCAACAAGGTTCCCTGGCTTACACCACCCAAGAAAGTTATTTTCCTGTGCCATTGTCTAGCAGAAACACAGAAGAGATCCCCGGGGTGTATTTCCTATTTCCCATCCACTCATCAATATTTTTCTTGAAGAGTGCTAATGAAGAACTTTGCTTGACATAGATGGCTAGCCTGTTCCAGAGTATGGGAAGTCTCTGGGACAGGAATGTATCCCTCCAGCATGTCCTGTTTATTGTGGTGACATGGTTTAGGTCCCTAGAGCATGTAGCTCGGAGGGATTGCGATTTCTTTAGGTGTAGCATGTCCAACAGCTCTGGGTTTCACAAAGCGTTATATGTTAGGCAGAGATCACTTCAGAGTAGGCGATATGCTATGGAGTAAAGCTGGAGATTTTTGAGACGGTCACTGTAGGGCTTTTGTTTGAGGCCAGTAATCCTCTTTGTGATGTACTTCTGTGGCCTTTAAGCTGCTGCAGATGTCTTGTGAGGTATATTCCAAAAGAGGCATTGTACTCTATAATGGGTCTAATGAGTGTCAATTAGAGAGGAACAATGACCTCTTTTTTCCTGGATGAGAACCCTTTTATGATGAGGTGTGCCACGTAGAAGAACTTCCTGACTACTGTGGCAATGTGACTATCAAAGGAGAGACTACTGTCTACCTGAGTCCCAAGGTCTCTTATCACACATTAAGTATTAAATAGATTGCTGCCTATGTGGTAGTTCATGGGTACAGAGTTTTTACCAAAGGGGTTGATACTGCACTTTTTGGCATTGAGCTTGAGGCCATGGCTCTGACACCAGGCATCTGTCTCAGCGAGGCCCTTCTGTAGGCTGTCCACATCATTTGGGGACTTGACTATGACTCCTAGTTTGCAGTCATCTGTGAACTTCATTAGCCAGAGGCCTTCTGTGTTAGCCTGTACTTCAGAGAAGTAGATACCAAACAGGAAAGGTCCCAGGGTGGAACCCTGTGGTACTCCACTTGTCACTGCTTTGAGGTCAGATTTGGAGTCTGCACCTTTTACAGTGTGGGTTCTGTCAGTGAGCCAGTTGGCAACCCATCTTGTGATGTAGGGATTTATACCTAGTTTAGTGAGTTTAGGTATAATTCCAGAATGGGGGATGGTGTCAAAAGCCTTGGCAAGGTCAAGATAGGCTGTGTGAACCACCCTACCCACATCTACGGCTTTGGTGACTGCCTCAAAGAAGTCGATGGTTTCTATGGTATGTCTATGGTACTTCACTGCAGCACTGCACTATGCCAGTGCACTCTGGTACTGCACTATGACACTGCACTATGGTACTGCATTGCAGCATTGCACTATGTCAGTGCACTATGGCACTGCACTATAGTACTGCACTATGTCAGTGCCCTCTGGCACTGTACTATGACATTCCATTACAGTACTGCACTGCAGCATTGCACTATGTCAGTGCACTATGTCAGTGCCCTCTGGCACTGTACTATGACATTCCATTATAGTACTGCACTGCAACACTGCACTAGGACCCTGCGCTATGGTACTACACTGCAGCACTGAACTTTGGCAATGCACTCTGGCACTGCACTACAGTTCTACACTGCAGCACTTCACTATGGCATGCAACATGGCTCCTCTGGGTATGTATCACTCTGTGTCTCTGACACTACTTGGTGGGGTGTATAAAATGCTGGCAAATGTTCATGCCCCTCATCAGTAATAGTCCCTTGTGTAATCTTGTGTCTAGCCTGTCAGGGGTGAGTGTCTTTAGGTATAACATTGTTAGCTGCTCTCCATGCATCCTTACCCTTTTATGTGTAGGTTTCCAACTGCATTCTGATTGTATTGACACAATGTACATTTGTCGTCAAACCTTTTTAAGAATGTTTTTCCTCTTCCTTCAGCCTAACTTTATCATGTTGTTTAATCCTGGTAATTCATCTACACCCATTCGTAACTGCCATAAGGTTTCCCTTTGCTCTAAATAGTTTTTAAAATCACCCCCTCTAAAATCAATTAACCCTTGCTCTATAATGGAAAAAAGGAACGTTTCTACAGTGTTAAAAGAAGGCTATAAAATGCACCTTATAAGCATAGTCTTCAATATGAAAAATATAAAAATAGCTTTTGAAAGGTAGGACAGTGTATAAAATAGAATTAAAATAAATTGAATTTTAGCTTGCTATGATTTTAAAGTTTAATAGATTGTTGTCTACAGATTAATTGATGTTAATTAATGTTACAATTTGATTGGTCTGTAGTATGTATTGGGAAAAGTTTGTGATTGTTTTATTCTGAAGAAGACAAAAGTGGAGAATAAAGATCAGCCAGCATGTTTTTGGGAGTTACAAACAATTAAAATATTTCACTCCCACCATCAAAAAGGTTCACAGGCAGGCTCAAACAGAGCATGAAAACTCCTCACACTGAGTAGAGTTCAGGTTTCTGCTGTCGGAGCAATTTTGATATCATGATCCTGTCTTTCTTTCTTTCTGAAATTACTGGGTACCAGGTACAAAAACAAATGGTTGACATTTTCCTCTTTTGGAATTATAATGTATGGCTTTGTGTTAGTCCTTGCATGCATGTGTGTTTTTTATGGCCATTAGATTATGGTGTGTCATTTCTGCTGTAGAGAAACTGTACTTTACCTCTAAGACATGTAGTTACTTTTCTGCTCCCCATAGCTAGAGCACCTATGTTGGTTTTGAAATAACTGCAATTTAGAAAGACGGACATATTTCACAGCAGACTAACTCCATTAGATGAAGTCTGTGAGCAGAAACAATGTCAATGGGTTGGCTTGGCATACCCAGAGTTACTTGTCACTTCCTCCTGCCCTGTAAGACTGCATTAATTTAATAAGGGGATACATTTGTCCAAATACTTGCCAAGTGTTTGATTTTTTCTGTTCTAGTAACATTTGAAAGCAAAAAATGTGTCTCTCCTTTAGTACCGATTTATCAAACAGTGCAGTAACGATTTATGGCTGTCAAGGTTTGCTAAAACAATGATATTTTATTCCTGCTGAGGTCATAGTATGAGATTTGAAAAATAAACTACAGTATCTCTCAGACAGGCAGTCTTGATTTAATTCACAATTGCAGGAGCTGACTCCTTGAGAAACTCGTGGTCATGTTAACTCAGTTTTGATGCTGTAAAGTATGTTTCCATAGAATATGGAGTGTCCTTGTGGGAGAGGGAATGGGATATAAATTCCTCCAATTATTCAATAAAAGTTTTCAGTAGATAAAACTGCTTACCAAAAGGCACCACTCAGCAATATGATTTACACAACAAATGTTTTCTTTATGACATTTTATATCATGATCATAGCTTTATAACTGGTTTACCAACACCTTACTCTCAGCACATTCAATAGTTTTGCTGAAAGCTTTGCAGCACTGGTATGGCTTTAACAGAGTCTACCCAAAACAGGCAGACCATTTATTATGAAGAATAGCTCCTTCATTTCATATGTATGGAGATATCTCATTCCTGGCTAAGGCACATGTAATTAATTAGTGATTTTCCTTGAAATGTAGTCCTAATTATGACTTTATCATGTAAAGCATATGATAAAATGGTCACACAGACAAACCACTTAGGAAAAAATACAAGAATGATTCAGCCAAGCAAGGTTCTTCCCTGTGTAATACCTTAAATCTCCTATAGTGGATGGTCATGGGATATATGCAAATGACCTTTAAGACGCACTGTTTCAGCTACATGGGTTATGGTTTGGTACCTTTTATTTTTACTGTTTAAGCTTTTCTGGTGCATTCAGAACAATAAAGCCAGACTCCACTAGCAGTAGACATGCCATGTTGTGCCCTTTTTCTGGGTTCATCAGTACAGCATAAATCGATTCTTTGACCATAGTTTGGAAAAAAATCAGAGCATAAATCTAAGTCTGGTGACTGTAAAATGTCCCAAACAGGGTTAAACTCAGACAAATCAAAGTGTCAAAGGTTGCACAGACAAACCATTTAGTAAAACCAAGTAGAATAATATGAAGTATTACTATTTCCTGAATATCAACCAATATGGCTTATGCTTCTTACATATTCATCTGTTTATTTACTTGATGTCTGTCCACCCATTTATTCTTCAGTAGCATAATATTGGATAGCCATGATGAGGTTTTAGTATGTTAATATGTATGCAGGTAGGATTGCTAGGTGCAATATTATGCAAATGGATAATATTCTATCAAGGTACGTTAATTAAGATCTACATCAAACTCTAAGCAGCACCCGAAAAATAACCAATATGTACTCCTCGGCTATAACATACATACATTATTTCCTTGTCAGAATAGTGTCAAGTGTCCATTGTAAAATGGGGGGGGGGGTGCAGATGATATGATTTAAAGAAGTAATTTGTTTTTAAGTGCAGTCACACACCAATGAAAATGCCAAGCACAATCAATGAAACTAAAGGCTTGTAATTATTCTGAGATTGTGCAGACATTTGCATCATGATATTCTTAGGAATAAAAGAGAGAAAGAAAGTGTGTGCATGTGCACGTGTGTGTGTGTGTGTGTGTGTGTGTGTGTGTGTGTGTGTGTGTGTGTGTGTGTGTGTGTGTGTGTGTGTGTGTGTGTGTGTGCTCCCAGGATTGTGGAAACATCTTCATCAAGATGTTCTTTTAAGTAGAAAGACAGAGTATGTGTGCATGTGTGTCTGTAATACAGAAATTGTGGAAATATTCTGATAATGATGCTCTTATAAAATAGAGGGAAACTATACAAGTGTGTGTGAGTGTGTATATATGTGTGTCTGTTTATGCATCGTGGCAATGTGTGTGCATATGCACTTGTGTGTGGGTATGTTTATGTGTGTGTGTGTGTGTGTGTGTGTGTGTGTGTGTGTACACACACATCTATGTGTATGCGTAGGTGCATTACTGGGAAACTAATTTTTGCAGGCAATATTTCAAAATCTTCTCCTTAGATTTTATGAAAATTGTTGCAACCTGCAGGTAAAGATCATGGCTTGTGAGATAGTTTGAAAAATATGGCTACCCTGTACATTGCAGGCTGAAATAAAAACAGCTGCTAGAAACTGTCATTTAATTTATTTATTTTATTTTTTATTTTACATTTATTTTACATTTGTTGACTGGGCTAGTCTAGCTGGATACATGTCCAATTTCAGTAGAGGCCCAGGGAGATAAGCTCCAAACATAAAAACATTACAAAAATAGAAATTACGAAATAAAATTACAAAATAGAAATTACAAAATAAAATTTCACTACTTACACTGAATAGCTTTCATGTGGAGATATGCTCCAAACATAACAAAATTACTGTATATGATACTTAAAGTTACTAAGGTTCTACTATATAAGAAAATTTAATAGTGTATGGTTTATAATTAAATAAAAAGTTTGTCTAAGAAGAGGAAAAGTAGTTTAGAGTTTTTGCATGGATGTTAGATATAAGGAGATACAGGTACACTTGTGGTACTAATGTTGCAATTTGTAAGTCAAAGTAGAGGAACTAGAGATGTAGGCAGAGAAAAAGGATACGTATGAGGGCTGAATAAAGTTAGCTTCTAGGACTAAAGATTGAGAGGGGACAAACCCAGAAGGAGGGCATATAGCAAAAAGAGATAGTAATAGGAAAAGTAAGGTTTAGTCGGGTTTAGTGCAGGGACAAAGCCAATGATTTTTCATGTGTTCTTTGAGGTGTTTTTTGTAGAGAGATGTAGATGAGAGAGATGTGAGTGACATAGGAAGCTTGTTAATAAAATGACTTGTTTAAATCATTTTATTAAATGCAACATCATTATTTTAGCAGTTAGCAGGAATGCTCTGAACAATATTAAAATGATTACATGGTGACCTTATGAAATGTTAACTTTTCTTGCATGTTTTTTGACATACTATAATTTCACAATTGCCATGTGCTGTAACTTTTTAGTGCAGGAAAGGCTTATTGCTGTTTACACTGAAAAAGTGGAAACTGTAACACTGATAAAGTAGAAGAATCATTATGCTGAAAGCTACAGTGAAAATATTATTGTCTGGCAATGCTGAGTAAATAAAATGAAGGGTTAGGCTTATAACTATGGGTAAAGTGGGTACGTGCATGAATGCTACCATGTGTTTGTCTATGTCTGTGTACATCTGTCACCCACATTAGAAGAGGCCTATGATTTTAGAACTTTTTTTTGCGAAACAGAATTTGTCATTCAATGAAATGCTGCTGCTTGTATAAAGGATGGTGTGTGGGTTCAACTTACTTTTTGACTGGTAGGCACTTCCAGAGGTGTAAACTGAGACGTGTGATAGAACACAGGAGTTGTTAACACAGATGTAGCTAGGTTTGAGTGGAGGGGACAGCATTCAGAAATGAATGCTGATACTGATTTTGCAGTCAGTAATGAAGCAGTTCAGTGTTTGTATGGGATATTTAGCTGCAGCAAGGCACTTGCTACATTTGTACAGAGCAGTTGGTCCTCAAGTATATCAGAAGTTGTTTTGTCTTTATTTATGTCCTCAACTCAAAGTTGAGGACAACACCAGATTGTGGAATGGCCCAACCTGCCAGAAATAGCTAGTGCAGTTGTGATTGTTATGATAGTGAATATATAGGTTCATAGGTTCATAGATTAGTACTAGGCTAACTGCCCTTGTGAGCCATTTTAAGCCTAGTCAATTAAACCCTGTGAGATTCAAACCTTGTACCTTGTGTTTATAAGGCAAACACCTTAACCATTAGGCCACTCTCCCAACCCTGATGCTGCATACACTTAATTTTTTTCTTTTCTGGTTGATCAACAACCTACTGCATCATGATCTAGTAGCTTGTTTAGTATTTATTTGTTTACTTATTTATTTCCTATTTGTTTATCAAGTTGGTGGGCTGGCCAAAGTGGCCCTTGTCATCCTGTTCAGCCATAAGCCATTGTACTATAGTACTGTGCCATCTGATAAGTGAGGAATAAACTCGAACAGATACTGCACCATGCCAAAGATACACATAAAGGTGATTTGTTAGCAAGCTCTTAGACATGAAAAATAATTTCAGTCTTTCAGCATCTCAGTATAGCCCACTTTAAATTAAAGCATGGTCTATTTATTCACAGATGATTTGGCATTTGGCTCTATTATGCATCAAACCTTGGAGAACTCATTCTATTCAGCAATTTTACTAGCTGTATGTCACACTTCTGCTTTATACTATCTCAGAGTAGAATGTCATCAGTTTCTCCTTAACCCTTCAAATACAGTTTCTACTGCCCTCTCAAACACTTCTGGTGCAAATGCAATCCCAAAAGATAAAATTAAGAATCTATAACAATCCACGGGTGTATATAATTTAAAACTGAGCACATAATAATATATTTGCAAAAACCTGTGGCTTCCATCTAGCATAGATGGCAGTCCAACATTTGGCATTCTTATCACTACCTCTTCTTTTTTTCCTGTCACTGGACCGTACCATACAGTTCCACTACCTTAACTGAAATGGCCCACTTGTTCCATTGTGAAGTGAGCACCAAGCATACCATGGCTAACTAGAGCCCACTGATCTATTTGCTCCTGCACAGAATTCCTTAATAGCCAATTTGTTCCCCCTATGGTGAGAGTTGGGTGGTAGGGAGAGGGCCAACTTACAGATCTGTTGGGTCAGCCTGCCCACTCCTGTTGGTGCAATCCCCCCAGCATAACAGCTCCTTGTGCTTCATCTTTTTGCTTCTGGTCAGATGGAGCATGCATCTGCATAATCTCTTGGTTTGGGGGCCAGTATGCAAGAAACGCATGCTCACAGGCTCATACACTACATGTGCAAAACCCAGTGGTCCTGTCAGGTGTCATCCAAGTGGTGAGCCAAGCCACCTCCCTATCCCTAGAGTGGGTAAGTTGACAGCCGTCATTTAGTTCCTCCTCCCCCTGCCAGATCCTACAGGCATCGAGGCCACTATATGACACTGAGTCATCTGTACTGCACTGTGGGCTTTATACCTTTATATCACACTGTGGCTCATTGCTAGTGTGAAGTGGGAAATGACCTCTTTTGAAGGACTTATTCAGGTATTAAGGATCAGTGCATATCCTAACATTGTCTTTCCTCATGACTGTTACCATAATTTTCATACATACTGCTGACTTTTACTTTTGAGCTATGACTAACTCCTTCCATTTGTTTCAGCTCCTGTTCAGTCCAAGATTTATGAACAACTGGTACTCTTTATAGAGCTTAAGTCACAGGTACTATGTCTACTGAAATCCTTATGTGATATTCAGCCTAGAAACACCCTAGGCCCTCAAACGGATCAGCATATTTCCTCACCATATCATTTACATTAGGCAAAAGATTTTCTGCGTTCACTGATTTATACTTCCGAACTTGTAGGGGGTATTAATCACACACATTTTTTCATCACATTTGCTATGTCATAGCAGCTTGCTTGCAATAAAAAGCACATTTTTATACTCATTGTATTGGAATTTGTGCATCAGATTCAGCCAAGCTCAGTCCTTGAACTTTGCCAGACGTAGGACTAGTGAAGCAAATGCTCTGAATTCCTTTGCAACTGAAACATAGAGCATCTCAGACATTGTGTATCTGTATGCCCACAGGATTATCTTACTGATTGTACTGAGAATTAAATGCATTTTCTGTTGCATCTTTCTTTAGGAAATAAGTCACATTTCACTTGATCTTCATGAATCCGTTTCACTAAGCCAAGCAGATCACATGCATTGCTTCTCAGTAGTGCTAGTTACTTTACCTGGCCTTGAAATAACTCTGTGAGGAGCAACAGCTTTTATTTATTTTAATGATATTCACAGTCTAGACAGACATGACCCAAGGCTTGAGCTTGTGTCCTGAATATTTCAACTGCAAGAACTGAGACTTGTATAACTTATGGTAGTTTAATGCTTAAAAAATAGATTAGAGCATTATGTTTCACTCTCTACAAGTATCTGTCTTAAATACACCTGTTTCACATTAGCTTCATATATTGTTCTTGTTATAAGTAACACAATGGGGCAAGTCAGCACAGTATATATATCTATCTCTCTAAATATCCAACTATCTATCTATCTATTTATTTATTTATTATTTCCCTTTAACTAGTGTGGAGCGCTGATGCCTGTAAACTAATTGCAGGCTCTGCATAGGAGACAATTTAACAAAACACAATAAAAAATTAATAAATAAAGTAAAATCAATACAAATGTGAACAAATCTAAAAAGTACAGCAGAGAAATACTCGTAATGAAGTAAAGAAAGGGATGACAAGCTACTTATATGAAGGAACGTCTAACCAGTAACTTGTCTGACTACCCAGCTCCTCAGAATGATCAAGATGAACTGGAGCAAGTTGAAAACAAACTTAATTATTACATATATCCCAACTGTAATCCATTTCAGTGCTTTGGTCCTACATGGACTTCATCAGAACTGGATACTAACCTCTCACGAAGTCTTTACATAGATGTACTCAATCACATGACTTCATAGGATTTGAACCAATTGATTAATTAGCCATAAATAAAACCTTGTATAAAAAATTTCACATAAAGCTGTCACAAGCAAATTACAACTTTTAACTAAACAGACACTTGCATCATTATATATATATATATATATATATATATATATATATATATATATATATATATATATATATACACACACATACATGATTTAAACGTGGAATTATAACCCAGCAGCCCAAATGTTTAGAGCACTTCCAGGGAAATCATATCATTCAGTCCTGTGGGTTCACTTGCATTTAACCTTAGCCTCCACATTATTTCCTGATACTCTAAGGTCTGCTCCCATGGTCCACCCCTGGGATTTTGTACTTCTGCCCATGCTAATACAAAAATAAAATATCTTGTTGTTTCTGTAGACTAATTTGTGCCAATATAAAGCATTAGAATCTTTCTGCATTCTGACCCTTAATTTGCGTTCAGTTTTCCGAAGGTAGAAACTAGAACAATAATTACAAAATGCAAAATACACAACCCCCCAGTGTTACTACCATAATGGGTGTGAAACTTGATCCTGTAATTGGCACTACTAGCAAACAATTCCTGACCCACATATACAAATCTGCATTGCAGCCAGACTCCACATTTCCCTGTACCAACCCTTGACACATTACTATTTCTTGTGCCATATTTTGCAATTTCTTTCTAATCTCTCTTTAATATTAAGATTCCTAGAATAAGTCAAACAAGGTTGTTGCCTAACCTATCACTTAAGACCTTTTTGCACAAATTAGTTCCCTGATGTTTCTGCACGAGTGGCACAGTAATTTGGACTTCTTGACTGTATTTCGTAATCAAGCTGTTCTCCTAACCTAGACTGTTATTCTTATTGTTGAAGCAAATAGACCCCTAAAATGGGCCAGAACTTGTCATTTCTACCACCTATAATCTCATTCTTAATGTCCTTGAGCAAGTTAAGGGGATATTATCTAGCTAAAAATAGTGTGACCAAATTATTCTGGCTAGCCTGACTTGACCAAACTCCTTAGCGGTGACAGCTGTTAAAGTGCAAGTAACCACTGAAAAATGTGGGTTTTCTGTAAATTGCAGACTGAAATTTGTCTAACTGAAAATCCTTGAACAACATAATATCCAAAAAAATTAACCAAAGAATCTGAAAATTGATAAGTAAATTCAAAAAATGGGTTGAAGAATTGATGCATGAAATAAATTCTAACAGTTCATCTTAATTTCCTTTCCAAATGATAAAAATATCATTCAGAAAATGAAGAAATATAACAATGTGATAAAAAATGGATTGAACGCATATTCCTGTTCCTAATGGCAAATAATTGCATCAACGTATATGGGAGGACAGGCAGCACTAATGGCCACTCCTCTGATTTGCTTGAAATATTCCTCATCAGAAATACAAAACTGTTCATTAGAAAGCTCTCCATAAAGGAATTAATAATTTTAACATCCTTGTTGGACAAACACTCACAATCACATAATATTTCATTAAACCAAACAAGGCCTGTTTCATGGCCACACTGGAAAACAGATCACCTACATCAGATGATAATGAATACCACTCAGGGTGAAAAAATCTGACTTTAATTGCCCTAAAAAGGCCAGTGAATCCCTAACTATGTAGGGATACTTGTCCCTAAACTACTTTGCCAGCATATCAATGTAAATTGCAAGCGGGTGGGTTTTTGAACCACTGGTTGCCACAATAGGGCAAAAAGGGGGATTGATGCATCCTTATGAACCTTAGGGATTCCAGATAAACTAGGGTTAATTGGTTGCTTTACATACAAAAACTGTATAAACTGGGATCAATAACTCCCTGGGCAATTAAGTCATACAAAATTAAATCCATTTTCCTGCATGCAATATGGATTTCATTTTTAAAAATACTGATATATTTATCAAGAAGAAAAGCATTCTCCCTGAGTAGTCAGTACTTTTCATTAGTTCAATGCCCCCACCTTTATTAGGCTTCATGATAAATAGATTATCATTGGTCCTGAGCTCTTTTAATAAAACATACTCTTCCTTTCATGTATTGTACGACTGAGTCGTCAAAACTTGGAAACAGGCTTCCCTGATATCCCTAATACAATATTTTTCAAATAGTGTGAATAAGGGGTAAAGTAGGGGGTTAACTGTGGTCCTTCTAACCATGGAGTGACAATGATGTCACTCAGCAGTGGGTGATCTATTGTCAGAACTGTAAGCAAAACCAGATTTAATTTTCTAACCTAAAGTTTGTTCCTAATAAAAAGTTTGCCTAAATCCATATGAGTTCGTGGCACAAAGGTAAAGCCTTTAATAAATAAATCAAAAAGTCTGTGGTCAAGAGCTGTATCATTGTAATTAAATAAGTAGTAATAATCCTATTATTATGTGTTTCATCTATCCTCATAATAGGGGAATTAATGGTGGAAGCCATAGCTAGAGATTCAGAGGGGTTGTGGACATCCATAATTAGTTCCATCTCCACCCCCTCCCTTTTTCCTAGGTCCAGCCTGTCTGCTCCACATGGGTTGAGCTGTGCACTCCTCTCTAACCTCCTCATCATGGGGGCACAGTAGGGTGACTCTAAAAAAAATGTTCTCAGTACTATCAAAACTAATGGCATCTACCAATTCCCTGTTTGTATCAACATTAATCAACTCACTAGTTGTATTAGTTAGTGGGTAAACCAATGTATTTTTGTATTCACGTTCATCCCTATGCACCTCTTTATGCCTTATATCTAAATTGGCATTAACAGATTTAGCAACCCTTTTAAAAATTTCCTGGATGTGAAGTGTGCTAGGTTCAAATAGGAAACCATGGTGTAAACAACAGTTTAGTCGGTCAAGTGTCCTGACTAATTCCTTAATCTGCCTATCATTGTCTTCAATAAGAAGCTTAATAATTTCAGATCCACACTCATGAAACACATTGGCAACCTTATGATACAACTCAGAACCTAGTTGCACATTATTAGGAAATTTTTACATTAAAACTTTAGGTACAATTTTAACACCAAGACAATAGGGGAAATTTAATAAAGCCTACACAGAGTGATTTTCTGTGTAGGCATAGTAGCATGGAGCTTACATGGAAGTAAGCTGCCGTGCGATCCAGTAACAAAGCAGAGGGGTATGCAGGAGCGTGCGGGCATGGATGTGTCTGTGGTATGCAAACCACCTCATAAGCAGGTGAATTGTATGCAAATGAGGATACTGGAGCGATTCAGCAAGCAGATAGGCAGTCCTGCAGACCCTGAATTGGTGTCTGAAGTGTACACGGAAAATATGTACAAAATAATAAAAATGGAACAGGGGCTGCAAAAGCCCATTTAGAAGGTAAGGAATTGTATAATAGGCATAGTTATGTGCAAACCTATGCCCTGTTTGTCCAAAAAATCATGCAAATTAATGTAATAAATATATTTTTTTAATACTCATATTACATTTGAGGGGTGCGCAGCAGCGAGCAAATGTGCCAGTATGGAAAAAATAATAAAAAGTATAAAAAGTAAAAATAAGAAATATATGATGAGTGCAATGCATTATAGGGCTCTGCATGAAGTATGTACAATGGGAGATTTCAGTGGTTGCTAAGGAGGCAGGCCCTATAAAAGTGAAGTATCCAGGCTGTGTGCATGGATCAGTATGCAGAAGGGCTAGGGTTACTGCATAGCAGAAATGGGCTACTGTGTCTGCAGATAAAATCTGTGTAGCACCATTTTGGTATCCACAGAAGAGCTAGCTGACATCAGAAAGGGATGTGTCACTATATGTTTAAGCTGATTGGAGCTCAGCGGCTCCCATTTGTGTGGCGCACCTGTCAGCTAAGCAGGGGTGTGTGCCCAGTGCTGCTAAGTTTTGTTTAGCTGTAGAGCACCTTTATTAGCTAGTTTGAGTTCTGCTAAGTATACCTGTGCATAGGGGTGTGTCCAGACTGCTGAGCCATGTTTATACAAGTGCCGCATTTTTGCGAGCCATGCCACAGTGCTTAGCAGGGAAGGCAATTTAAAAAAAAAAAAGGAAATTGCCTGGGAAAGCCAATCATGTAGAAAATACTGATAACCTCTGTTCCACTCACACTGGCCCATTCAAACTCCTCACTGATGTACCTGGCAGGTGGAATGCATCATAGTTTACCAATCACACAGGCTGCATCTACAGCAGGCCACTACAAATTATGCATACATCCTACAAACTGATTTTTCCCCCATACTCTGCACCATTGGAGTACAGACTTGGGAATTTTAACTCACAGAATGCTAGGGACTGCTACTGCTCTGCTACATCTATATGTGCTTGATGCTGAGGTTAATACTGATGATCCTGCAGCTCTGCTACATTTGTATGTGCTGGATGCTGAAGTCAGTACTGATGCTGCGCTGCTACATCTGTATGTGCTAGATGCTGTGGGCAGTACTGATGCTGCGCTGCTACATATGTATGTGCTAGATGCTGTGGGCAGTACTGATGCTGCTGTGATACATATGTATGTGCTACATTCTGATGTCAATGCTGAGGCTGCTGTGCTACATCTGTATGTGCTAGATGCTGAGGTCAGTGCTGATGCTGTTACAGCTCTGCTACATCTGTATTTGCTAGATGCTGAGGTCAGTACTGATGCTGTTACAGCTCTGCTACATCTGTATGTTCTAGATGCTGAGGTCAGTGCTGAGGCTGCTACTCTGCTACATCTGTATGTGCATGATGCTGAGGTCAGTACTGATGCTGTTACAGCTCTGCTACATCTGTATGTGCTAGATGCTGAGGTCAGTACTGATGCTGCTGCTCTGCTACATCTGTATGTGCTAGATGCTGAGGTCAGTGCTGATGCTGTTACAGCTCTGCTACATCTGGATGTGCTAGATACTGAAGTCAGTATTGATGCTGCTCTGCTACATCTGTATGCGCTAGATGCTGAGGTCAGTACTGCTGCTCTGCTACATCTGTATGTGCTAGATGCTGAGGTCAGTACTGCTGCTCTGCTACATCTGTATGTGCTAGATGCTGAGGTCAGTGCTGATGCTGTTACAGCTCTGCTACATCTGTATGTGCTAGATGCTGAGGTCAGTGCTGATGCTGTTACAGCTCTGCTACATCTGTATGTGCTAGATGCTGAGGTCAGTACTGATACTGCTCTGCTACATCTGTATGTGCTAGATGCTGAGGTCAGTACTGATACTGTTACAGCTCTGCTGCATCAGTATGTGCTAGATGCTGAGGTCAGTACTGATGCTGCCACTGACGATAGGCCTAAACTGGGAAGTAAAAGGGTGCTCAGGCCCATGATAACCTTCCAGAGGCTACATGAGCTGGAGATAGAGCATTACAGGGTGGAAAGGGACATACTACATGAAGTCAAAGAACTCTGCCGGCCTCAACTCAGACCCAGAGCCAACATAGGGGAACCCATCCCAGTGGAAACAAAGATATATGTAGCCCATAGAATACTAGCTACAAGTACTTTTCAAAGACCAACTGGTGACATGATGGGGGTCTAACAGGCATCTGCATCCAGGGCACTCCATCAATTCCTGGCTGCCATAAAAACACATGCCAGTGAACATATTTATTTACTCCACACCCCTGAGGAGAGGGCCAGCAGTATGCATCTCTTCTACCATGTAGCACACTACCCTGAGGTACTGGGTGCCATAGACTATACTCATATACACATTAAACCACCACCCGATGAGGAAGATAGAGTCTACATCAACCACAAGGGGTATCACTCTATCAACTGCCAGGCCATGTGCAATGCCCAGGGCATCAACATCAATGTGTGTGCTGGCAGCCATGGCAGTTATCACGACTCCCATATCTAGCATTCATCACAGCTGTACCAGATGTTTCCCAGGGGGGACATCCCATGTGACCATCTAGTGGGGGATGTTGGCTATGTCCTGGAACCGTGGATGATGGCACCTATCAGAAATGCAAACATACCTACCAAAGAATGCCATAATGAGGCACACGCACAAACTAAAACATAATAGAGTGTGTGTTTGGGCTGCTCAAGTCATGGTTTTTGTGCCTCGATATATCTGGTGGAGCACTGCAGCACTCTCCAGGCACATGTGCACACATGGTCACAGTAAGTGCCATGCAACACAATATGATCTTGTGGAAACAGCTGCAGCAGGATTGTCACAGGGAAGGGATGCACAGCCCCCCATGAGTGCCAAGGTCCCCATAGTCACACCCAAAGGCAGACTCAGAGGAGAAACCCCCTGAGTCTGTCCCTGAAGGCAGACGTAGGCATGCTCAGTATGCCCTTGGCTTGGCAAAGAGGCAATGCATAGCACATGCACTGACAACCTAGGGTCCTAGGGACTGACACCTTACTCCAACTCACATACATAGTAAAAAGGATGCCAGCCACACCACACAACCTGTACCTTACAATGTAATGGCTGTGTACTGCATGCATCAGACAGACTCAGCCCTGAAGCACTGTTATCTCAACTGCTACATTCATAAGGTAAATCACTCTTCTTCACAACAAATGTATGGGGTACTAGACTATGGTAGCATGTGTATGGACCTGCTGCATGTATGCAAGGGAATAGAGTGGGCTACTGGGCTACCTGCAGAGAACTAACAGCTTTGTGGGACAACAGGTAGTCTGTCCAATACTGACTGACCCATAATATGCATTAGGACACAAGGCAGCAAAACCCACTGAAGTATGCAAGGGAAATGCCAAACATCTGGGTCAAAGGACAGATGCATGACTGTCAATGTTAGAGTCCCCTACCCCCAACACATCAGTGTTCCCATACAATTGCAGTAACAGTATATTTGTAATG
>NC_056737.1:1007736837-1007932469 GCF_019279795.1 Protopterus annectens
TGGCTGTCAAGCTTACAGCAGATAGGCTCCGTGGCACATGCGATAAGTACTTAGTGCTATAGTGTATACTACTAGATAGGTAGGGTTCCAAACTCAATAAGGGCAACTGTGTGTGTGTGTGTGTGTGTGTGTGTGTGTGTGTGTGTGTGTGTGTGTGTGTGTGTGTGTGTGTGTACATATATCCCCTTGCAGCATTGTGCCTATCTGTGTACAATGGTTATACATTTTAAGGCCCTATGTGTAGCTGCTGGTCCTTAATAGCCCAAATCTACCTAGGCTTAAATGCTATCTGCCACCACCTACATTTGTAGGTACAGAACACCCAGGTGACACGTATCAATGGAAGCATGCATTGTCATGGGGTATGCATGCAGGATTATGCTGTCCACCCATTGTCCCTTACACACTGTTCTATACATATGCATGCAGATATACAGCGTACCTTGCTGATGTCATATTTCTGCTGTGCTGCCATGCTATCTTGAGCCACTGTATTGTCACCAATTCTTCACAGCGTAGCCACTCAGATGCCTGGACCAGAAACATACAAAGGTCTGAGAGACACCTGTCAGTCTGCAGCACTATTGCCAATCTAACATCATACAACAAAGGTATAGACAGTTTGATGTGTACTCATGACAAATGCCAGCATTCAGCTCTGGTCATGGCATAATGCTACCACACTACAAAATGTCATGTAATGTAATGTAGTCACCCTGTGCATCAGACACATATTTGCATGTCCCTACATCAATGGTATGGATGGCAGGGATGTGGCACAGGTATAACTACATGCACAGTGTGTGGTGTGGGGGTGACAGAGGCCTAGGCTGTGCCAAACATTTGACATCATGTGTGTGAGTCAGGAAGGGGTACTGGTCATCTGGGCCATGGAGAGGTGCCGTGTGTGTCTGTTGGTGACCTGCATGTGACAGCAATGTTTGAGTATGTGCATGTACACAGTCAAGCCATTTGCTAGCCTTACATGTGGGTATGTTGGACAGTTGTGGACCGTACATGGCAGAATGGACAGTTCACTTAGAACAGTGGCACTGATGGTCAATAAAGTGCCACTGTTCTAAGTGAATTTGGTGATTTTGCTGTGGTTGCACATTGTTTCTTTAGAATGGACAGTTCACTGTCTCTGGCCATGAATATGGAAACTGGCTTTGCCAGGAGTGGCACTGGCACCACCATGCCCAGGGTCAGATGCTGTACTAGTCGCTGACAGTGGCTGGTGTCTGCTGGGCTTGTGTTCCTCATAGGACCACCAAGAACCACATGCTCACAGCCAGCCATGTCATGGTGTGGACAGCACCCTCCCTTTTGTTGTGCTGGAGGTACTGCCTCTATGGGGAGCATGAGTGTGCACAGCCAGGTGGCCTCTCAGCTGATGTTGCTGACCTACTGCCATGTGTCCAATGCACTACTCCCACCACAAGTTCTAGCACAGACAATCTGCAGTCAAAGACTGACAATGTCTCACCCCACTGTCTGTCCACTACATCAGTGAAATGATGCATGGCATCATCAATACGGTGAAGGAAATCATGGATGTCAGACAGTGATGCATCCATGATCCTGAACATCCATCTGGTGTTGCATTTGGAACATGCCTGTACCTCCATGATGGACCGAAACATGGATTGAGTGACCAGTGATGTGACATCTGTGATAGGTGGTGGATGGGCAGCAGGCCACCTTCAAGAACCCTGTCAGTCTGCCTGTGTGGGACCTCACCAGCTTGTGTCTACACTCACGGAAGCCAGTGGTGCCACACTCTCCTTTTTGATACCACTACACTTTGACTGTTCGATATCTGTGGCCGCAGGGGGACTGGTTATGTGTGGGCATACTAACTGTGTGTGGGGACAATGGGGGATAAAGTGTGATATTAACTCATGGGACATTTTCAGCCCCCAACAATCCTACCTGTACCTCACTATGACTAGCATCATCATCAGAGTCTGATAAGACACTGATATCAAGCTGTGAGAGGAACATACTCCAAACTTGTGAGGAGGAAGACAAAATAAGTACATTACTACCTGCACTATTATGTCTGGTGATCTACACACACACACACACACACACACACACACACACACACACACACACACACACACACACACACACACACACACACACACAGGTTAGGTGCCACAACTGCATTACACATACCACAGCTTATTTCTGATCCCATGCACAACACACAAGCAGACTACAACACACACAGACAAGGCAGGCCCTTTATAACATGCACTGCAGCTACATCCAGTTAATGTTGCCAGTACTATATGCCTGTGAGATAAACAATATGTCAGTGCATGTGATAGACCTACACCTAAAACACAGTGTCCATCTTGGACATACTATTTTCCCCTGTCTAGTAGACTGCATAGATCTTCACAAAAATAAGTGGAAATATGTTATTGCTCTTGCAAATACACTACTGTGATTACCAATTCAATGCACTTCATATAACCCCTCCAAAACTGAACATACAAGTATTGTACACTGGCTAAGCACATCAGTTATGTCTACAACAAAATGGCAGCCCTTAACATTCTTAGTGTATATATGATACATAAAAACACATTATCACACTCACTGGGTACAAGATGTTGGACTCTGGCCACACCTCATATACCTAAGGAAATGTGAGGGAGAGGTATTGCCAGCAATACCATATGTGGCATTGTTACAGGATAATATGTGAATATATCAACATGTCCAGTAGGTACAGGTACAGTGATACTGCCTACACTGCTGACATTCTGAGTGTGTGCGCACAAGTATTCATTAAAAACAAACTCCCCCACAATGCAGATTGACCTGACATCCATGTACTGATATGCAGAGGCTGCCACAATGACTGATACATTATTACAGTGATGAACACGGGAGGCTTACCTGGACACTCCTCTGCTGTGGATGCTGTGGTGCCCACCTCCACAATGTGTGGGGTGATGGATGTTCGGCAGCTGGTGGTTGCTCCCAGGTTTACCAGGAATTCCTCTGGGGCTGAGCATGGTTGTCCTGCTGCAGGCCCTCCACCGATGGCAGCACGGTCCCTGGCCACTGTGGCAGCCCTTTGCTGTGCATCATTTACCATATCTGTTGCCCAGTGTCAGACCTCCTCATAGCTTCTGTCTTGTAGCCCTACACGGTTCACTGCTATGACAAGGTCAGCTGACAGTGCTGCATGTTGTTTATGATTCTGGCAACTCCTGGACAGCAGAATGTTGTGATGCAGTCTTAAGCTATCCAGGATAACATTATTTTCAGCAGCTGAAAACAATGGGTGCCTCCATCTACATATCTTGTCTGAAAGACAAGAAGAGGTGAACACATCACAGGACCACATATGTTACTATCCACTATGTACAGACCCTACACATCCAAATTGGCCTGCACTATCCACCGCTACCTCCCACATCAGACCCCACCATCTATCAACACATTATGTATGTAGCTATCAGCAACATAGTAGCAATACTGGTTATGTCCCTGTGTGCCATGATGGAGTGTGCTGTATGTCTCTATACCCATCAATGCTGTCTACTGTTGTGTGTCCCCTATAGGTTATGTCCCAGTGCCATGTTATACAGCCACTGTCAGACAAATTGGTGTGTGTTATTATAAGTATATGGGGACAGTCCAGCAACATCCATGTGCCACAATGACAGACAGCAATGCAATCGTACTGTAGGGTATCTTCCCTGTAGGCATCCTACTTCTCCAGTACACAGATGTTTGTGGAATGTGTATGTGTGCCTGATATATGTGGTCTTTTTGCCAGAAACATGTGGCTGTCTGGTAAATGGTTGCACAATAATTGCTGTTTTTTCTCAGAATGTAGGCAGTCTGGCTGTCACATGCTATGACCCTCAGAAAACAGTTATGCTACAGTAATATCTGTTGCTTCATTCTTACCTTTACTTTGTATGATCAATATGTACCATCTGTCACTGAAGCTGGGCCTGCCCCCCCCCCACTACTAATGGCTATGACCTGATGTCCTGCTGTAGGGGGTTGCCAGGTATGCTAGCCATAGCTGTCAAGCGATGAGATATGAAAACAATGTACATCAGGGGTAGTCAGGGACACCTGTACAATGTCTGGACTATTCCTGTGTGACATTCACAGACTGAGAGGAGCTGAATGACAGCACATCATGTGATATGACAGCTGTGTCCACCCTTACCTAGTATCACTATATCTAACACATAATCCAGCAGCATTTGTACAGGAGCTGACCATTGTAGGAAGGAGTGAGAGGGACAGAGCTGTGATTGACGTCACAGCAGGCACAGTTGAGAGGCCTGTCTGTAGCTGTTGGACAGCAGAGTATCACCAACATGTCACTCCCAGAAATGTACTACAGGCCTACTGTTGTAATCCATATTCCCCTATACCTCCATCCCTCCATCTGCATCACCAACATATCTTTCCCAGAGATGTACTACAGGCCTACTGTTGTAATCCCCATTTCCCATAACTGCATCCTCCCATCTGTATTGGGTCTATATTAGAACATCGAAGTTTCAGAACTTTGAATGTTCTAATATTGACCCCTAATAAGAGAAAGCTGAAAATAGAAAAGTTTCAGAAAACTGAATTCTTTCCCAGGAAAGGATTTGGTTGTCCGTTCCTGTCACTTTGCTATTTTCAGCACTGTGGTGGAAAGTTACAGGTCAGGTTCAGGTAAGTGTGTGATTGTTTGGACGTGAGGGTTAGGGCAGGTTAGGTGAGTTAGGGTTAGGGCATGGGTGAGGTGTGTGTGCGATAGTGATGGACCTTAGGGTTAGGGTTTGGGTTAAGGTAAGTGGATAGATAATGGTGTATGTACAGTTTAATGTAGGGTTAGATTTTAGATTTTAGGTGTATGTGTGTGGATTGCTGTTTGTTTGGTGTGTTTGTGTTGTGTGTATGTGTTTTGGAACAGCAATTTTTTTCCCTAGGAAAAAATTTGCTGTTCTGAAATTTCGATGTTCTAATATAGACCCTCTGCATCCTATTAAATGAGGACTTGTTTTACATATCTTGTATACTGTTTGTGCATAAATCCTCAAGGAAAATGCTTCTGAAATCACTGTCTGTCTTGGTAAAGCAAGTTACAGACCTGTTTTTCATAGGCAGCTGCTTGCCTTTTGTAGGTAATGCTCAATAACAGATAATGGGCTGTGCCACCAGTGCATGGCTCAGACTTGCTAATTGCATTCAGAAGAGCTGGGTAGCACTTTCATTAGCCAATGACATTGTTAGATTTTATGAATATAAATCTGAAATTAATTATGTTGTAAATATGCTGAAAGAAAATGCTTGCTTAAATGCAGAAACAAAGTTTAAGTAATATGTGATCAGCAGTCATACTAAATGACCATGGCTTGGAAAAGGAATCTGCTGAATGGACATTTTTCCCTTACAGACTCAAAACAAGATGTATGCAAGAGCAAAAATACAAAATCTGCTTTTAAAGAATGGACATTATTCCCTTACAGACTCAAAACAGGATGTATGCAAGAACAAAAATGCAAAATCTGCTTTTAAAGAACAATGACATGTTATTCTGCATGGAAAAACAGGATAACAGATGTTTTTATACAAAGATCCAAATAAAATACAGGATGTTCACACTGTCAGAAAAGCTGATCTCTGACAATGTGTTTTCTCAAAAATATGTTTTTCTGCATAAAAAACAGGATATGCTTATCAGCATTGACATAAGAACATATGTTTCTATACACAGATTCAAATAGAATACAGACAATGTGTTTCCTCAAAAATATGTTTTTCTACATGGACATCAGGACACTGTTACAGGATATTCACACTGTCAGAAAAGCTGGTCTCTTACAAGACATTGTTAAACAAGGAAGCTTAGTATTGTTTCTACAGGACTAAAACTGTATATAAAGAGCTGTATAAATCCAGCTATGTGAGAGAGGTTTGGTAGGGGCACAAGTCCCAAGGTAAATGTTATATCTCTCACATCATCTGTACTATATGAGAAGTTAAGTTGGAACAGTACTTTTAAGCTGCAACGTTTGTCCAGTTTTATTTATTATAAAAGTTATTGGTTACTGCTCTTAAAGACAAGTGCTGCAAAGTATATTCTCTCATCAGTGTATATTCTGCAAGTTTCTGTATGCAACAGACTGTGAATGCAATTATAACCAGACTTTGATTCCAGCCAGCAAGATTGAGTGTCTTAAGAACACTGCAAATCCATGTGCACCAAGCAGTAAGCAGAGAAAGCTCAAAATATTTTTTCAATGGCGAGCCAGCCAGCAAGTAAGATCAAAATATTTTTTCAATGGCGAGGCAGCTGAGTGACTAGCTCCATATAATTTTTTCAATGGCAAGCTAGCCTGCATTTGAACCTACAATCTGCATTCAAACTCAGAAGGAGTGATGGTAAGCCCTGCAGAGGGTCACTTCAGTCAAATTGCAGTAACTAACATTTGTACGTATGTGTAAATCCTAAACAGAAGTATTCCAGTTTATGCAGCTTTCAGTAGTAAAGTTTTTTAGACGTCTACAATCCGGAGTGAGACTAGTTCAAGAAATTCGCAGTGCCATAAATTCTTCAAGAAAAGGGGGATATCCACTAGCCCATCAGTCCACTGCCTGTTGTGCTTTCCCAGCTTCTCAAGTGACTTTGAAAAATTTCCAGCCATCTGCAACAACAGCCTGATCACCTGTTTTCTTGCTAACTGGTAAGACTTTTTTCTGTGTCACATATTTAGTGTGGATGATGTTAAAACAGTTTGTATATTCTTAAGAGAGTTTTTATATTCTTAAGACAGTTTGTATATTCATATATAGTTTCTGTATTCCTAGACAGGTTGTATATTACTAGATAGTATGGATATTATTTATAATTCATGCAGGAGTAAACCAAACTTTAGTAAATTGCTATGTTGGTATACACAGCACATTAGTAAATGTAAAACCTTATTAGGGCAGGTTGATAGGCATTATGCAAATGTATTACAATATTTAACTGGTATGTCAAAGAAAACCATGTGAAATATGACAAATGTTTATTGTGTGCTTCAACAAAATCTGCATTTTGTGTATTATGCTATAAAATAATATTGCATCATATTGCTAAAAAATAGACTGTAAAGACAGATCTGAAGAATTAACTAAGGGTAAAGTGTTTCCATTACATTCTGATGTTGAACAGTTATGTCCTGTCACCACATGTGAGTCAAATCATTTACTGATAGAACCCCTAGTACATTTTGTTACAAAGGAATGTAGTAAACTTCTAAAAGACAGACACAATGAGTTCAGGAAGCTTAGACAAGTTATACATACATCTTTTCAAAAGTGCATAGGAGTTTCAAATTCAGCAGAACAGCTTACTAAAGAATGTCAGAAAAACCATGCAACATCACAGGAAATTCAACAGAAGTTCCAGGATAAAGAAAATAAATTAGCTGAACTGACAGAGACTGGGAACTTCCTGCATACACAGCTAATCTGTGCAAAAGAAATATATTTTATAATATGTTTATGTTTTGAAAATGGTTAAACATACATGGTAGGATGGTAGGATCTGATGTCTGGACAAATCATTCTTAAATGTTTTACTTTCATTCAGTTAAAGCAAGACATCTATCAGTACTACAGTAAAGTAAAGCATATGAATGCCATTCATTAGCATAGTCAAAAGGTAAACAAAACTGTTCTAGTGTATAAAATTAAATAAAAATAGTTAATAAGAATAAAATTTAAAGTCACAAGACTGACATGCTTGTATAAAGATATACAGATACAAGACAGACATCTATGTATGTTCTTTTCATCTAGAGTACATTTGTTTACAATACACAAAAGCAAAAGGCAGACAGCAGCAAATATAAATAATATAAATATAAATGTGTTGGTTAAACTAATATCTATTTTGTTTTTTACAATTTGTTTATAATTATATAGTAACACCAAACAGTTAAAGTTCTGAATTTTAAAAAGAAAATCACAGATGGTATTATTCAAACAGTTTTGTAAAATTAATGGCAGGACAGTTAAATAGTTAAATAATTAAAAAAAAAATACTGAAATCCATGTAAGGTAATTGTAAAATGATGTCTATTTATGTTGTATAAATGCATAGTTATGCAAATCACAATCACATTAAAGGAAAAATGCTAAAAGAATTAACTATAGTTTACAGAGTATGAAATGTGAGCTCAGACCTTCCTAGACTGAATGAATAGTTACAGGAAATGCTGGAAAGATAAGATAAACAACAAGACTGATTGCCAGATAAGTAGCTTGAGTTTTCTAAAGCATCATTGTTATTAAAACATAATTGTTAAAATGTTTACAGGCAACACTATTTGGTAATTGTAATAAAATGCCACAATTGTGCATAGATGTCACTGATAATCTGTTTGCAAGTAAATGTTAAAAGGACAAAAAAAAACTCAGTTGTATCAAGTACAGCCAGCAAATGGGCTATAGTATATATACAGTTCAAATCAATTGTGCAGGAGAATGTAAATGCCTACTAGTGGTAGTAAACAGCAAAAGCTTTATAAAAAATTATCAAATCAGACAAAAGTTCATAATTTAATAAAATAAATGTATAACCATAGTGTTAGGCTGACATACATTCTATTTTCACAGCATAAAGCAGGTAAAACAGTGCTGAAGTACTACGGGGGAGGGGTACTTTCTCAGTTTTACACTGCCTGTATAAGCAGCACTGCACAAGGGTCTGAAATAAAGCTACAGAAAAAATAAACAAGGGTCTGAAATAAAGCTACATAAAAATAAATAATAAGGGTCTAAAATAAAGCTACAGGAAAAAATATCTCATTCATTCTTGACAATACTCTTTTAGGTAGAGGGAAAAACAGGTATTAGTGTATTAGAAATACTGGTAAACTGGATTAAACCTGACAGGATAAAATATTTTACAAGTTGTTAATAGCTATCATAATGGTTATTATTGTATTGTTTAGTATTAAATTGTATTTACAACCTGTTAAATTGTAAAGCTATACAAGAGATAGTTAAAAAAACAAGAGATGGCTTAAAACTGATTACAGCTATACAAAAGAGAGTAAAGATATGTAAAAAAATTGAATAAGAATGGTCACTATTTCAATGTGTTTTTGACAAAACAATGTTGGTATAAAAAGCATGAATATTTTTAATAATTGTTGAGTATGTAGTTTAAAATAACAGGACATATGGATTTGGTGTCAATTCCACTAGATATTTCTAAAGAGACAAACATTTTCCAAGAATTTGCTTAATATTAATGTTATTAAATTTGTAAGATTAGACTAAATGTACTTTATAGTCATTGTATGTACAAATGCAGAAGAATTCAGTACAAATTAAATGAATGTCTAGTAATGAATATGTGTGAAAAAAAACATATTTAAAGAAAAAAATGGGTCCAGGATACCTACTAGATTGAAATGTATGAACAGCAAACAGTCTGTGTAAATACATACTGTAAAGAATACATCGTGATAAGTTCAAAAGTAATTTGTCAAGTTGTAATATCATTGGTTTTACCCCAGTAAAATAATTGCTTTCAAATATTTATTATCTAAGCCCAGTTCAGTACTTTATCAAGATGTTAATGAGCAGTTCAGAGACATGAACACAATGTGATGGTTAAAATGACATTGAAAGTGTGTGTTTTCAGTAGTGTATAAATGCTTGCAGTAGCACATAGTTATTGTCTCATAGTTAATTTAACAGCTGCAAAGAGTTAATGAAACAGTTCTAAGTCATAAATTAAATTCTGTGATTGCAAAAGAATAAATTAATCAAGTTAAACTAAAGCAGACACAGCTTATAACTGATAAAATATTTTCACAGAATGGTCTGCAAAAGAAAAAGTTGTTAAATACATTCAGTTTTGGTAGTAATACTTTAATATCATTGTATTAACTATGTAAAATTGCATTTTGATTTGTTGTATCAAACTAAAGGTTTGTTTCTTGTGTTTTCTATATAAAATGTTTTGAGTATGTTTAAAAACAGAGGGAATTGTTAGATTTTATGAATATAAATCTGAAATTCATTATGTTGTAAATATGCTGAAAGAAAATGCTTGCTTAAATGCAGAAACAAAGTTTAAGTAATATGTGATCAGCAGTCATACTAAATGACCATGGCTTGGAAAAGGAATCTGCTGAATGGACATTTTTCCCTTACAGACTCAAAACAGGATGTATGCAAGAGCAAAAATACAAAATCTGCTTTTAAAGAATGGACATTATTCCCTTACAGACTCAAAACAGGATGTATGCAAGAACAAAAATGCAAAATCTGCTTTTAAAGAACAATGACATGTTATTCTGCATGGAAAAACAGGATAACAGATGTTTTTATACAAAGATCCAAATAAAATACAGGATGTTCACACTGTCAGAAAAGCTGATCTCTGACAATGTGTTTTCTCAAAAATATGTTTTTCTGCATAAAACAGGATATGCTTATCAGCATTGACATAAGAACATATGTTTCTATACACAGATTCAAATAGAATACAGACAATGTGTTTCCTCAAAATATGTTTTTCTACATGGACATCAGGACACTGTTACAGGATATTCACACTGTCAGAAAAGCTGGTCTCTTACAAGACATTGTTAAACAAGGAAGCTTAGTATTGTTTCTACAGGACTAAAACTGTATATAAAGAGCTGTATAAATCCAGCTATGTGAGAGAGGTTTGGTAGGGACACAAGTCCCAAGGTAAATGTTATATCTCTCACATCATCTGTACTATATGAGAAGTAAAGTTGGAACAGTACTTTTAAGCTGCAACGTTTGTCCAGTTTTATTTATTATAAAAGTTATTGGTTACTGCTCTTAAAGACAAGTGCTGCAAAGTATATTCTCTCATCAGTGTATATTCTGCAAGTTTCTGTATGCAACAGACTGTGAATGCAATTATAACCAGACTTTGATTCCAGCCAGCAAGACTGAGTGTCTTAAGAACACTGCAGATCCATGTGCACCAAGCAGTAAGCAGAGAAAGCTCAAAATATTTTTCAGACATGTCACAACAGTGCAATATTTAAAGCTTTCATGTAGGTCTTGGTCTCTTTCTTAATCTTTGAGATGGACATTAGTGAGGTGTGAAGAGTACACATCGCAAAGGGTAGGTACAAATGCTGTCCACTGTTGAGATTTATGAGGTATGCCCACAATTTTGCCTGCTATGTTTGGCCATTGTCAAATGACTTTGTGAATATCCTGCAATTCAGTGTTAAACATTGTGGGTTGAGGTCAGTAAGGGGGAAGAGACATTTGAGTCTCAGACGTCATACCCATCTGAACATGCATGCTGCTGCAGTAGCTACTAGTCTGTGAACTCTGAATGTTTGTAGGGGCAGACTGTGACACATCCCCATTGCATGACCTTTACCCCCACCCCTTTATGTATGGGTTTTGTGTAGATCCTGTGTTCTAGGGGGTTGTGAGGTATGGTAGGTCTGTAGCAGGTAGCTTAACATACAGCTGCACATGTTCCAGCCTGCAGCTGCTGCCTTTTGCCCAGGACTCATACTGGGGAGTGTGAACACATTGGAGGACAGCAAGCTGTATGTGTCACTGAGGGATCAGTGTCATCTCTGTCATTAGAGCAGAGCCAGGGTGAGGGTACTCATAACAGTCTAGTTGAGACATGTGGTTAAGGTATATCTGTTATGTAAAAGTGCCAATCAGAGAGTAGTAGGTGATATATAGGTAGGCTATATGAATATGTGCAATGTGTCCCTACCTACAGGCCTTTGACTTGCTAACATGGGTAACAGTTAAGTCAGTAGCAGCAACCTGTTTTGGTGAAAGTTGCATGATTCAGTCATTATTTGCTGTATTCACAAGAATGTAAATGAAGTGCAATGCACTGGATTCAAACCCAGGAGGGGGTGGCAAAATGTACTATATGCAAGGGAGTTAACAGAGTGAGCTACTGAGTCACTGCTGCAGCAGGTGTATTTGCAAGATTTATGGGCATGCATACAATCTGTGACACCAGAATTGCATTAGCATGTGTTTTCTGATGGGTATGAGGTATGACACTGAAATATCTGTCATGATCTTCTAACCTCAGTCTTTAATGACTTGCCAATAGTTTAGCAGTCACATATGTTTTTTTGAAAACCATGCCAAACCAAGGGGGTACAACTGTGGACATTCTGCAACTGTCTGTACAGGTGACAGCTATACCTGCTATCCCAGGCCTCACGTACATCTATTATTATTTATTTGGCTGTGTACTGGTGCAGTGTCTGCATCACAGTCCCATGTACATTGCCAATTTCTCCATTATATGTACTTGCAGTGTGTCAGTGGCAATCAGGATATGTTGGTGGAAACACCTGCTTTAATTCAGAGCTAAGTAGCCTAGTGGGCTGACGTACTGTTCTACAGTTGACAGACATCTGGGTTTGAGATGTGGCAAGGGGGATTATTTTGCAGATGTACCTAACACTGTCAGAAACAGACAAGATGACTAAGGCACTTTTAAGCAGTTTTAAGCAGATTGCATGGCTTTGCACAGCGCACTGCACTGTTTAGCTCTGCTTAAACCTGTGCTAGTTATAAAAAGAAAGGAAAAAAGGGCTGATAGGAAATTAGTGAAATGGCGTCAAGCAGGGGGAAAACATACTGAAAGGCAGGTAGAGGTGTGCAGAGCAGGTGTAGGAAAGTACTATAGCTCCCCATTTCTTGTACAGCAATAGCTGTGCAGGTTGTACAGAATTTGGAATGTGGAGCCTACCACCCCAGAGAGAGGGGAGAGGGCAAATAACTGTGTTGATTAATTCATGTAATAATTAATTATGTCAAATGGACATGGGTGCGAAATGAACAGCTATGTATGTGGCAGTATTTTTTTTGTGGGACAGGTGCCCTTTTTTTAAAGAGAGAGTGGAATGTTGGGGAAGGGATATAGGTACATGTGGAAGGTAGGTTGGGAAGGAGAGGTTGCATTTGCAGACAGACAAGACAGCATACAGGGGCAGTGTGTGACACATGAGGAGGGTAAACACCTTAGATGGGGAGGGTGTTGTGGAATCAGAGATCTATGTGCCCCTAAATGGCAGCGGTGTGACTGAGCTCCCCTCCTATTGCAATCAACTCTGCTCCTTCACTGCCCCAAAGGTGACTGTGCTGCAGGCAGGGCACCGAGGCCACCTTGCCCCTACAGGTTGGTCAGTCTGCTGTCAATCTGGTGCAGGCAGTTCTCATAATCATGATTCACTATGCTGCATACCATCATCAGTAGCTGATCCTGAGTGACAACCCCCCTTCCACCCCTGCTCTCAGTGGGGGATGAGCCCATTCCCTGAGGCAGTTCCACCCATAGGTGGCACAGGGCCTGCAAAGGTGACACCACCAGCTTGGGACCAATATGTGCTGCAACCCAGTGCCACGGCCGGCTGAGGTAGAGTAGGTGGATCGCCAGGAACCAGCCTACCCAGTGTAGCTGTGGTGTTGAGGTATTTCAATTTGTATAGGTTAGTAATGAACAGAACACTTAGTTATTTATAACAGCATGTCAGAGCATTGCAAACAACCCAGTAATATAACATTGCATAGCATATGAAACACAACAATAGATGAGATAACAGTCAGTATAGTAACAGCATGCCAGTAACAGTTACGGCATAAGGCCAACAACATAGGTAATTCAACAAGGTATGTTAGTATGCACGCATTGTAATACATAACAATAATAAAACACGAGGCCCAACATAATGTTTAGAGAACAACATTTAATAGTAAACCATAACCGATGTATAACAATAATAAATTATGATGAAGATAAGGGGTAGGGGGAGAGAGAAATACAGTCCATCTGTACCAGTATAGGCTATATAGTTTTCAACAGTACTGTTAATTATTCTACAGTTCTGCCCTTCCTTTATGTATAACAGTGCCCTATAGCTGCTGTAGCATGTACATACCTCTCAAGCTATCCACATGGGACAGTATGGGCCAAGCTGTAACACCTACAGGTACACAACTACAGAGAACTATTACATGTCAGGAGGACCTATATAACTACCAAGGTGTACTGTGGACTGATGTAGTGTGACTGTGCTATTGACATAATCATGTCAATGACAGATCTGTGACACAGTGATTACAGTCCATGACAGCATGAGAGACATGTATCGTGTACAATACAGAGAGTAAACAACTATCATGCCATCCTTGGCAGGCATAGGGTTAGACTGTCAGCAAACATACACAGACACACCAGGCACACAGCCATACCAAGATTACACATTTTATTTATTGTATTATCTTTTATTAGTATTGTACTTGTTGCCTTTATTTTCTGACATCTTGTTACATTCCTGAGCAAAGTTGTTAACAGTCTGTTACATCTGAACACACAAATTATTAACCCTTAATAAGGGCTATTGCACCCATTTACCTGTAACTCCTGTGGGGAGAACAACTGTTAACAACACATAACTGATTCAGTAATATTTATTAGTATTTGTCACTGGATTTACCCTGGTCTTTGTGTGGCAAAATGTACATCAGACACAACAATTTGCATACCGAGCTACTTAGCCACTGCTGACTACCTGATATTTACCTAGTGCTCACCTGGGAACAAAATATGACCTTGTAATAGCAGTACAGTTTTATATAAGACTACAGTGACAGTTGAACATACATGCACGAGATTCATGCATGACAGAGATACTAAGTAAACTGTACATGAATACATAGAATGCAGGTGTATACAATAAACTCTTAGTGGGTGGAATATCTGTGATGTGTACCAACCTTATTGGAGTGCTGGGTTTGGCTACCTAACCCATATACAATTGCAGACAGTATATTTGCAGTCTACAGCTATTACAGTTTCATACTTGCCTGCAGCACTGTACCTTGGAGTAGGAATGCATATAGCTGAAATGCAATGGTTAACACAAGACAATCCTGATATACACAATCTACATTGGGTGTTCCTGGTATTGTTTCAGATGTGCAGAAAGTTTCATAATGCATATATCTTGTAGTACATCTCTACAGCTACAGTTTAGCATAACATTCTTTCTTAGCTAAGCTTGAGACAGTTAGTGGTATTTTTTGTGTTATTTCAGAGCAGATGCCATACTAAATTTCATGAACAACAGCCCTACTTACACACATATCGCACAGCACAGCTTTATTAGGGGTACCTTCATGCAGTTATTATAATATTTTCAAGTCTTTATTAAACAACATTTGTGATAATGCTGTTGTTGCAATACAGCTGTAATTCCACAATTATTGCAGTAGAATCTTTATTTCATTAACATTATCAGGTTTAATGCTTCAATCTTTATTGCACTATACTTTGCAGTACACAGTTATTGCAGTACAGCCCTTCTTCCACATTCATTGCATTACACAAATCTGTACAGTATGTACCTACTGGCAGTGATTGAATTATTCTGTTTTGTGTATTTGACTATAGATTGGAAATTAATCTGTACTCACCACACTCATGGTGCAACCTGGCCAGACACCCTGCATGGGTCTCCAGGTTGTGAGCTCTCTCCTTTTCAGCTCTAGGGAGAATAGCACACCATTATGCATACCTGTCTATCACACATTCAGATTAGGTATTGGGAAACAATGCTAACAGTACTTACAAACTTGTGGGGCATTCCTGTCCTGTGCATCCTGGACCCAAGTATCTAGAAGTCCCCTCTTCTGATGCCTCATATTGTCAAAATGGTGATGTACCTGCTCACCTGTGCAGGGGATACCTGTTGCACTGGTAACATCATGTGGCAGCTGGCTCCAGGCCTCTGACTTATACTCTAATCCCTGGTACTGGCCCTAAAGCAGCTGGATGTCATGGTATTTCACTAGGAGTCCAACCATGACCCTGAACTGCTGAATGCCCTACTGCCGTACCCAGAAGCATGCACCTTCACCAACATCTGCCATAGTTCTTGCATGGTTCAATCTCCAATAGGTTATGCTATATTCCTGCCTTTTGCACTTAAATAAGCCTTATTTTCTGCCCTTGCACATCACTGGGCCAGTTTTAAAACTGTGGCACGTTGCTTGGCACTATGCAAACCTACTTTGCTAAACTCAGCAGCGCTTAAGTTGCCACTGCTTAGCAATGCTTAGCAGTGTGCAAACCAGCTTAGCTGAGCTGAAGAGTGGTTAGACTAGCAAATGCTGAGCAGTGATTTGCACTACTTAGCAATGAGCAAACCAGCTAAGTGGTGCTAAAATGTTCCTTGTTTAAGAAGTGCTTGGCAAGGCTTAGCTGTGCTTAGCAGAGCTTAGCTGAGCACAGCAAACCAGCATTTAAACATAATTGGCATAATTTGTATTTGTAAAATAAGTCCTTAATAATCTGTCTATGTATTTAAACTCTACACCTACTGCACATAAGGCTGTCACTCTAACCATTTGGCTATGTAGACATGTAGAAGTCTGCTATACTTTTACATATACCTCTCTACTACATTTAAGCACCTTTGAACACTGTGGTATGCCAAGCAAACCCACTCAGCCATGCTTAAACTTGACCTTTGCATTCATAATTAAATGAATCTGGTTTCTATTTTTAGATGTCTGACACATGTCAATTGCTGCATGCCATGCCGCACCATGCAAACATAAAAAATAAATAAATGTAATACTTGTGCACTTTCACAGTGCAGGAGGTATGTTACTCATCTCCAGACACAGTAACACTCTCCCTACAGTGATTAAATAATCATGTTGAACAGCTCTCTCTCAGTAATGTGCCTTCATTAATAAGTATGATAAGTATGGTGCACTACCAAAGGGGTACCGCATACATGGCCATTGTACCCTCCATGTAGGCTTTACACTATGCCTACATGGATTTTATTAAATCTGGGGGAATTTCTAAAATATGCATTATCAACCTATACATTTTTTAAACTTTAACAGATTTTTTCTCAAAACGTTCAACTGTGGTATCAAAAGTCTTGCTATACAGGTCCACCTGAATAAGGCAAAATGAAACCTCATGGTTCAGACGTGCAGTAAAGTCAAAGTCTTCCAACACATTGTTAGCTCTTGTGGAATGCTCATCACCCTCAGAAGATCATAAAGTTCTATTTCCAATGGGTAACTGCAAACCCTGACCTTCCCATTGTGTTTTGGAAGTGTTAGCTTCACTAGATTGGCATTGTACCACAGATGCATATTTGGCGCCATTACTCATTTCTGCAGAATGAAGGGACGGGATAGAATAAGGAAGTTACAGTATTTCAGGAACTTGGAAATTACCGTTACTCATGGATTTAGTAGGGGTGGAAATAATACTTCCTTGTTGCTCCAACAAAGACTTACACTGTATAAGTAAGTATATTAACCTGGTTAACTCTCCTTGGTGGGAGGTTAGTATCCAGTTCTGATGAAGTCCATGTAGGACCAAAGCACAGAAATGGATTACAGTTGGGATATATGTAATAATTAAGTTTGTTTTCTACTTGCTCCAGTTCATCTTGATCATTCTGAAGAGCTGAGTAGTCAGACAAGCTACTGGTTACAAGTTTCTTGTTATACATAGCTTGTTATCCCTTTTTTTTACTTAATTACTAATATTGTTCAACTGTACAGTTCTAATTTTTTTTTCACATTTGTATTTATTGTACTTTATTTATTTATTTTTTTGTATTGTACTGTGAAATTGTCTCCCATGCAGAGCCTGCAATTAGTTTGCAGGCATCAGTGCTCCACATTGGTTAACAAAGGAAAATAATAAATAGATAGATAGATAGATAGATAGATAGATAGATAGATAGATAGATGGATAGATAAACTGAAATTATTCACAGTTTTTTCTGACAGATAAATGCTCTTGCTATGATTAACTGATTTGAATAAATGCGCTCAGATATTTTTGCAATTGCTATATGCACTGACATGGTGAAGTTTGCACTGAATCAACTGAGTGGCATTGAAATGGCTCTCATAGTGTTATACATTCATAGGAGATTACTAGGCTAATGGCTTAAGATCTCTTACAAGCTCAGCCAATGTTGCTCAAATTTACCTGATGTATGACCCCTAGGGGCTAAAGGATACCTTAGTTTTGCGCATACGCCTTTGAGTATTTTATAGACTGGCCCTGTCCATAAAGTACAACTACCCCAGGAATTAATTTATAATTCTATATCCATTGATCCAAACTGCGTTTGAATTGGGCCAGGGAAAGGATCTGCTTAATGTGAATAGAAAGCCTGTTCCAAATGAAGAGTAATCTCTGTTACACATATCTGTCTTTCCAGCATGTTTTGTTTGAGCCACAGACCAGGTTTAGATCCCTAGATCAGGTGGCCCTCATGCTATTAGTCTTGTGAATGGGCAACAGCTCCATCAGGGCTGGATTTAAGAGTGCCTCATAGGTTAGGCATAGGTCACCCCCTAAAAGTTGGTAGGAGACAGAATAAAGAGATACAGGTTTACGTCTGTCTGCACAGGACATGTTAACACCCTGTATTTTCTATGTGAGGAACCTCTGAGGTAGCTGCAGTTGTTATAAGTGCCTAGTTATGTACATGCCAAAATGTGCATTGTACTCAATTACTGGTCTAATGAGAGTTGAGTAGAGTGGGACTTGAAACCTTCTTGGATCTCAGTGCCACATACAGGGACTTCCTCACCACCGTGGTCACATGGGAGTCAAAGTTCAGGCTACCATCTTTTTGTGTACCTAGATCTCTCATCTCTGAGTCCACTTTTAGGGGTGTGCTATTAAGGGTGTAATTTGGAGGGGTATTAGACTTCCCAAAGGGTATGATTAGGCATTATTTTTTGCTTTATGTTTTAGGCCATGGCTCTGGAACCAATCATTTGTCTGAGTCAGACCCTTCTGAAGGATATCTACATCACTAGGGGATTCAGTGATTGCCCCCAACTTACAGACGTCTGCAAAATTTGTCAGCCAGATGTCTTTCACATTAGCCTTGACTTCACAGAAATATATTCCAACCATTAGTAGTCCTAGCTCTCAGCCCTGTGTTACACTGCTAGTAATTGGCCTTTTGCTGGATATGGATTCACCCAGTTTAACAACATGTGTCCTGTCTGTGAGCTATTTGGCAATCCATCTGGTGATGTAGGGATTTATGTCCAGTTTTGTGAGCTTATTTATGATACCTGAGTAGGGAATTGTGTCAAATGCCTTGACCAGGTCAAAGTAGGCATTATGCACTGTTTATATCCTCATCCATGGCTCTAGTAACTTTCTCAAAGATGTCCACCAAACAAAGTTGAATTGAGTTGAGTTTAGTGTTTGGAGGTTTCCTGTCATTTTTTATCAGGTCCATGATTATTCTTTCCATGGCCTTACATATAAGACCAGTCAAACTTATAAGTATGTAATTATCCCAGGTCACGTTATCGTCCCCCTTTATGCAGAGGGATGACTGTTGTTCTCCCCCACTCTACTGGGACAAAGCTAGTCTGGAGGTTATGGTGAAATAGAGATCCTAGTGGGCCTGATAGGTCCTGATTCAAACTGTTTAAGAAGCATCCTGGTATATTATTGGGACCCACTGAAGCCATGTTGTTTAGCTTTAGAGAATGCAGTGATAATATGTTATTTGGTGAAAACTGGTGGAGGAATGGTGGAGAGTATTTCCTGGAGGGGGGGGGGCTTAGCTGGAGTTGATGAGGAGGTGAAATTTTGGCAGAATTTATCTGCCTGTAGATTTGCTGTATCTTCTGACTGTGTATAGGTAATGCTGTCTACAGCTGATTCTCCACATTGTTGGGTGTTGTCCTTAAGACTGTGGACATAACTGAAAAATACCTTATGGTTATCCTTAGCTAGGGAGGCTATTTTTGCCTCAGAAGTTGCTTGTGAAGACTTGACTAGTTGTCTGATTTGAATACTTGACTAGTTGTCTGATTTGAAGACTTGACTAGTCTGATTTCAAGACTTGACTAGTCTGATTTGAAAACTTGACTAGTTGTCTGATTTGAAGACTTGATTAGTTGTCTTATTTGAAGACTTGACTAGTCTTATTTGAAGACTTGACTAGTTGTGTCTGATTGCAAGACATGACTAGTTTTCTGATTTGAAGACTTGACTAGTTGCCTGATTTGAAGACTTGACTAGTTGTCTGATTTACGTGTTTAGCCTAATGAGGAATGTTTTGCTCTGTTGTACACATTCTTTACTACTTCTAGTCAGGATTTTCTTTTTTTCATTTCTTGATCAATTTATTAAAACCAGTAGTCCACCAGGGTGGCTTGTTTTTGTTGTTTATCCCTTGTTTATTTCAGTCTGTTACTGCCATTTCTATGATGTTGTTTATATGGCTGTAGAAGGCTTTTGTGTACACCTCAGCATAGGCTTCTGTGCTTTCTGGTATTGGGGAAGTTCAGAAGTTACCTATGCTATAATTTAATAGGAGGTAGTTTACCTTAGAAAAGTTATTAAAAGTTTTGGAGTTAGGTGGGGGTTCTATTTTTATATTTATTTCAATGGGGAACACTTTGTAATCTGATCCAACCAATGAGGACATTATACTTGAAGGATGTACAATAGTCTCCCCAGGTCTAGGATATGTGTACCTCTGGTGAGAGTGCAGACTAGCGGCTCCTGGGCATTTGCATTAACAAAGTCTAGAAGTCTTTGGGCCTGAATTTTAGCAGTCATGTGTGCCTCCCAGTTAATGGAGGGGTAGTTAAAATCATCCATGAGTATGGTACTAGGCTGAATGGTGAGTGATTCAAGTAACTTCAGGTATGCTGTATGGGTTTCCTGGTCCATGGTGTGGGACCTGTAGCTAACAAGGATGTGGTAATGGATTTTTCCCATTGTTAGTTGGACATGGAGCAGCTCAGGCATGTCATATTGTTGTCCAGTCTTGAGGTGTGCGTATTCCTTATGTATGTAGATATACCTCTGTCTTTTGCTCGTTTATGTGCAGTGAGTAATTGGAATGTATGAAAGGCATTATAACCATGCACTGCCAAAGTTCTTTCTGTGGCTTTGGACCATTTTTGATTAACTGCACAGCCGTCAGCATTCTCCAGGATGAAGAGTGCTTCCAGGGTGTCAGTTTCTTGATGAGACTCCTAGCATTGAGCAGTAACAACTTTAGCTTATCCAGAGTAGATTTTGATGTGTTGGAAGGTGGATGATGTTTTGACCAACATATGAAAGCCTAGAGGTGACAAGTGAAGACCAGCCCTGGCAAAGCACAGCAGCCTGTCAACCATGTTCTTCCAGGTAGGCTAATATTGGACCCATTTGGAATGACCCCAGAAGCTAAGTCAATTGTTAATTTCAATCATTTCTAATGGTATTTTGGCATCATGCTTGGAGACTGTAGAATGCTGCTCAGCGCTAGGCTCCTACCTACCTGTAACACATATTTTCAGAGCTCAGTCATGTCTCTCTCTCTCTTCATGTAGTTCAGGGAGGTATGTCTTAGGTCATTTACACCCACATGGTCTGTGGCTGTGCCATACTGATACTTGGGATTTAGTGACCTGAGTGATTGCTTGATCTGGTGGATCCTGTCCCCTGACAGGCAATTAACTGTTACTTTCTCCTTATCCAGCAATCCTGTAAATTCTAATCTAATAATGTAATCACTGTAAAAAAGCAATCAACTTGCCTGTTTATAAAGGTGCCCCATCCACTGATATCTCTAATTTCTGACCCATTGCTATACTTTCCCCACTTCCAAAATCCTAGAACAATGTGTACAAAAACAGCTTATTTAATACCTTCTAAACAACAAAATTTGCTCCCCAACCCAGCATGGATTCCACCCTGGTCACAGCACATCTACTGCTCTAATCTCCTTCTTAGATATAGTCAACAAAGCCCGAGACTCATGTCACACTGAATCAGCCCTCTTCCTGGACCTGTTGAAAGCATTCAACACCATCTCTCACTCCATCATCTTTTCCCAACTCGCCAGTATAGGATTATCCACCCAGTTACTTAACTGGTTCAAAAGCTAGCTCTCTAATAGATAACATGCTGTTAAATGGCAGAACTCCATTTTCTCCCTGCCTTCATAATCCAACAGGTGTTCCACAAGGCTCAGTTTTAGGGCCTCTTCTGTTTAACATATTTATAAACAATCTTCACCAAGCCATTCATATGGCTCACTAGTCCAGTATGCAGATGACTTGACCATAGTCTGCTCGTCTCCCAACACTGATATATTACGACAAAATACCCAAGAAACATTCTCAACCATGGAATCTTGGCTTCACAAAAAACACCTTTTTCTTTAAAAGCCAAATAAAACAAATTCATGCTCTTTACCAAAAACAGCTATCAACAAAACTGACTTTAATATAGTCTTGCTTAACTCTTCCAACAAATAGCTAGTAACCAAAATTAAATTGTTAGGAGTTATAATCAATGAAAACCTTAAATTCAATCTGCACATCCAAAGTAATATTAATAAAACTCACAAAAACCTAGGTTTACTATACAGACACATCAAGTTCCTCTCCTTACCAACTAAACAAGCATTAGCACTCTTCTACTTGTTACCCTCTTTAACATATGGTGCACCTTTACTGACCAACCTGCAGTCAAAAACAAAACTAGAATCTTGCTACGACAAGATTGGTAAATTTGCTACAAGTAATCACCATTCTACCCATCACTGTATCACCCTAAGGAAATTACAATGGCTAGAATTCCCCCCTGACCTTTTACTCTTTCAGCTCACTACTACTCACAAATGTATTCAGAAACCTCAGGACTGCCCTGGCCTCAGCTCCTAACTTGACCCTCACAATCCCCTCTAGACCACTACGATCAGAGCACCAACACTTGCTCCAAATCCACAAACCTAATTTACTGGTAGGCAAATTATTATACTTTTGGATCATTGCCAGAATATGGAATAACCTACCATCATGTATCTACATTGAACAAAACCCCTCTAACTTCAAAACTTCACTGCATAACCATCTTGTCTCCAATTGGACATGTAACTGTTCAAATGCCCCCTCTGCCATTACTTAATTTCTACCATCCAAAACTAAACTAATTTCTACCATTCAAATCTAAAGCACCTATTCTAGTGACTTGCTCTAATTACTGGTTCTCTTGATAATCCATAATAAACCCTTCAATACTCAACTCATCCTCTCTGCTTTTAAGCCTTGTTGTGATCTTCTGTACTATATCTATATTTTATTTATTTATTTCCTTCTTTCAGCTTTGGGAATTACTTAGTTTTTTTACATCATACAAATTACCGATGATTTAGGTTCATAGGTAGGTACTAGGCTATCTGCCCAGAGGCATTTATAAGCCTAACGAGAATGTGTTGGCTTTCGCCGCCCCCTTAGATTAGTTCCCTGTGCCTCTGTCCAGCAGAGCCACTGAAGTTATCCATAAGGTAAACTTTCTGTTTCCCATCCACTCATCAAGGTTTCCCTTGAAGAGTATTAACGAGGAGCTCTGCCTAATGTAGATTGGGATCTTGTTCAAAGCATGGGAAGTCTCTGGGACAGGAATCTATCCCTCCAGCACATCCCATTTATTGTTTTGGTGAGGTTTAGATCCCTAGACCATGTGGCTTGAGGGGATATGGTTTTCTTTAGGTGGAGCATGTCCATCAATTCTGGGTTGGACATGGCCTTATATGTCAGGCAGAGATCACCTCTGAACAGGCGGTATGCAACAGAGTACAGCTAGAGTTTCTTCAGTCGAGCTGCACAGGGCATCTGTTTGAGGCCAGTGTGATTAAGTATGGGTGTTTCTGTAGTTCTAGCCAGTTAAGTTTTTTAGATTGAGACAATGGTATTAACAGTCTTGATGGTTAGATCAATGTGGCAGTCAAATCCTCTTGGTGAGGTACTTCTGTGGTCTTTCCAGCTATTGCAGGTATCTTGTAAGGTACATCCCAAATGGAGCATTGTACTCTATGATGGGTCTGATGAGGGATGAGTAGAGGGGCACAATGACCTCTTTTGATCTGGATGTAAACCATTTTGAGATTAGGTGGGCCACATAGAAGGATTTTCTAACCACTTTGGCAATGTGATTATCAAAGGAGAGATTACTATCTACTTGGGTTCCCAGATCCCTTGTTACGTTTTCTGTATTTAGGGGACTACCACCTATGTGGTAGTTTGCGGGTACTTTATTTCCAAAGAGAATAACTATGCACTTTTTGACATTTAGCTTGAGGCCATGATTTTGACACTATGTATCCATCTCAGTGAGACTCTTTTGGAGGATGTCTGTGTCAGCTGGTGAGTCAATTATAGCCCCTAGTTTGCAGTCGTCTGCAAACTTGGTCATCCATAGTCCTCCAGTGCTTGTCTGTACCTCTGAGAAGTATATGCCAAACAGGCGGGATCCTAGGACTGAGCCCTGTGGAATGCCACTTGTAACCGGTTTAGAGTCAGACCTAGCTCTCGCAAGTCTCACCATATGGGCTCTGTCTGTGAGACAATTGGCAACCCATCTTGTGACATAGGGGTTTATGTTTAGGCTGGTAAGCTTGTTTATAATACCAGAATGGGGAATGGTGTTGAAGGCCTTTGTGAGGTGTAGGTAGGCTGTGTGTACCACCTTTCCCTCATCTATAGCCTTGGTAACTGTCTCAAAGAAGTCCACCAGGTTTAGGAGGCATGATCTGCCCTTAATAAAGCCAAACTGGGTAGGGTCCAGTGTTTGGAGGTTCCCAATGTCTCTGTTAATGATTTTCATGATGATGCACTCCATAGCCTTGCAGACCAAGCTAGTCAGGCTTATAGGGTAATAGTTCCCAGGGTCTGTTGTGGCTCCACCTTTGTGGAGCAGAATAACTGTTGCTGTGCACCACTCTATGGGTACGTAACCTGTGGAGAGGCTGAGTTTGAACAGTGTGTTTAGGTGAGGGGTTAATTCATCTTTGAGCTCATGTAGGATGCAGCCTGGGACACCGTCCAGTCCCATTGATGCTGTGTTTTTGGCTTTGAATAGGGCTATTTTAACCTGAGTGTCTGTGATTTCAGGGGCTCTACATTCTTCTGGTATGGTTATGGACCCTTTTTAGGGTGACAGGGGGTGAAGTTTGCACTGAACCTGTCTGCCAGGATGTTGGCAATATCAGTTGGTTTAGTGTATTTTGTGCCTTTCTGCACTAACTCCGAGCAGATCTTAGCATTGCCACTTATATTCTTGACATAGCTAAGGAATGCCTTCTGGTTATCTTTGGAGTCCTTGGCATGTTTTCTTTCAAAGCTCGCCTTGCACGATTATATGAGGGATCGTAGTTTCTTGCTGATACTGATTAGGGACGTCTTCCCTTCTTGGTATTTTACTCTTTTCTGTACTGGTTTCCTCCTTCTATTGTATAGCTTGTTTATGGCAGGGGTCCACCCAACTGGTTTCCTTTTCTTGGAGTAGTGAGTCTTGGTTTTCATTGGGATAGCACGATCCATGAATTCTTGTAGGTGCCCGTAGAATGCATTAGTAAAGTATTTTGCAGCTTGGACAGCGTTATCCTTTAGCATGGGGGCTTTGAAACTTTCCACCTCCGTCTTAAGTAACATGAAGTTTGCTTTTGAAAAGTTGTTCATGGTGGTTTCCTTGTCCGGGGGTGGGGGCGGAATGTGGATATCCAAAGTGACTTGTTTATGGTCAGATCTAACCAGCTAGGGATTGACCTCTGGTGTGGAACACCGGTCGCCCATGTTGGTGATGACCGGGTCCAATATGTTGTCACCTCTGGTGGAGTGTTGACCAGTTGTTCCAGGGCATTTGAGTTTATAAATTCTAGGAAATGTTGGGCAAGGGAGTTAGTACTTGAGTAGTTCTCCCAGTTAATATTTGGGTAGTTGAAATCACCCAATATTAGGGTTTATGGTAGGACCTTTATGTTACCCAGTGTTTCCAGAAATGCAGAATGGGGGTCCTGGGACATGGTGGGTGATTTGTAGCAAGCTATAGTTTGAATAGCAGTTTTGCCCATTGGTAGTTGCACATGGATAATCTCTGAAGCATCATGCTGTGCCACTAACCTGGAGGTGTGGGTATCCTTGATGAATATGGATACTCCCCCACCTTTTGTATTTCGGTCCGGGTTCTGTGACCGAAATGTATGGTATGAGTTGCAGCCTGGTAGTGCTGGGGTGCTCTCTGGAGCCTTAAACCAGGTTTGTGTTACTGCGCATATATCGATTTTCTCCATAATGAGGAGTGCTTCGAGTGTGTGCATTTTGAGGTTTAGACTTCTGGCATTGAGTAGCATTACCCTCAGATTTTTGTTACTTGTGCTATTTACAGCAGTGGGTTTGTCTTTTGAGCCTTGCCTAAAAAAGGCAATATGGGGCTGGCAAGAGCCTTGGCCAGTATTTGAAAGCCTAAAGGTGACAGGTGCAAGCCATCTCTAGCGAAGCAGTGTGGCTTGTCGAGCATGTCATCCCAAGCAGACAGACACTGGATCCCCTTTGAATGACACCAGAAACTTAACCAATTGCTGAAACTGATAATTTTTTCTTTATACCATGGTATCATTCTTGGTGATGGCAAGATGCTACTCAGGGTCAGGACATACCGGCCTGGGCTACATGATCAGAGAGCTCTTCCATGGCTCTTTTCATGCAGTCCAGGGAGGTATGGCTCAGGTAATTCACACCAACATGGACAATGACAGAGTCATATTTGTACTTGTTCTGGAGTGACCCGAGTGCTTGTGTTATGTGGCGGATCCTGGCTCTCAACAGGCAGCTAACAGTAACCTTCTCCTTATTCATCCTAGTGAGAGGGACATCATTGTGCCTGACTATAGAGTCATCTATTACTAGCATGTTGGGTATATTATTTTGCATTGAGTGCTGTGATTGTGTGGCACATTGGTTTTGTGAAGTATGTGTTTCATGGTTTGTGTTGGGGGGTGGAGGTTGCTTGGATGTCTACTTTGGAGGGCTTCTTTATGTAACTCTTTCTATTCTTTTGTATTTGACTCAAACCATACATAAGTGTTCTTATAATCTGCAGCTGATGATTTCTTTTTGAAACTCTCTGGATTTTTTGTTTAAATTGTTTGAAACTTATTTGAAATGTCATGTAAGTGTTATTGTAACCTTGGAGCTTTTCTCCCTGGGCCTCCACTTAAAGTGGGCTTATTCTGCACCAGTGGAATTTCCTGTTAAATAAATGCCAACAAATAATAAATAAATAAATAAATAAATCTAGACCTAATTAGTCCAACTAAACGCAGCAATACTGCTCGGCACACAAACTAGTTGCTCCATGAGTAGAGCGGGACCAACCACCACAGTAAAATCCTGAGGTAGTTTTTATAGGGAAAGTGCAACGTCTTGTGATTGCATATATATATATATATATATATATATATATATATATATATATATATATATATAGGGCACCACTAACCAGCACTGCATGAAGAGCAACTGCATGCAAACACAAGGCTTATATATGAGCAGAAGAAAGCAAGTTTTACACTAGCTATGCCCTAAAACCAATCAGGTAAGCACACAATAAGCTTTACACCAGCAATTCCCAGCTCAGAAAGGTAAATCAGACTTCTATTGCCACAAGAGAGCAGACTTTGACCCTCTTAATGTAAAATGACTGGTTTGTAGACCAGCTGTTAGGAAACCACAAAAATAGATGCTTAAAAGCACTGAAAAAACAGTAGATGCAGTGTACTGTATTGAAATGCATAACAGCAGCCCTTACACCAATTAGTAAGCGCAACTTAAAACTCTAAGGAAGTTCGGGAAAATAAACAGTACAGAACTCTTCACAGTGTAATGAGAACTAGCAAGTGCAAAGTAATACTTACTAATAATACTAATACTTAATAATACTAATGATACTAATACTTAATAATACTTACTAATAATACTAATACTTAATAATACTTAATAATAATACTAATACTTAATAATACTTACTTTTGTTTTTCTTGTCAAGGATGGCTTCAGATGTAGGCAAAATTTATCAAAGTCTCTGGTGTCGTCGCCAAACAATGAGCAGTTCTGAGTAAATGAGCCAAAGTTGCACAAACTTAAGTTTTATATATGAGTGGAAAAAAGCAAGTTTTACACTAAATATGCCCTAAAAGGCTAAATAGTATCAGCAAACATTTTAGATTTATTGTGTTCTTTGGCATCTAAAACATTAATATCTTGCTGCACTATGTTTTCATTTATTACAGGGTCCATCAGAATGGTAACTCCTTCCACAATGCCTAGAAATGTCACTAAAGGACTTAACAGCCGGCATTTTTCTATGTGTAACCTCATTTTCTTCATTGGGTATAGCTTCTGCCTGCTCATTTGCTCCCTATGGTTGCCTTGTGGCCATCTACAAGTTAGTTTTTATTTGTTCTGTTTTTAACAGGTGTTAGCATAATTTTTACTCCTTTCTTACTTCAGCTCTTCCTTTGCACACTTCTAACCCATTAGTTATGCTTTAAAGTAGGTTCTTAAAAAGTTGACATACTCTGAATACGATATTATCTCTAATAAAACACATTCTTAAAGTACTCTCAAATCCCAAGAACACTTCTTCCATGCTTCCAGACAATATATTAAGTTGCCTAATGAACAATGGAGCCCACCTCAGACTGTTTAGCTTAAGCTTTGCTAAAGCCTATATCCCTGAGTCCTGGCAGACTACTGTAGTAATGCTCCTCTATAAGGGTGGGACAACTTTGGATGCATAAAGCTATAGATCCTTCAGCCCTACGAGTCTTATCTGTAAAGCCATGGAGCACATCATTATCATCATCGACCTCTTATATCATGACATCAAAAAGCTGAGTAAACAAAACCCTCTGTAGTTTGGCTTTGTAAAGGGAAGGGTCTGCCTGCTGAATCTTGTCAGCTTCTTTGAGAAGGTCACTTAAGTGGCCGACAGTGGTTATACCATCCATTCTGTCTATTTTGATCTAGCCAACACATTTAATGCCATAAACACAATTTATAAGGTAATAGACTTAAACATATATCTGTACTTGCTTAAGGACAGAACACACATGGTCCAAATAGATAACATCTCATCAGACAGAAAGTGTCCAGTCATATCCTGAAGCCCCTTTTGTTTTTCATGTATTTTTCAGACCATAAGACTAATAACAAAGATATCTGGTTAACAAACTTTGCTTATCACTGCAAGTTGGGTGTGGTTGATAAGTCCACATTAGACACATATACCCTCCCCAAATAAACTAAATATGTCAATTCCTGGTGCATGGAAAAATGGCTCTAACTAAATGCCAAGAAATTCAAACTCCTCCCCCTTGGGAAACAGAAACATTCTGCATCCTCCTGCAAATAACGTCCCTTTACAATGATCAGAGATCTGGGGAAATAGATTGATAGCTCTGTCTCCTTTCACCATCACATGGCAAGAGTAGTTAAGAAGGTCTTTTACATTACACAATTAATAGCCAAGGCCATTTCTTCTAAAATATGCAGCTGGCGCATTACAAAGACATGAGTCTGGAGCATTTCTCCCCAGACGTTCACTGAAAATTGGCTTGTTTCAAGCCAGTCTTTCCTTGTAAACAAATGTTAAATAAAAAATAAATACTAAATAAAGCTAAGGAGGTCAGTGTCTCTTTACATTTGGACCTATTCAGACATATTAGTGAGTGAATATCATGGACTCCTTGGTATGTATCTGGCTAGACATATTAAAAAGGACTTGAAAAAACACAAGATGTTTCTATCATAAAGGAGTTCTGGTCTCAGAAACCCTAAGCTACAAGAAAGAACTGGAGTTCTTATCATAATATTTAGCTTCATACAGGCTGCTGAGGCGAGATCTGTACTGAGATTAATGTGTCATTAGATATATGGTTATTCTTGACCTCCTTTTCCTCAGAAAGTCAAATTGTGCCACCAGCACCACAAAGAGAGCTCTAAAGCTTCATCAAGAAATAAATAAAACAAGATGGAGAGATAGGTTCATCACCCTGCACCTCTGCTTACTTTGGATTAAACTCCCACGGCACGTCAAACAATGTGATTCCTTTATTCCTTCATACATAGCTTAGATGGTTGGATAGATGCCATTAAATTTACACAAGGAATCATAGGCATATCAACTGCTTTGCAAAAGGTGGGAGAACCTGAAGGCAGGTTTTGACAAGGCCTGAGATGCTTTACATATCCTATGAACAGTTAACTCTGAAATGTGAAAAAAAGGCTCTAACTCTATGGACACAGCCACAAAATTTTGAACTTCAGTGAAAATATTATAAAGTAGTTTTGTGATGGTGAAGTTCACTCAAAGCAATGTCTAACCCATGTGGCTACATCCTCATGCCATAGCTAACTATATATAGTAACACCAAGGTCATTATACCGAGAAGTATTGTAAATGTTTTGAGATAGTCTACTCCTGAAATTATTATGTACCCCCCCAAGTTGTGGTCTTACGAAATGCAATATTCACCTAAGCTTAAGTAATGCTGTCAGTCTCTTGGTTCAACACAAGAAAAGAAGTAAGGAAAATGTGCGTTAGATAGAAAGGCTCCCTCAAACAAGGCAACAATGTAACAATACACTGACTAGTAGTAACTAACGCTGTTCTGGTAAAACCCCGTTAGATAGAAAGGCTCCCTCAAACAAGGCAACAATGTAACAATGCACTGACTAGTAGTAACTAACGCTGTTCTGGTAAAACCCCGTTAGACAGAAAGGCTCCCTCAAACAAGGCAACAATATAACAATGCACTGACTAGTAGTAACTAACGCTGTTCTGGTAAAGCCCCATTAGACAGAAAGGCTCCCTCAAACAAGGCAACAATATAACAATGCACTGACTAGTAGTAACTAACGCTGTTCTGGTAAAACCCTGGGATATAAAACACCCCGCAAATTTATACAGGCAGAATGGGTGAGGGGCATTAAGACAGAGTGTGGTAAAAAAACTAACAACAGCCTAAAAAAGAGATAAGTGGAGTTACTTTAAAAGTTCTCCAGATTTAGTTTAAAGGTATGTGGCTGTGTTTGATGTGTTTGACCTAAGACATCTGGTCTGTTTTAAAGACAACAAAGTCTAACATTAGACAGACTAAAGTTACTCACAGAAGACAGTAGCTTCTTAATCCAATCATCATATTAATGGTAGCTTTATTACAAAGCAGTTGTGTGCTTGCTGGTTTAGTGCTGCTCTCCTGTCTGTTCTGTTTCCAGATCACTTCCCTTTTGGAGCTCTGTGTAAAATATCACAGCCAGGGAATTACCTGCTGCTTGCAGGGGTCAGAAGGGTTAACACCAGCAGTGATTCTTCAGGAAACACTGACAGAAAAGTAAGAAGTGAAATGCAGAGCCCCTTCTGAGACTCTGTTCTTGCTCTGCATACAAGAGGCACTCGAATAATTAATAAAACACTTCTGAGTTCATAACCCACCTGCCCCCTGCTGTGGGTAGGTTAATAGACATGGGAGACTTATGTGATCGCTGCTTTCAATGTTTGATGCAAATTTAAGTGTCACTGGAAGACTCAAGGTGTTTGCATCAACTCTTTCTTGAGCATATTTGACATGTATATCCTCCTCACAAGGACAACATAATGTATTAGGATAGTTTTCCTTTGGCAGCCTGGGGAAAACTCAGGGATTATTTTTGCCATATAGTCAGTTACTGTGAACCACCTGACTAGGCCAGCAGGGAACAGAAGTATGACAAATGCCTGTAAAGGAAGGAAAAGCGCAACAGAAAATAATAGTAAATACGCAGGGGGAATTTTGCTGATGAGAGATATAATTAGTCTCACTCAGAAATTACTTAGCAGCCCTTTTCATCTAATTCACTGCAAATTAAAATTTAATTTGAATTGAAATGCAGGATGTATATAATGGGAAAAATTGCATACAGTTGAAACAGCAGTAACATCTATAACACTTCCCAGATCTTGAATGCACATATTTTATGTGATGTGTTTAAATATGTGTATCACGCTGGGTGGTTTAATTTGTTTCTTGGGAGTATGAATAAAACTTTCGACCATTGCATTAACATTGCTGCATTAACCATGAATTTGCACACATTTATTTTAAACAATGGTGTCACAATGCAGTCATCGTACATAGTCTGCATCGAGGACGCCTGCTTCTTATTATTTTTCATTAACGTAGAAAATGAGGTAGTACAATTCACACTGAACATTTTATTTTTGATGGATATGACAAGGAAATATAGAAACATGCCCTGTGTAACATTTACTTAAATTAAGTATATTTCCAACACATTCTGGAAAGATATTATGTAGACTTTTACCTCAGCTTTAGTCCGTTTCAAAATATGAAACAAGCTCTTTTTTTCCTAAAATCTCTTATTATTCTTCATGTAAAAAGAACGTACATCTGTCCATAAGTAATAACTCTGAATTTGCATGTGACTGGCACTAATTGCTTGACAGGCCAGATCACAATGGATGTGTAAAGCTTTGCTCTTGAACTTAGGCAACAATGTCATCGGAAGGCCAAACATATGATGTAATACTATAATCACAAACACTCTACACATACGGCAACAGTGCAGGACCAAAAAACAATGTAGAACTGCAAAAATTAAATAAATAAAAACGGCCAGCACAACGATCAATGAAAAAAGAATATTTAATGAAAATATAGGTGAATTACAGATAATATAAAAAGGGACAACTGGTTTCAGCCAAAGCCTTCATCAGGGCCACATAAAACACATAACATTACATTACATACCTACACAATATATCGCAAAAAAGAGATACACACCCTTTTCCAAAAGCCAATTAAAATGCATCATTTAAACCTGGAGGAAATAACGCCCCTAATCTCACAATCCAGGTTTGCTCTTTTTTATTCAGTAAATCATGCCATCCAAGTTTCTTAGGTTCCCTGAAACAAATATGATCTATGGCTGTAAATATATAAAATAGCTGTAGGACATTGAGCAAACATGTTATATAGAGCATTAGACATTCTTTTATTCCTGATATCACTTAAATGTTAAGAAATGCACAATTTAAACTGTCTAGAAGTTTGTTCTACATAAAAAGCAGAGCAGGTACATTCTTCTAAATATATGACCCATTCAGAAATAGAGTTCATAGGTTCATAGGTTCATAAGTAGGTACTAAGCTATTGGCCCTAGGGCCTATATAAGCCTAGCCAAACGGTACCCTGGCTTTTGCCACCCAAGAAAATTATTTCCCTGTGCCTCTGTCAAGCAGAGCCAAAGAAGTGATCCCCGGGGTGAATTTCCTATTTCCCATCCAATAATCAAGATTTTTCCTGAAGAGTGCTAATGAGGAGCTTTGTTTGATATAGATAGGTAGTTTGTTCCAGAGCATGGGAAGTTTCTGGGATAGGAATCTATCCCTCCAGCATATTCTGTTTATCGTGGTGACAAGGTTTAGGTCCCTAGACTGTGTAGCTCAGAGGGATTGGGATTTCTTTACGTGGAGCATGTCCAACAGCTCTGGGTTTGACATAGCTTTCTATGTTAGGCAGAGATTACCTCTGAGTAAGCGATATGTGACTGAGTAAAGCTGGAGTTTTTTGAGACGGTCTGTGTAGGGCATCTGTTTGAGGATAGTAATCCTCTTTGTGAGATATTTCTGTGGCCTTTCCAGTTGCTGTAGATGTCTTGTGAGGTACATACCAACATGGGCATTTTACTTTATAATGGGTCTAATGAGTGATGAGTAGAGAGGAACAATGACCTCTTTTTTCCTGCATGAGAAACCTTTTGTGATGAGGTCTGCCACATAGAAGGATTTTCTGACTACTGTGGCAATGTGATTATCAAAGGAGAGACTACTGTCCACCTGTGTCCCAAGGTCTCTTATCACACCTTTGGTGTTAAGTAGACTACCGCCTATGTGGTAGTTCATGGGTACAGAGTTTTTACAAAAAGGGATGAGAATGCACTTTTTGGCATTGGGTTTGAGGCCATGGCTTTGACACCAGGCATCTGTTTCAGTGAGGCCCTTTTGTAGGATGCCCACATTGTTAGGAGTTTTGATTATGGTTCCTAGTGTGCAGTCATCTGTGAACTTTATTATTTAGTTATTGAAACATCTGATTTCAAATACTTGAGACGTATTAGCTGATGAGAATTGTTTAATTTTCATAATATGTTTGTAAGCCATACAATGTCCACAGGGAAAACAACCCATTAGGGGTAACCATCCATCGAAGACTGTCTATAACCTACAGAATGACCAGCTTTTTTAAAATGATTTAAGAAATTAGCAATAGTTTTGCTTCTGCTAATATGTAAACATACACTGTGTTGGTAACAATTTAGCCAACTTATTTGCAGCCAAAAGAATTCCCCAATGTCTGTTGATCAGTTCACAAAATAATTTAGTATTACTGCCAAAACTCGTGACAAAATGGATATTTTTATCATACTTGTTTGGAACATGATATTCCAATAAGGCATTTCTACCAACAGACTGAGCAAATTTATGAGCAAATTCTGTGACAGCCTTATTATTACCTGTAGCTCTAAACCTGGATGTAAACTTCTTATTGTGTTTCAATAACTGTTCATTGGAAGAGCAAATTCTCTTAATCCTTAAAAATTGTGATTTAGAGATATTATTAATGATTTGTGGTGGATGACAACTATTAGGTGTGATTGACAGAAGGAGGGTTTATAAAGAATAGAGTGTAGCATATGAAATTGATAAGATAGCAGAAACTGGGGAAAATCTTCCTCAGCTGAAGATTATTCACACCAAAGGCTGTTTAAATATGGATCTAGGTCTTTTTCTTCACTCTTTAATGGGACCTTGATCCTGAGGAGGTACATTGGAACTTCGTACAAATTTCACAGATTTACAAAGTACAAAAGGGTTCCCCCAACACAGCTAGCATTATCTCTCCTAAATTTGTTGACTTTACAGGCTTGCAATTACACTCATAAGAGGCCAGTATAAACAACAAATCCCCAAACTCTTTAGCATAATCAAAATGATCACTAAACGATTTAACATTCCCAGCACATCCCATAACATCCAAGAAAAGTTTTGAAATCTGTCTCTTATAAAAAGTGACCAGTACTTTCACAAACATCATGGATGCTATTTTTTTTAACCTTAGCCCATTCTTTTAACAAAGACTCATCTGTATCACGAACCATGGGCTGTATATAAACTTGTAAACATGCGGGCGATACCCCTTCAGCTCATATGCTTTCAACTATTTTAAATGCCAAACACTTGCCCGTAATCTCTTAATAGATGCAATTAAATTCTTAAAGGCCTGAACACAAGTCAGAGTTTGAGTGCAAACAGTACCTGAATTATCCAAAGACTTGCCGCTAAAGTTTTCAAACACACGGATGTCACCTTTATCGGAAACCAACCTTAGTGATTCCCCAGCTTAGCATGATATGAAACTTCCATCTAAGGGACTCTACTATCAAGCAAAGCACCACAATATCCTGGAAGCAAATATTTGTGATGTCAGCCAGCTTCCCCCATACAAATTACCTTTGCAATGTGGTGATTACAGGTTAGAGATGTTTGGTAACACCTAGAGAGAATATTTGCTAAGCTCATGTCCTCCATCTCTGAATTAGTAAACAGAATATTAGAGAATGTCTGTCTGAACATAAACTTGAGATTTATATTCATGACCTCAATATTTTATCAACAAGCAAACTGCACTTTAAATCAATCTGTACATAACTAGATGGATAGCAAATCGGCTGAGGGATAGAACCCACTCTGAGATGGTGGCAGGCATGGCCTCAGAGAACACAAAACAAATCATTGTACACCACAAGGTTCCATGCTGGGACCTTTACTATTCAGCATATACTTCTCTGATCTTCAAATCAAAATTCATGAGATATAGTTCCCCAAGTGCGCAGATATTTGCAAATGGGATATTATACTTGAATCCCCTTGTGATATACAGAAGTTAGAAAGTGAATTTAATCATGTTAATTGATGGTGTGTTGAAAATGGGATGATGCTAGATGCTAAAAAATATAATATACTGGTGCATTTTACAAACAAATCCTCCAACTTATTGTATAGACAACATTACAAAATGAAGATTTAAGAGACCTTGGAACATGGGTAGATAACGCCCTCTCTTTTGACCATCATGTTGCAACAGTAGTAAGATAATCTTTATGTTTGGCATGGCTGATTGCAAAGGAGATTTCTTTTTGTACAATGTGTACAAAGGAGTCCTGAGCAGTTTATATTATGCACTCATCAGGGCCATCAATGAATACAATGCTACTTTGGGATATATATTACTAAATGTATCAAGCAATTAGAGAAATCTCAAAGGTTCTTGGCAAAAAAAAAAAAAGATCATGTGACTAAATGACCTGATCTTCCAAGACAAACTGGAGGTCTTGTCCCCATATTCAGTGATCTACAGATACCTTCAGTGCAATCTGTGCTTTGCTTTTGCTTTCAGGAATATTAAGGATCCAGCAGTCCAACACGTCTTATTTCTCCACTAATCACACAATCTTGCAAACACTACAACCAGAAATCTGAACCTTCATCATTAAATAAAGAAATTACGGTGATGAGACAGATTTGGCACATAGTGACTGCCTCGTCTCTGGAATAAATGGCCTTGCCAGATCAAGCAGTATAACATACTATCTTACTTTAAGAAGGAATTAGACAACTGGATGAGTATTCATATATTTATCGCAGATATAACTGGCTGTCCACACTAGGAAAAAGGAGGTAAGATCTATGGACTGGTAGTGTCAAGGCATAGATTGCCACATGGCCCATTTGCCTTGGACATTCAACAACTCTATGAAGTGTAAGATAAGATCCTTTACTTTCCACACATTTGCTATACAGTTATAAGGACACTACAGTATGAAAAAAACTGTCCATATTTTTCTGGTTTGAAATATTGATGCTATTTTAAACTAACTGTTGTGGTAACAGTGTCATAAATATTAACAAACTCACCTGACACAGTGCCAATTTTCATGAGAAAAACAGGTGTCAGTGCATGTATTGTGCTTAGAATGTGACATTTCTCCCAAAGCTGAGAAAAATATAACACTGAAATAGATAAATTGAAAATAAACATTATTCTGAGTGCCAGATTTTGTATAAAGGACAGCACAATTTCATTTTCAAGTAAGCAAATCAATTGTTTCTCAGTTAGTGCAAAGGATTAAGGACACGAGCTATTAACCAATGACATCCCATAATACAGGGATTGGTTTCCTCACTCTTCCTTTGCACTCTGTGTGATTCTGCTCCTAAAAAGTAACGTGTGTCCAGTGGATGTAGCCAGTTAAAAAATAAAAACAATAACTTAAATAGATGAATATACCATGTTAATCTCTAATTAAAACAGTGCTGTTGTTTAAATGAGAGTCGTTTAGTGGCCAGTAAAAGAATGAGTCCTATGGAGCTGATAAGCATTCATACCACTATGTTTGATTACGTATGGGTTCTGCTGCTAACTGTTTAGCAGTGTAGCATGTTTTAGCCTTCTGTTAAATTGATAATTACATTGTATTGCCATTTGTAACAGCTCTGAATCTGTCTGTGACTGTCTTTTCAACCACTGCAGCTGAGCAGCTCTCATTTCATGCTGCCTGACCTGATCAATAATATCATTAAAGGCAGATTAGATAAAACAAAAGGTAAAAGGAAAGTTACTGGCATCACTGAGACAAGATACTATTCTCTCTTTCCCTTTGTGTACGGTTTTATTTAATGCTATGGAATGTTAATGTTTGTTTGTCTTTTCCCGGTTAGGGGTCGCCACAGTGCAACTCCGCTCCGCTAATGATTGGCAGTCGATTTTTATGGTGGTGAGTTGCCAGCCCAATGCCAAACCTTCAGGGAAGGCATGCCCATTCAAGCATGTCTTTCAGAGCCCACTCGACCATGGGGAGGACATGCAAACTCCACACAGAAGGCACTCCAATTGAGAATCGAACAGGAGAACCTCTTGCTGTGAGGCAACAACGCTACTGCTGTATCACCTTGGCTTCTACTAATGTTATAATGTTATAGAATATTAATAAATAAATAAAAAGATATGAAGCTATGGTGGTACAGTGGTGCATAAGTTAGAGTAGTGTCACCTCACAGAAAGAGGTTCTCCAGTTCGATTCTCAGCAGGGGTGCTTTCTCTACAGAATCTGCATGTCCTCCCTGTGTTCACTTGGGTTTCCTCCAAGTGCTCTGTTTTCCGCTCACATTCCAAAGACATGCATCTGGAGCATTTCTCCCCAGGCCTCCTCTGAAAATGGGCTCTGTTCCAGTCAGACTTTCCCAGTAGACAAATGTTAAATAAATAAAAAAAGGAAAGCCAATCAGTGTTAAAGTACATCTGAATGTATAATAAACACCATAACAATACATCAGCTAACAACCTAAAGTAAATGTCTATAAGCAGTAAGTCTTTTTTGAAACTGCAAGGATTGCAGATGTAATCATGAAAATGAAAGTGTGAATATGAGAATTATTTACAAAGTCTGTATTCCATTTACTTCAAGATACAGAAAACTCTGAGTTACTATACCACCAGGGGTTTTGGGGGCACTGCCTGCACATTGGGTGGGGTTATCTACATATTTGCAGTGTTATACATTCTGAGAAGTGTGCTTTACTGCAATGTATTGTATTGTGTGAACCAGATGGGCACTTCTCAGAGGATTTTCCCCTTTTTTCATCATGGTACTACTTTGCAGCTGAAATATATAATTGGGGGTTACATCGGGAAGCAGGGGGCCATGAGCCACCTGCAAAAAGATTTCTTTTGCATTTTTAGGGTTTCTTGGCTCACTGTTTTCACTATTGGAATCTCCAAACTCTAGATCCCATGCAATTTGGTTTGGTGAAAGGTAGACCATGCCTGCTCAACCTGGTTGACCTCTTTGAGTCAGTCACCAGAGCTGTGGATGAGGGCAAGGCAGTTCATACAGCCTACCTCAATCTGGCCAAGGCCTGTGATACCATTTCCCACTCAGGAATTATTGATAAACTCACCAAACTAAACATCAACTCCAATATCACTAGGTGGGTTGCAAATTGGCACACAAATAAAACCCACAGTGTGAATGTAGCACTCCAAGTCAGACTGTCCACCAGTCACGAGTGGAGTCCCACTAGGATCGGTCCTGGGTCCTCTCCTGTTTGGCATCTACTTCTCAGAAATCCAGGCAAACACAGAGAGACCCTGGCTGACCAAGTTTGCAGACAACTGCAAGCTGGCAGCCATTATTAACTCCCCAAGTGATGTAGACATCCTACAGAAAGGCTTCACTGAGACCAATGACTGGTCTCAAAACCATGGCCTTAAGCTTAATGCCAAAAAATGCACTGTCATCCTCTTTGGGAAAAACTCAGTTCCCACTAATTGCCACATCAATGGAAGCCCACTGAACGCTGAAGGTGTTATAAGAGATCTGGGGATGCAGGTTGACAGCAACCTCTCCTTCGACCTCCACATTGCCACTGTGGTCAGAAAGTCCTTCGATGTGGCACATCTCATCACCAAGGGTTTTTCATCCAGGAAGAAAGAGGTCATTGTGTCTTTCAACTCTTCCCTCATTAGGCCAATCATTGAGTATAATGCCACATTTGGCATGTACCTCACTAGACACCTGCAATAGTTTGAGAGGCCACAAAAGTACCTCACAAAGAGGATTCTGGGTATTAAGCACATGTCCTATATGGACAGACTCAAAAGACTCCAGCTATTCTCTGTCGCATATCATCTACTTAGAGGTGATCTCTGCTTGGCTTACAAAGCCATGTCTGACCTAGCTCTGTTAGAAATGCTACATCTAAAGAAATCCCAATCATTCCACACCACACGCTTCAGAGACCTCAACCTCATTACCAAAATCAACAGAACAAGCTGGAGGGACAGGGAGAGGGCAGAGACTGCCCTTGGTCTGGAATAGACTTCCTATGCATGTCAAGCAGAGCACCTCACTAGCCCTCTTCAAGAAAAATCTTGATGAGTAATGGGAAATTGAAAGTTCACCCCGGGGATCACTCCAGAGGCTCTACTTGATAGAGCCACTGGGAACTAACATCAGGCGGCACAATGCCAGAGCACTTCTATGGGCTAGGCTTGTAAAGGCTCCAGGGCCATTAGTCTAGTACACACCTATGAACCTATGAGCTCACAACATCAGTGTGTCATCCAGCAACAGACTCTAAGGCAAGACAACGTACCCAACACTTTAGTCATAGGTGACTCTATAGTCAGGCACACTGATGTCCCACTCACCAGGCTGAGCAAGGAGAAAATTACAGTCAGCTGCCTGTCGGGTACCAGGATCCTCCACATAACTCATGCACTCAAGTCACTCCACAACAATTGCAAATATGACTCTGTCATTGTCCATGTTGGAGTGAATGACTTGAGACGTACCTTCCTGGACTACATGAATAGAGACATGGAAGAGCTCTTGGATCATGTGATCCAGGCAGGTATGACCCTAGCCCCGAGTAGCATCCTGCCTTCACCCAGAATGATACCATAGTATAAGGACAAAATTATTGACTTTAACAATTTGCTAAGCTTCTGGTGTCATTCAAAGTGGATCCAGTATCTGTCTGCCTGGGACGATATGATCGACAAACCGCAATGCTTTGCCAGAGATGGTCTGCACCTGTCACCCCTGGGATTCAGGTTACTGGCTAAAGCTTTTGCCACCCCTATAGTGCCTTTTTTTTAGGCAAAGTTCAAAGGACAAAACCACCACTGTAACAGATACAAGCATGCAAAATCTGAAGGTAATGCTACTCAATGCTAGAAGTCTAAACCTCAAACTGCACTCTCTCGAGGCACTCCTAAAAATGGAGAACATCGATATCTGTGCAGTAACTGAGACCTGGTTCAAGACACCGGAGAGCACCCCTGCAATACAAGGCTACAACTCTTACCACCCTTTTCGGCCACCAAACCAAGACAGAAACACTAAAGGTGGAGGAGTGTCCATATTCACCAGGGATATTCACACCTCTAAGCTAGTTGCCCAACACAGTGCATCTGAAATTCTCCAGGTGCAACTAACACTAGGTAAGACTGCAATCCAAATTGTAACTTGCTACAGATCCCCCACCATGCCTCAAGGTTCTCACTACACCTTTCTAAACATACTGGAAATATTAAGATACAACCAAATGCCCTAATACTGAGTGATTTCAAGTACCCTGCCATTAACGGGGAAAACTATTCGGATACCAACTCCTTTTCCCAACGGTTCTTCAAATTTATAAATTCAAATGCCCTGGATCAACTAATCCATTGTCCCACCAGGGGCTCCAGTATCCTAGACCTGGTCATTACCAACATGGGAGATAGATGCTCCCCACCTATGGTCACCCCCTCATTGGTCAGATCTGACCATAAGCAAATCACCCTTGACCTCCACATCCCACCCTCACCCCCAGTAAGGAAACCTCCATAAAAAACTTCTCCAAAGCCAACTTCATGCTACTTAAGTCAGAAGTTACAAACTTCATGACACCCATGCAGACAGGATCTGAAAGTTCAACTGCTGAGTCCTACACTAAGGCACTGTACGAGCACATCCACTTGTGCATGAATCGTGCCATCCCAAATAGAACCAAGACACTCTCCTTCAAAAAAAGGAAGCCAATCTGGCAGTTCCCTGCCATAAACAAACTATACAACAGAAGGAAGAATCTGTTGCAGAAAAGAAGAAAATCCCAGGATGCAAAAAACTCCCTTAAAAGCCTCAGTAAGAAGCTGAGATCCCTCATAAAATCCTCCAAAGCTAGTTACGAAAATAAAATTGCCAAAGATTCCAAAGACAACCACAAGGCATTCTTTAGTTATGTCAAGAATCTAAATGGCAATGCTTAGATCTGCTCTGAGCTACAACTGAATGGTATTACATATACTGATTCCAAGGATATTGCCAATATCCTGATAGATCGATTTAGTGCCAACTTTATCCCCCTCTCACCCCCTAAAGGGCCCATCTCAATACCAAAATATTGCCAAAGTTCAGTAATTATGGTCACACAGGTAGAAACTGCACTCTCCATAGCTAGGAGTACAGCATCCATGGGACCAGATGACATCCCAGGCTGTGTACTACATGAACTACAAAATGAACTGGCACCTCACCTAAGTGTCATGTTTAATCATAACCTCACCTCAGGCTACGTGCCCACTGAGTGGCGCACAGCTACAGTTATCACACTCCACAAGGGGGGATCCACCTTGGATCAAGGGAACTACCATCCCATCAGTCTGATGAGCCTGATCTGCAAGGGCACGGAACACATTATCATGGAACTTATAAACAAAAACATTGGCAACCTTCAAACATTGGACCCCACCCAGTTTGGGTTCAAGAAGTGCCGATTTTGTCTCCTGAACCTGATTGACTTCTTCGAATCAGTCTCCAGAGCTGTGGATGAGAGTAAGGCAGTCCACACAACCTATCTGGAACTCGGCAATGCCTTCAACACCATCCCCCACTCTGAAATAACAGATAAATTTACTAAGCTGGGAATAAATCCCTATGTCACTCGATGGGTTGCCAACTGGCTTACTGACAAAACCCAGACTGTAAAAGTAGCAGACTCCAAATCCAGATCAAGACAAGTGACAAGTGGAGTAATTCAGGGTTCAGTCCTGGGGACACTCTTGTTTGGCATCTACTTCTCTGAAGTACAGGCCAACACTAAGTGACTCTGGCTAACAAAGTTCGCAGATGACTGCAAACTGGGAGCCATTATTGAATCCCCAAATGATGTGGATATTCTACAAAAGGGCCTTACAGAAACAGATGGTTGGTGCCTGAGCCATGGGCTCAATCTTAATGCCAAGAAATGTAGTTATCCCCTTTGGGAAAACCCATGTACCCATGCATTACCGCATAGGTGGCAGTACACTAAACACCGAAAGTGTGGTGAGAGACTTAGGGACACAGGTGGATAGTGGTCTCACCTTTGATAACAACATCGCCACAACAGTCAGGAAATCTTTTTATGTGGCACACCTCATCACTAAGGGCTTTTCATCCAGAAAAAAGGAGGTCATTGTCCCATTGTACTCATCCCTCATTAGACCCATTATAGAGTACAATGCCCCATTTGGTATGTACTTCACAAGACATCTGCAACAGCTGGAAAGGCCGCAGAAATACCTCACTAAAAGAATCACAGGCCTAAAGCAGATGCCCTATGCTGACTGTCTAAAAAAACTCCAGTTATATTCTCTGTGGCATATTGTCTACTCAGAGGTGATCTCTGCTTAACATACAAGGCTATGTCAAACCCTGAGCTATTGGACATGCTACACTTAAAGAAATCCCAATCCATCAGAGCCACACGCTCCAGGGATCTAAACCTTGTCATCACAATAAACAAAACATGCTGGAGGGATAGGTTCCTGACCCAGAGACTCCCCATACTCTGGAACAGACTGCCCATACATGTGAAGCAGAGCGCCTCCTTGGCCCTCTTCAAAAGGAACCTTGATGATTGGATGGGAGATAGGAAATTCACCCGGGGGATCTCATCAATCGCCCTGCTAGACAGGGGTCCAGGGAAGTAAATATTGTGGGAAGAAATATCTGGGGAATTGTTTGACTAGGCTTGTATAGGCCCTAGGGCTGATAGCCTAGTACCAACCGATGAACCTGTGAACCCATGAGCCTATGTAGTTTGCAATGAATAGTGAAACAAAGATTCAATTAACGCATTTGTGTAGAGAAACTCCTCTCTCAAAAATTCTAGAAAAATGTATCCAAGCTCAACGTCTTCACCATCTTCTCTCAGATCAGCACTTAACCAGTACTCTGCATGGATCCCCCCCTGGCCATAGTACAACTCCTGCACTATTATACTTTTCAGATAGTATAAACAAGAAAAGGGGCTCTGACAGACTTATCTCATTCATGTTTCTGGATCTGCCCATAGCCTTTGATATCAACTTACAAAGCAAACTCCTTCAATAACTGCACCATCTTGGCCTATCCCATCCCTCACTTCAGTGGTTTAAAAGCTACCTATCTGACAGACAGAAAACTGTTAAATGCAACATAATTCTCTCCTAACCTCCCCATTATCACTGGTGTACCAAAGGTTCAATTCTTGATCCCCTTCTCTTTAACATTTTTATTAATGACATCTATACCTCTTCTAGGCAAGCATCACATATGCAGTATGTTGATGATTCAACACTAATATAAATATATTAAGTTTGGCACTCTGGTACATCTTCTTGAAATCACACAAGAAGCCTGAACCTCTTTTGAAAACTGGCTTCACAAATCCTAATTATTAATAGAACCCCCCCCCCAAATAAACAAAAGTACTCCTGTTCCTCCCCAAAGCACATCTGAAGGACAAGTCCAGCTTCAAAATCAAAAATTGCTTGGTGTGAGAATTGATTACAACCTCAGATTTGAACTCCAGATTCAAAATAATATACAAAACTCACCAGAAATTTGGGATTGTTATAGACATAAAAACGTTCTTGCTAACTCTGCTAAAGCCAGCCTAGCAACCACTTGCCTCCTTCCTTCACTCGTATATGGTACCCCTATTCTTACCAGCTTGCAGGTATCTGTTAAAACTAAATCAGAAATATAATACAACAAAGTTGCAAATTTGCTGCCAATAAATAATGCCATAGTCATCACTGCAAGGCCCTTAAAAGTTTGAACTGGCTTGAACTACCCCACTCCCTAGACATCGTACAACTAGCTACTGCTCACAACATCATTTATAAACCCCATGCCTGTCTTGCACTAAGCTCTGTTCTACCTTCCTGTCACCCAAACAGATCCCTTTGTTCCAATGATAAATTACATCATCATCTAGCATCCTCAGAAACCATTTGAAAACAGCCTTTACTGCTACTTTGTTGCCAAAAATGGAATTTTGTTCCACAGGCTATTAGAACAGTAACCTCCCATTCTTCTTTCTAGTATCTTCTGAAAGGCTACCTACTAAACCTTGACTCTGCTCATGCTATAGGCCCAGGCTGAACATAAATCTCATCTACTTTTCTACTTTTTTCCACCCATATCTTTACAGATTCTCTACACTTGCTGATCTTCACCTGGCTATCCTACTCTGTACCACTTTACATAACATCTTCCTATCACCCCCTCCCCATTTATACTAATCTAGCCTAATCTCTGTCTCCTTTTATAGTTACAATTAAACAAAGCACGAGTTCTACTTATCCCTGCCTTTGATATTTGCTATGTTATAGTGACAACTGCAGTTCATTTTTCACATTTTTGGGGATTTTAATTACAGCTGTTGCTTTTCTAAAAGGGGAGCCATAGCATTATTTTTAGAAAGTCAGAAAAGAATCCTTTGGGACCTACACCAAAGAGATATGGAATGCACTTCTCCTCTGTTAGCTCAACTTAATCATTTTCATATCCTGCTTTAATTTATTCTACAACAAAGTTTGGATAGTGAACATGACTCTTCCAGTCTTTCAATAGACCATTCTGTATCACTCTCAGCCTTCTTAGCAAAATCTTTTCATATTTGCATTTTACTTTATTGGTTCATAGGTTCACAAGTTCTTACTAAGCTATTAGATTTATACTTCCTGTGACGCCCATGCCTTGGCCCATCAATCAAGGATCCTCAATCCTCACCACTAACGCCAGTGAGGGGCATCTCATATATGAGGAAAAGATAACAAATACACACAGTAAAGTACAATTTCCCTTAAGAGCACACAGAGATCACAGTCAGTCTGGGGCTGGTTGCTCCCTTGCTCTCCAGGTCCCCAATAAGACTCCCCACTGGCACAGCTATAGGGTGCAGATCTCAGCCTAGTGGGCAAGCTAAAACCTCCAGCACCCTCTCTGTCCAACCAGTGCTTCATGTCCCTGCCCAAGTAGCTGACACACACACACACACACACACACACACACACACACACACACACACACACACACACACACACACACACACACACACACACACACACTTTGAGAAGAGTTTATACAACCACACAGACACTCCTGGGGAAGGCTGGCACAGGTTCTCCAGCTGTGCCCCTTTTTCCCAGACTATACAGTAGTACCAGCTGCCACCACCCACTAATATTTATCAGCTATTCAAAGGCCCGTAAAAGGTGTCCAATTATTACTGTGCAATATTATTATCCAATTTTTTAAAGCATCCAATTCCAGTTGTTTTAGTTCTGTTTCTATATTCATGACTTCTAGTACAGTTGGTTTAGACTTTGATTTCCATTTTCTAGTAACTGCTGTTTTGGCAGCCACCATAATAATCTCAGCAAGGTCTTACTATGTCTAGGCAATTCCAAATCATAGGTAAAAAAAAATAATAATAATTCCTTGGTTTCACCAATTTGTGTTTCTGATAGTCTGCAGGCAACTTTTAAAGTATGCCAACTCATTACACTCCCAGAATTATGTTCCGAGTTACCTCTTTCTTCCCCATCATAACTCCAATATTTGCTGTCTACCTGAGGAATATTTCTTTGGAGTCTGCTTGGGGTATAAAAATACTCCTGTAAACACCACCAAGCAAAGCTCCTAAATTTTCTAGACTTTTGTTGCATGTTTGGGAGACAAACATATGCCCTCCCATTGTTTCTTTCTGAATTGCTTATCCAGTTTGTCTTCTAGCCCTTATATTTTGCATATGAATAATCTAGAAGTGAACAGAAAAAAATCTATGTTGGGGCAGTTACGTTTCTCCTATCTGAGGGACACGGGTGCTAACTTACGTTTGACCAGAGTAAGAGAAGAGTACTTTGCTTTATTTGGAGTAGAAAACAGCTAGACAGAAGTAGTATCCTCTGTGTTACATACCTATCCCTCCACCATGTTCCTATTTATTTCTAAGAAGATTGATTGATTAATCTTCCACAGAAACTTATCAGTTAAATGTACATAAAACCAGCACCTCCTATGTAGCTCCTATCACATATTTAAAGTGGTGACAACCTCAGATTTGTCAAATGTTGATTTTGCTTGCTGGAAATATCCATCGAAATCCTGCATTCTTTGACTTCCTGATGCATCTCTCTTCATTCCTTAGCCTTGGTACCATCCTAGATTAATTTTAGTGTTTCAATGATATCCACACTGACATAACATCAGTATTAAAATTCCATATATTCAAGTCTGGGTTTAAGATTTTACCCTTCATGTTTTGACACATAAGGCAGCACAATTAAACTACTCATTAATCTAGCAAATGTCTGTTTTAAGATATCCTCACTTCATATGTTACCTACAAGGAAGACAAGGTTGGAAAGTAACTTGCCGCTGCCTTCAGTCTTTGCCTCAGTTTAGGTCCTCCACACATGTACCTCACGCCCTGAACAAATGGAAGGGTGTCAGTGTCTCTTTATATTACTGATTTAGTCATTGTTGCATCTATTATAAATCAGAAGAGGCAAACTAATTCTATTACTTTCTGTTGGCTAACACATTTCAACCTATAATTCTATGCTTTAAATAGAAAGTGGCCTTAACATTGACTGAAAAAAATGTAAAGGCTCCTATTAACAGTTGGCATGCTGAGCTAGGTCTCTTTCATCTTATTAGAAATGCCACAGCTAGAAAGAATAAGAAATCTTCAACTTAGTCTGTCATCTAGCAGATAATCCTCTTAATGTTTCATCAGCTCTGCTAGAAATGCTGCATCTAAAGAAATCCCAATCCCTCCACACCACACGCTCCAGAGATCTCAACCTCATTACCATAAACAACAGAACAAGCTGGAGGGACAGGTTCATAACCCAGGGACTGCCCATGCTATGGAATAGACTTCCAATACATATCAAGCAGAGCCCCTCACTGGCCCTCTTCAAGACAAATCTTCATGAGTGGATGGGAAATAGAAAATTTACCCCGGGATCACTCCAGTAGCTCTACTCGACAGAGGCACTGGGAACTAAGGTCGGGTGGCAAGATGCCAGGGTAATCCTATGGGCTAGGTTTGTAAAGGCTCCAGGGGCATTAGCCTAGTATGAACCTATGAACCTACACAGGGTATAACTAAGAGCCCTAACAACCCCTTGGTAATTGCTTTGGGTATGAGATAATTAAGTTTAAAAAGAAAAAGTCTGGTCTTCCTTTTCACCGTTTGTGATATTCTTGATTAAATTAGGCCTTTTGCTTTGCCCTAAAGGAGAAGGAAAAATAAAATAATGCCTCATTTAAACACTCTGTACTAAAGGTTAGAATTGAATGAATGCATCCTTTAAACACTCTGTGCTAAAGGTAAGAATTGAATGAATGCATCCTTTAAACACTCTGTGCTAAAGGTAAGAATTGAATGAATGCATCCTTTAAACACTCTGTGCTAAAGGTAAGAAATGCATCCTTTAGCAGAAAAAACAGCACTTGTTTGAAGTCAATTAAAAAGTAAGAATGCAATTTAGACACAAAATATGTTAGAATTTTCTACAACTGATGTACATTTTGTCATTACAGAAATAAAATTATTTCAGGCATTTCATGACCTCTGTCCTTTCTGGACCATGAAGAAGGAGAAGTCACAGTCACAAACTTTTGAGGACTGGACTGACAGAAGAAGCAGCCTCTTAAGAAACACGATGACTCTTCTGCTGATCTAGTCCTCACTAGTTTGTGACTTCTTCTTCTTCGTAGCATATGATGTAGCTATAAAATAATCACTCCTCACTCTCCCTGTAATAACTTCATTTACAATTAATTAATATTGTTTTTCAGATATTAATATGGAGATTTGACACATTGATGAAATTAATGCTAAGAAAGCCATGTCCGTGCAGTTTAGAAGTAAATCATAGTAAATGATATATGTAAATGATATATGTAAATGATATATGTAAATGATATATGTAAATGTTTTTTTTTCTGTTTCAAAGACATTTGGCTGGGATTGAGGTACTTCAACGTAGATGATAAGCATGTCTTGAGGTCAAGAAAAGACCCTGCACACACATACACACGTACAGAGACTCCCCAGACTCTGGAATAGACTAGCCATACATGTCAAGCAGAGCGCCTCTTTGGCCCTCTTCAAAAGGAACCTTGATGATTGCATGGGAGAAAGGAAATTCACCCTGGGGATCACGTCAGTCACCCTGCTAGACAGGGGACCAGGAAAGTAAATAATGTGGGAAGAAATAGCCAGGGAATTGTTATGGCTAGGCTTGTATAGGTCCCAGGGCTGATAGCCTAGTACCAACCTATGAACCTATGAAGATTCTGTTAAATTGCCAAGGCAGATGGGTCATATTTTTGGAATTATTTCCTTGTGACATAAAATTCATTGATGATATTGGTCAACATCGTAGATAGTGTTTTGAGTAGTAAAGTACAATGTATACAGTATACATGTTTGTGTGACTTTGTTACTATGTTCATTACAACTCAGTTTTATAACATGGGGCCTAAATAATCATTTCAAGGCTATGCTCATGTATCGTCGCATAAGAAAAGCTAATGGTATTCTTGGACGTGCTGCCTATTAAGTGGTCAATATCATCTAAAACATATTCTATCGAAACTATAATACAAATCAGCTTAAAAACGATGCTCACTCATGATTTCATTGCCCTCCTGTGTCTTGTAAAGAGACATAAGATATTGTTCTCCAGTGTCTTGTAAAGAGACATAAGACATTGTCCTCCAGTGTCTTGTAAAGAGACATAAGACATTGTCCTCCAGTGTCTTGTAAAGAGACATAAGACATTGTCCTCCAGTGTCTTGTACAAAGACATAAGACATTGTCCTCCAGTGTCTTGTAAAGAGACATAAGACATTGTCCTCCAGTGTCTTGTAAAGAGACATAAGGCATTGTCCTCCGGTGTCTTGTAAAGAGACATAAGACATTGTCCTCCAGTGTCTTGTAAAGACGCATAAGACATTGTGCTCCAGTGTCTTGTAAAGAGACATAAGACATTGTCCTCCAGTGTCTTGTAAAGAGACATAGGACCATTCGGTTCTTGATAAGTCATCCATTATATATGCTTGCAGGAGAGGAACTTACCATCACAACATCTTAGGTATACAGATGTGGCTACGTAGTGGATACTTCCTTATCAGATCCATCAGATACATGCACTGGCTCTGTTACGATAACAAATCTCCTGCATTTTGATGATGGGGAGAAAAGCAGAATTTCAGGAGAGAATATCTATTGTTTAGGGACATTTTCTTGGCATGCAGTTATGCATACCACATCTGACTGTACATCCTGGAGTTTAAGTTAAGGTGATTCATAATTGATTGACTGGTCTGTGAAGCATATGTTAGCCACTGGAACAGAATGCAATGCAGTTATGTATCAGAATGATATAACTATTAATAGCTTATTTAGATGAGTTGTGCCTTTGCTGTCTTCATTGCATGCTTTTTATGGTATGTAGGACTGGTAGACATGACTAATACATTGCCTGTAAGATTTATTCACATATCTCATGATGCATGGTCCTATATCATCAAGATATCTGATAGGCAAGGACATGAACACAAACTGCAGACTTTTATGGTGCTTCTTATTCATTTCTCACCTCATCTCAGCTACATAAGCAATTACAACTGATTCTGACTGAAGATTCTCATTTTCCAATGTTCCTCTCTGACTACTAAGTCTCCTGTCCAGATGTCCAATGAAATTGTCCCCCTTGAGTTAGAGCCCAATAACATTTGTTCCCCTCTGGGAAAGCGGTAACAGAACTGAGGCAATTATCTTCATGGAATCAGAATTTTTAGTGCAATCCTGATACCACAGACATGGTGACTTTTTTATGCACTGCATGAGGGACATGCTACAGGCTGTAGCAAGGGAACTGCCATGCATCTGAAGTGACATACTCACTTCTAGTCCTTCCAAAACATCTAACCAACATTCAGTATCTTCTGCTTGCTGTTATCACCACTGACAGCATACAGGCAACAGTATGCCTACCCACTACCCCTCCACCCTCTTCACACCAAGGCAGGTGAGCAGACAATTGCCTTATTGTGCCCTTCCTTCCTCATCCAAGTTCCAGCAGATGCCCAAGATTGTAATCAAATGGGATCTCCAGGGTTGCATTCATGATCTCATCCCTGCATGCAAATATAGTTGGCAATATCCTAGCTTCTGCAGCATATCTGTCTATGCAATATACAGAGAAGCTTTAAAAATTGGTTAGGCAAAGCCATCAGGTAACTGATTCAGGGTAATAAAAGGGAGGGGACTGAATCCCTCCCCCTTGGTTTTTGATGTGATGAGGATTACTGCATTACTGACATTGAATGGGTGGACATTAGTCATAAGAAGTCATGACAGAATCAGTGGAAACATTTTCTTAGGTGGTTAACCTATCTTTGGAATTATCATGGGGTGAGAATTAAAGAGATGAAGAAGGCCATTAACATTCCACCATGACAGTCAAGTCAAATTGGTACAAAACATTAGAAAAATCAAACAGCAGGTGGAAGATGAGGACTTAATTTGACTGTGGCACCAAAACTGTCCAGACACTGAGACTTAAAGTGTGGCTTTGGATGTCATAGAATGGAATTTCCATAATCAGAGGAAAGGAAAGAGATGAGCAGCCACGGTGGTGCAGCGGTTAGCATTGTCGCCTCACAGCAAGAGGTTCTCCGGTTCGATTCTCGGCTGGGGTGCCTTCTGTGCAGAGTCTGCATGTCTCCCTGTGGTCGCGTGGGTTTCCTCCAGGTGCTCCGCTCTACCCCCACATCCCAAAGACATGCTGTAGTTGGATTGGACACTCTAAATTGGCCCTAGGTGTGAGTGTGTGTGTGCCTTCTGTGGAAGGTTGGGCGCCGGGCTGGCAACTCGACACTGTAAAACTCCACTGCCAATCATGAGCGGACAGGTGATCCACTGTGGTGACCCCTAATTGGGAAAAGCCGAAAGAAGAAGAAGAGGAAAGGAAAGGGATCATTTAAAGGTGAATGTATAGGAAAATGAGGTGATATTTTAGGACTAGTATGCAGGCCTCCATTATTCCCTGACCCTGTTCTCTACACCTAAAATTAAAAATGTTGTTGGACTGGTGCTTCTGCCTTTTAGCTCCTATGTTCTGGACCTGAATCAGGCTCAGTATTTGTGGGCTCCTGCTTTTCAGGAAGGATTTAGAGACTCATTAAACACGTTGCAGAAGACAAAGCCCTTGGACTAAAGTTTTATTCGTATACCTCAAAGAATTTATAGATTTTCTTTCTTGGAAGGATGGAGGTGGGGTCTAGAAAAAGGGCGTCTCCTTCATCTTGGCTGGAGACTGTGATATTGTTCAATGCCAAGATGGATCCTGAGCTCTCAGTCTCATATTCTCATGTACACCTTTTACATTCAAACTACCCACTATTTATAAGCCTAAATTTACTAGGTGAGGACTAGTTAGTGTATCATCATAGCTGAAAGATGCAGGAAAATATTATGTGGGTCATGGTCTTGCTACTTGAGTCCCAGACTTTATAGATTTCATCACTGTTTCTTAGCAACATTTTAAAGAAATGGCAGAGTGACCATATCTTTTGTTAGTTTTAAAAGCCATGGATTTCTCTAATGAAGTTTAAATACTTTAAAAGTGATTTCTAAGAAATTAAATCAATAGCTGGTTTCCCACCACATCCCTTTACTATAAACAGTTGGACTGCACAACGATTCCCATAGTGTCTCTATGATGTGATGTTCGCCAGGTACTTTGGCAGGAGGTAAATATAAGATGTCCAGATTCCCCTAGCCTTCAGTGTTGCTTGACCATATATTGAACTCTTGGTCAGGTACTCAGGTAGGCAGTAAGCAGAAAAAGTCTGAGAAAAGCAGGGACTCTGTTTATTGACAGTTTTAGTTTGTGCTTGGCCCCACTGGAAAGATTACTCTGAGAATTCTGAAGGCTAATCAACATGTCAGGAATTGGCTGGGTATAACATGAGTCTTGGTAATTCAAGAAAATAACTTGCATTGACTGCACCTTGGCAAGTTCCCCAAACAGAACTTTACATTGTAAGTGACACATTAACTTTGCAGATGATTTTGGTATGAACTTTATCTATACTTACTTGGAAATAACTCAGATTATATAACATTGTGAAAGGGTCCATGTGCTTTACCATTAGGTATGTCTCAAATTTCCCATAAGCAGAGTATGAATACATGTATTTCTGCAGCAATAATATGCATAATTTTATATAATAGCTATAGCTAACACTGCCTGCATTAAACCTTATGATATTATTAGTCTGTGTCCTCAGTAAACCCATTTTCTGCCAAGGGGTGCAGGCTGTTCAAGAGAACCTGATACATGGATAGAGAAAGTAATGATAATTTATACTTTCACAGAGTTGTTTTTGACCAGCCTCATGAAATGATGACTGTAGTCTTGAAGTCAGAAATTATTTTGTAACAGATACAGGATAATGTTTACATTACAGAAAATATATCTGCAATGTGTTTAAAAATTCCATTATTTTTTCAGCAGCTTAGTACATCATGAAATGAATCCAAAATGTACAGGGTTAGCATGACTCAACAAATGATACAGAAGGATGGACATGCTGTTCCAGTGAATATTAATGTTTATAAGGTAATTAATTTAAGCTCATTATAGTGTACAATGCCACAATATAACATTTACTAAAAAGTTTTCTCTTTGTACCCATGAGAATGGCTAACTGAAATAATACATTTCTGGTCTTAAAATTCTATGCAAGAAAGCTTAACTTAAAATGCCTTTTGCATCCTATAGAGATCAATCTCTACAAAACCGAGGTGTCCTCGGATTTATAACGCAATGCACAAGAATGGTCATCCTGCCTAGTGTCCCCACAAACCTCAGTGATGAAAACCTCCATAATCTTACCTCATGACTTGTCAGAATCATTATCTGAGACATTCCCAGCACATCCCATGTCTAGTAGCATCTATATCAAAAGACCATCAACTGAAAATTATGCTCCACAATACTGTCAGTCCCACGAGCAGCAAGTTCCTCCGAATTAAGAGGTATGAACAGCTTTCAACAGCTACTGAGTGTATATCAGGAATTTGTACAATGTCAGCCTTAACTCTCCGCATCATAGTCATACTACCTGGTCTCTGTCACATAGCTTCAGCAAAGGATCTTAGAACTTACAAATGTCTGATGTCATCTCCTGGTTCTGTCTTCCATCAATGGTATTCTCAGAGGGCCTCTGGATCACTGCATGGCGTGACTAAGATTCCAACAACTGCAAAGTTAAATCTAAATCAGCCAAAAATTTAGTACCAAGAAGAAACATTGGAAACTCTTTTTTTTTTGAGAAGCATAGTCATTTTTTAAAGAAAGGGGGTTATATAAATGTCTTCTACTCAGATTCTCCACATGATAATGTTGATGAGAGAACATGAGAATTTTGTGGCAATAATAACAAAAATGAGTTGTGACCATGTTTCAGTGGCTGCTAAAGGTTCTGAGTAATTGTTTGGAGGTTTACCATGTTCTCAGATGTAGAAATGAGAGTGGAATCATCTGCATCTTGTTTTAGGGTGGCCTGTTGTGTGGATGTATAGAGGGTGATGGTGAAAATGTTAAAGAGGATGCAGCCAAAGATAGAGCTTTGTGGTACACCGGTAGTGACTGAGAGGCAAGGACAGAGCTTGGAATGACATTTTCTGACTCATATCTTTTGGACTGGTAGTTTTTGAAACACAGACGACTGTGCTTAGATAGACCTAGTGAGGACATTTGAAGTAGAAGTTTCCTGTTACAAACTGTGTGTAAGGCTTTAAACAAGTCGGTAAATAAGGAAGAGACTAGTCTGCCATTATCTGAAGCTTTATTGACAGTATATATACAGGTTAGAAGGGAAGTACTAGGACTATGGGAAGGATGGAAGCCATGTTGTGTGGGGGATAGGAGTTCTTCCTGCAGGAGATAGTCTAGCAATTGTTTTTGAATAGATTTTTCAAGTACTTTGGCGAGGGGAGATAAGATAGCTATAGATCTAAAGTTATTAATGTCTATTGAGTTTCCTCCTTTGTGCAGAGGGATAGTTTGTGATTTCTTTCCAGAGAGAGGGAACGTAGGATTTCTGGACTGCCCTATTTATAAGGATTGAGACAGGAGAGGCAATGCTTTTGGCTGCTATTTTTAGGTACTCACTTGGAAGGTCATCAGCTGAAGAAGAGCATGGTTTAAGTTTGATTAAGACTAGTTTTATATAGGATGTGGGTGCAGGTTTGAAAGTAAAAGTGAATGTGATGATATGTCACTCTTGGGCAGGGATGGAATTAGATGTTGACAAAGCCTTGGTTAGAGATGCTATACTGTCTATAATTAAGAGCTAAACTGTACTGCAGTTTAGAGTGATGAGTTATCAGGAGATGGGTTAATTTTTTTGGCTTTTATGTAAGATTTCTTTAATGGATGTCCAAAGTTTTTAGGGATGTATTTACTATTATTCTGAAGGGTATTATAGTACAGTTTTTTGTCTTCATTTATTTGTTTTTTAGTACAATTGTAAAGCATTCTGAAGTTTTTAAGATATTGAGGTGTTTTATATTGTTGACATTCTTTCCACAATTCTCTATTCTGCATTAGCATTCTACTGTTTTGCATAGCCAAACTGCATTAGTTGTTGTCTGTCTCTTGCTTCTAGGAGGTACATGACTATTCAGGATATTTAGAAAAGTTGTGTTGAATTCAATTACCGCATCATCTAAGGGGGAAGGCTTTTTAGGAAGTTGCAGTTAATAGATAATAGTATAGTAATGAACATTTCTGGGTGAAACTTGGAAAGGTTACATGTTGTTTTATAAACATGTTGCTTAACTGGATATGTGAGATGTCTAGTTGTATAGATTGGGATTGCACTCTGCGTAGATTTCCACAGCCACTCCTAGGATATGGTCTGAAGTCCTTCTCTTTCTCCGGGTTTGGCTGCTTAGTAGGCTTGTCCATTGCATCATTTGGTTTACTTTGAAGGCTATGCTGTATGCCTTTTGATATGTGCTAGCCTCCACCCCCAGTATATCTTTGAGCATGTGCCAGTCCCACTGGTATCCTCCTGGCATCCTTACCTAAAATGCTTTCATTTATCTACTCTAGACCCAGTACAGTCGGATGCTGTGTTGACATGGGTGGATTTACCAGAAGGTACACAATGTGAAGTGCTATAATCTCTTGCACTGCTTGTGTTTCCCCTGCCAGTGCAGAAAATGCATTCAGTTTGGGAACACTCCCTATGACTTTTTCAATAATATGACTCAGTTTGTCTTTCAGTTACTTTCCTGCCATGTTATATACATTCAGGCCTAGGAATGTTGCTTGCATATATTGTAGGATTGCTTCATTATTTATTTAATATTCCCAGCTCCTTCTGCACATAAAACTTCCCATATTATTGGAATATGTGTATTACACCATCCAAGACTGATGGTAGGTCTGAGTTCATTAGCAAACATCTGAAAGTAGCTGACAACTCCATCTCTGCTGATCTTTTCTTGCAGATAGGCACTTAATTTTACTGCAAATTATTCTATGACCAGTAAGAATAGTCTCATGTCAGAGATTACAACTGCCTGGTGCCTATAACCCTCCATTCACTGGTATTCTGAAGATCTGATTTGTATGAAAGTTTTCCTGAACTGCTTTTCTACTAACACTGCAAAGAGAAAGTCCTAGTTCAGTAAGTCAAACACCTTCTTTATGTCAAAGAGACAATAATCCCACTCATTCATGCTTTTGGAAACACCCATACAGCCCATACAAGAAACGTACTATGGTCAACCAGTTATCCAAAATATTCCTCACCTTTACAAAGCCATTTTGGTCATTTTGCTTTAATGTTGGAAGGTGCTTTTCCAGACTAACTGCTAGCACGTTTGCAAAGCTTTTAAATCTATATTGATAAATGAGAGTGCTCTGAAGTCCACGTCTGAAGGAATTTCTCCTTTGTTGTTTTTTTGGGAGAGTGCCACTATGATGGGTTGATTTAAATCTGTTGGTAGGTTTTTGACAGAATCCTTCAGGTTAAAAAGTTTTGTGAGTTTTTGCCAACATTTGTGTCCCCAGCCCACTTTACCCCCATCCATAGAAGTGTGGTGAAAAGCTTTCTATTCCTGGGGCCTTGTTGGCTTCAGTAAACACACTGCTGATCTCACTTCTATGGCTAAAATATGGCCGTCAAGCTTTCCTTGGTTTTGTTTCCCTACTGAATACTGGTGTGATACTTCATGCCTTCACTCCAAGACTGGACCATTGTGTTTCTGCTTGTATAATGAGGGATAAAATAATCACATTGCCTCCATTATATCTACTTCCTTAAATATTATATTTTCTTCTCTTGAGGCTGCTGATGATATGTGTAACTTACTCTGCCATTGGTTAAAAAAAGAACATACCAAACACTTGGGGTTAGCCTCCCTTTGAGCCACCAAAGTTGTCCTTTTCACAGAAGTTCTTACTTCTAACTTCTTCAACTCCCAGATTAATCTTTGTCCCCCTCCTCTGCAAATGTTACACATCATTTCCTTCACTAAGTCCGTCTGTGTCTCCCAAACTGCCTTGTCTTCCCATTTATATCTGTCTGATTCCTTTTTAGTTATTCCCTTCACCTATAGTAGGTCTTCATATATTCCTACCTTCCAACCTTCCCACTATAGTCTGCTCAAAGTGACACCATTTGAATAATTCCTTTTAAAAACACCTACTAGTATGTGTTTAACCTCCTCCTTGTTCCTAGTAAGTCTATCTAAACCGAGCCCACTGACAGTTTCTATCTTTCAATGTGTACCTTTCAAGGTTTATTAACATACTGACTGGTGCATGGCCTGGCACTGCTATTTCTAGTAAACGTGGAGTATATATCTTGTTTTGAAATTGCTTTCAGGTAAGAATAAAATCCATTCTACTACCTTGCTAAGCAAAATTTCTTATGAAAATTAAAGTTATATCTTCTGGGTGTCCCCCCAGTCATACATTTCCATCAATTATTCTGCTATTCTTTAGCTTTTGTCTCTTTTTCCATGTAATCTATCCCTAATACCATTCAGAAGGATGTAGAAATCCTGTGCTAAGATGCCAGATTGTTCTGTGCCCATTACAGATTACCACATGTTTAGGAATTGTGTAAAAAAATACTGAAATCCTTATTTGGAGCATATATATTACAGATGCTCCACTGTTCCTCATTAATATACCTTTTCCATAAATGCCAATTACCATGCCCACTCATCTGAATTGACTGGGTGTACACCTCCAGAGTCCTATGGTGGGTGTACATCTCCAGGGTACTATGGTGGGTGTATGCCTCCAGAGTACTATGGTGGGTGTACGACTCCAGGGTACTATGGTGGGTGTACGTCTCCAGGGTACTATGGTGGGTGTACACCTCCAGTGTACTATGGTGGGTGTACACCTCCAGTGTACTATGGTGGGTGTACGCCTCCAGAGTACTATGGTGGGTGTACACCTCCAGTGTACTATGGTGGGTGAATGTCTCCAGTGTACTATGGTGGGTGTATGCCTCCAGTGTACTATGGTGGGTGTACGTCTCCAGTGTGCTATGGTGGGTGTACGTCTCCAGGGTACTATGGTGGGTGTACGTCTCCAGGGTACTATGGTGGGTGTACGCCTCCAGTGTACTATGGTGGGTGTATGCCTCCAGTGTACTATGGTGGGTGTACGCCTCCAGTGTACTATGGTGGGTGTACGTCTCTACAGTGTACTATGGTGGGTGTATGTCTCTAGGGTACTATGGTGGGTGTACATCTCCAGTGTACTATGGTGGGTGTACATCTCCAGTGTACTATGGTGGGTGTACGTCTCCAGGGTACTATGGTGGGTGTATGTCTCCAGGGTACTACGGTGGATGTACGCCTCCAGTGTACTATGGTGGGTGTACATCTCCAGTGTACCATGGTGGGTGTACGTCTCCAGTGTATTATGGTGGGTGTACGTCTCCAGGGTACTATGGACACAAGTCGTGTTACCTTCTTTCCATCTCCTTGCTTAAGATCTGCATAAATATTAGACAGTAATTTGTTCTGAATTGGTATGTCTTTTAACATGAGTTGATTTCCTGGAGGCGCACTATCTGTGTCTTCTCCTTCTTGATTCTGTGCTGGATTCTAGTCTTTCTTACAAGATGAATGTTTCCTCGCACAGTGCATGACATAAATTTGACATTTTGATTCACTGACTGATTGTCTAAGTAACCATCTGACACTCTGAGTTTTTTTATCCCTGCTATCAAACTGAGCCCACCCTTTCTCTCATTCCAGGGACATTACCTTGGCCAGAATGGTGAAAGTCCGTCTTTGGAAACCTTCCCTGTATCTAAGCCCAGAACAAAAATGTCTGTGGTGGCTTTCTGAAACTATGAATAGACTGTAATGTATGCTATCACTCCCCTGTCTCCCCCAGACATTATTTAGACTGTCTCCTGACTTTAATTAATATTATTAACTTATGGTCACTGACTGTTACCTCATCCTCTTTATTGCAAACTTTATTAGAAAAAGAAAAGCTCTGATAACATAAAACAAAAGTGTCATCATAGTACCCTTTGGGCTGTAAACATTTATAAACTGAGGTTTGACCATACTGCTTACGATTGTAGCATATCTGCTTGCGTTTTAGTCCCTCTGCCCAATTAGAGGGTTCTCTAGGTCAACTCCTTCTCTTTCTTTTCTAGTTGTCGCAGCACACAAACTCGGTGAATTATAGCAAACCGTCATCACTATGCTATGTCTTATAATTTACAAGAGAGGAAAGACCCACCACCCTTATTGAAAGTATTGTGTACTGATGTAAAAAAAAATACATTTAAAGAGATAATTCTTCACAATGTGACGATTTCGTTTAGAAGACTATTACAGGGTGCATCGCCTGTACCTGTTTAGTATCTTCTTTACAGTCACTTTCTCCTTTAGTATTGTTTCACCCCTCACCTCTCCTTTTATCTAGATGTTCCAGATCCTTTGCGGACCCATACACCTCATCTGCTGAATCTGCCAATCCTGAAAAAAGTTGTATCATTGTTTCTTAATTGACGTACTTTGCTTTTTCCGGCAATGCCTCAAAGTCTAGGACTTTATGAGATTGACTGTTGTCCTGTCTATCCTAGCAGCTGAAATCATCAGTGTCCTCCTTCTTTCCTAATTCTTTCCAATACAGATTTCCAGATTCTCCTCCAGTCTATTTTTTTTGCATCTCAGTCACATTTTATCCTGAATTGCCTTCATTTTGTTCAGCTTTATATTCTAACATCTGTGCCTTGGTAATTTTTCCATTCCTCTAGCTGCTGCTGTTTTGCTTCTCTCAGCTTATTTCTGTGGTTTTCCTCTTGTTCTGTATGATAGGTGCAGAGGGTACATTATGTGATCTTAACCTGTGACTTCTGTCATGCATCATTTCACACTCTGTCTCCCTTAGAGCCTTTGCTCTCCTCTCCCTCTCCCTCTTTTTCTATCACCATTAGCAATCTCTTCAAATTGTCTAAGGAATTTTCAGCCTCTGCCACATCTCATAAAATTACTTTTACTCCCTCATTTTACATAGGTCTTTATTATAATCTCAAAGGTTTAAAACTTCGAATCACTAAAGATCGAACTTTAGTGACTGAAGTCTTAAACCATCAAAACAAACAAAAAAACTAAATAGTGTGTAGGCGGGGGGGGGGGGGCTCCTACTCAAATATACCACCTCCAAGAATGCACTACATTTAAGTAAACGGAAATCTCCCTCTACAGAGATTTTCCGTTTAAACATTCAATGTAGTGCGTTTTCACTATTCTCATGTCGACAATATCATATTCGATATTGTCAGACTTTGAGTTTATAATATAGACCCATTTTACATCACCAATAAAGCTTGGTAAGTTATGCATGCACTGCTTCCATGGTGCTATAGATGTTTCTTATAGGGTAGCAGGGTATGTTGTATTTCATACAATCTCTTAGAGTAATCCAGTACAAGTAGCACTGAGTGTTTCTCCCACCTGATGCCATTGCACTTCCTCCTATTTTGCAGTAGCTGGTCCCGAGCTCTATAGGTATGTATTGCAATTAAGGCAGACCTTTTACCTGGCTACCCGCTCTTGTATTTGCTAACCCTGTGCACTTGCTGTACTGTTTTGTCTGAGAACATAGGCATGTTGATTACCTTAGTGAATAGATGTTCAAATTAGGATCAAAGTTCATTGCATGTCACACTTTTGGGGGCGCCTTTCACTCGGATATTAATCTGGCTGGACCATATCAATCTCTACTGCAGTTCTTATTTGTACAATTTGCAGGACTCACTTTGTGGTGTCCACTGCTCCCTGTATTATTTTAAGGGTGTTCTACATTGATTCCAACTCCCTTTTGACTTTTTCCATTTGCAACTATTACCAGGTTGCGAGGGCATGATAGGCCTGCACCTCCAAGATCATTCTAAAGAGAGACACTCAAGCAGAACAAGTAAATGTTCAGTCTACAGTGCTTCTTTGAACCTTTCTAACAACTCTTCCTTTTCTTTGGCACTTTACATCTGCTCTGCCATCTGACTTTTAGTTAGGGGAATTTGTTAAGTTATATTAAGTTCCCTTTTGCTTGGGTCAGCAGGAGAAAAGGAAATACACAGCCATTTTGTTTCAAGCCAGTCACACTCCTCTTTCAAAGCAAACTAGTGTTATTCTTAAAAAAGGGAGATAAAGCTTGAGAAATATGCTTAAATTTGGGAATACACCTTCACTGGTACATAGCTTGATGCAGAGAAATAAGGGAACATATCAACCAGGCAGGTCAAGTAGTATCACTGCGTTTATGATGGAGTTCAAATTTTAGAAAGCACCAATGTTAGTCTGACTAGTGAGGTAATTTTAAGATTAACATACTGTGCATTGCTCGCTATGTACAAAGCATTCTATATAGGTAAGGCCATTAGATACCTCAGTCTTCGTACTAGTGAACATGGTTCTGCCATAATGATAGAAACAGGAATAAAGTGTTTAAACACCCCACTGATTGTACTCAGTTTAAGAAGTTCCTGTTCTTTGTTCTAAAATTCTGACCCAGGTATGAAGCCATTTTTAAATTCCTCTGATAGTTGTGTTATTATTTCATAGCTTAATAGCTACTTATATAATAGTGTTGCCTTTGTTTCATGTGACAGATGGGTCAACTATCTTTTACATTTATGGGATTTTAAAAGCATATGATGTGTAAATGCCTGATTAGTTATAATCCATTGACTGGATAGTAAATGTTAATATTTATGTTGGCTCTGGGCTATATTGCATCAGTTTTGAAGAAATCTAAGTTACAGACAAAATCACTTAACTGAAGTTTTTATAATGTTTTTCATGTTGAACTGATTGTATCCGAGCAGTGTTTTTTTAACTAAGTAATCCAGTTGAAAGTAAATTAGAAGTGGAAACGTATCTGGGCTAATAACTCTATTTTGGGCAACTGTTCCACATTTTAACCCATAAAGTGATCTGACCCAAGTTTTTTTTTATTATCTTAAATAATTTAAATGATCTATAATTAAAGTAATATGTTTAGAATATTTAGGCTACTAATAGTTTTTAGGATTATTAACTAAGAATAAGCCATTCTAGAAGTTTTGAGGTAGTACATAAATGCTTCTAATTCCTTTTGAACATCTGTTCATTTTGATGACAGAAATCTTACAGGAAGGTGAGATTTTTTTAGTTAAACATCTTTTCTTACATACTTTTCTGTATTATTCCACACCTCAATAACACTGCTTTCATCAAAGATCCAATTATTTTGAAGAAACAAAGTTGTGCATAAATCTTAAAAGAATCATTCATTATAATTAGATTGTCTTCCGCAGCATTAACTTTAGAGTAATGATCATGGAAATTTTAGAAAATTATTTAAATTGCATTTATAAATGGAAACAGACGCAATCTTGTTTATCAACTCTTCAGTAATGTTGTTGCTGTTTGTTATGGACACAAATGGAATATTTGTCTGGGTTAAGGCTATCAGCTGTAATTTTTGTAATTTAGGGTTTGAGTCCTGCAGCCCTCCTTTTCTTACCGTGTGCCCTTGAGCAAGTCACTTAATCAGAAACTGTTCCCGGGCCACCCCTGAAAAAGAATTGTGTGTGCAGTGGGCTATCTGTTATTGTTATCATAATGCCATACTAAAGACTGTTTTACATCTCTTTATTATAAGTCTTTGGAAGGTTAAACAGATTATTTAAAAAGTGCTGGGAAAGGTTCATATAGGGCAACCTAGCTTAACTTCTGTCATGATGCTTATTATTTTAGGATTTATTCAACTCACTGAACTAATCAATAAAGGGTTAGACAGCAAAACTGTGGTTCATCTAATGCAGTGAAGTATATTTTCCAAAACTCTAAATGAAAGACAAAATAGTCAATAAAATACTTTTCTGTACCATTTCCTAGTGCAAATAGTAAAGATGGTATACTTAACTTGGAGTTATTGCAAGGTTTGTTTATTTCATTTATAATTATAAATTCTTTAAAATCTATACCATGGCTTTGTGTTTATGTAGTAGTCATAACTATTGAATGAAATAAAATAATGTTATAAAGAAGAACATTTTTCAGCCAGTAGAGCAAAACATAAGCAACTATTTTGATATCTAAATTCACAAATGCAACCAGTCTATAATTCTTGGGATAAGTTTTTTTTCTTTAAGCTTAGGGGACAATATTTTTTAGATTATTTTATATAGTTGTGATTTTGTGATGGGATCCATTTTCTTGAATGGCTCTCTACACTCTTCTTTATAGATTCACAGAGTTTACAATGCAGAGTCATTCCAACACTTTGCCAAAATATATCATCACAGAGCACCTCCTTCATCAAGGAGGGGAAGCTAAGTCAGGCCTAAGGTGAATTTTCAGGTGCAATGATAGTTTATTTGACATTGTGTTATAGAAGATTTTAAATTTATAACATTGTTCTGTGTCTGTCTACCAATCATGAATCCAGAATAAAATGCTGCAGTATGATAAAAAGTATATTTAGAACTACCACAACAAACTACAAGCAAATGTTTTAATAGCTAAATTATTGATGAATCAGTTCACATGCTTTACAATGAGTGCAATTTTTGACAGGGCATCTTGTAAAAAGTATTTCCTTGTACCTTTTAACCTCTTACTGCAAGACATCTGGACAAAGCAAAAAATAATGTAGGGACAAAGGCCCAAAAATAGTGACAATTTTTAAATATTGCTCATATAAACTTAAAATATTGACATAACAGCTTTTGTATTAGCATGCATTTTCCAAAGGATACAAGGTCTAAAACACAAATGTCTCTCATTGTTTAGTGACATCACTCATCAATGATTTGCCAGAAAAAAACACAATTTGTATGAGGAACTAACCAAAAATCTGAACATTCTGCAAAAATCTGGACCGTTGAGAGGTAACCCATGGATTTTTGCTGGGATAGACTCCCTGCCAAACCACCATTTAAATATATCAACTTTAGGGCTGTAACTCCATATCAAAGCCTACAGCTTTAAATACAACAGCACCCGGGCTGAACCGCATTAAAGAGAAGAAATAGTTTGAAAAGATTGTCCTATTTAAGGAAATTGCTCCCAATAAATTAGCCTTCAGCTATTCAGAATGATTTGTAAAAAGAGCTATGAATCCATGAAAACCTGAGACCTTATTAGATTTCTGTTTATTTAGCCTATTTATAATACATTTTTGTTAATAGGTGATAATCTAGTATTATGGTGTAATCGATACATCATCTAAGTTATAAACTGTAAGGTTTTATTTGTCATGTATTTATTTATTTATTTATGTATTTATTTTTATTTATTTATGTATTGAGATTCAGTATTCAAAGATAAGAGGATTGATTTTTTTGGCAAAAAGTAATTTCTAGAGTTACCACACAATAGTGGGAAATATCAGTGCTTAAAAGTAACCTTAAGAATAAAGTGGACTAAAGTTAATAACAGTAAAAATTAATATAAGACTACGATTTATAAAAAATTGAGGAAACTGGCTTTTTTCCATTAGAAGTATCACTTTTAATTTTAGCTTCTAGGGCCCCATTTCCTTCCAATGTTTATTTTTCATTATGTTCTCTTGAATAATTATTGAACAATTTATGGCCAGGAAAAACTACAGTACACGTATTCCCTATTCCCTTATGGGTAAACTTTTAACTAAACTTTTTTTGTCTGTGATTTTGTTGCTTCTGAAATATAATCATAACTCATATTCTCATGTTGCAACCCATAAAGACACAAACATTAAATTCATATAATTGTTAAAATGAACATTACTCATCTGAAATACTTATCAGTAAAGTAAACCTGAAACCACATCCATTTTGCAAATTGCTGCCCTATTTACAAAAGAAGGATATAAGAAGTATTAAAACTAGAAACTAGAAGTTTTGTAAGAATTCATTTTCTTCACAGCAAATCACTTTTTATATTTATGTGAACTGTGTTAAAGCTTTAAAGGCTCTGCATTTCTTGGCATGATTTGTTCTTTTGACTGTATTACTTTTAGCATCATTAAGCTGACTTGATTTGATAAAATGTATAGTTCATTATTCATTTTTATTTTACTGACGTTATGTAGGTTTTACTATTATGGGAAAATCAGGAGTTAGATATATATTCACTTCTATTGAACTATTACAGAATCTTGCAGACTAGGCAATGATTGTATTCCCCTCTTTCTTCTCTCTTACTTCACTGCACTCCTTCATATTATATGTTTTACAGATAATACTTCTGGAAAACAAATTAAAAAAATAAATAAAAATTCACGGTGGATGTATTACAGCTTTCCATTAAATAATTTGATTTAATTTAATTTAATGTAACAGTTATTTACCAGGAAAGTCCAACTGGGTTAATGCCCATTTTCAGCAGCAGCCTGGGGAGAAAAGCCTCAGAAACATTCAGCACTAATTACACTGAATAAAAAAGTATAAATACCTAAGCAATGCCTGCAAAGTCTGCTATATATAAAGAAGCCACAAGATTTTTGAACTAGACATCAATTTAAGTTTTGGATCAGACAGAAAAACAAAATTGGGCTTCTGGATTTGGGGATTGATGTAATAGATAAGATTACAGACAATATACAGGGTTTGATTCTTGCCTTTGGAAGGAAAATTGACTAAGCTTAAAATGGTCCACAAGAACAACTAGCCTAGTAGTTACCTGATACGTATTCCGAATGGTGAAGGAAGAAAAGCACAGAGTATGAGATTATGAGGAAATAAATATTTAAAACACCTTACCATTTTAACATAATGTGTATTGGTATTTGAGAAAGTAAAAAGAGAGCACTGTAGAATATTGCAATCATCTTGTCACTTTCATGAGAATATGAAGTTCTCTAGATTATATGAAAAGGCTTTGGAATTCTAAATCTCCTGTCTTTCTTTAAGAACTAATCAGAATGCTAAATACCTTTCACCGATACCAAGTGTCAATTGCAGAAGGTCTACAGATGGAATTTTATGGAAGCTGTAATGCATGGGGAGCTCCTTCATAATGTCACATTGCTATTAACTTCCACACACAAGGGTTCACTTGATTACTATTTTCATGTTTTAATTTGAAAAAGAATCTGAAGTTCCTTCTATCAATTCACTAACCCCTTTGTTCACAAAGTGATCAAACTGTATGAATTGATAGTACCTTAAACCACCAGAAAGATGACCAAGGTGCTCCAGAACAAAGGTTTTATTTCAGTTGAGCACTTTCATCTGTTACAAGAACTAGACTTCCTCAGAACAACATCAGTTAATTACACTTTAACTTTAATATAAAATAGTTAAAATGTTATGTAGTGTTTGCTTGAAAATAATAATATAATAATATATTTAATATTTGTAAAAAGCAACCATGGCTTTTCATTTTTAATATACTCAATATATTAGTGCATTAATTTAAACCTGGAATAACAGTGGCATTTAGCCTCAACTGCCAATGTAACTCACACGTCTCTAACTGTTCTGGTGTCACCCTGGCCTGTACATTATTAGTTACTTGTTGAATCACTAAAAATCAAAACTTATAACCACTATATTTCTCAATGTGTCTACTTAGTGCATTTGTTTTCACCATTTTAGCAATATCAGATGTATGTTTGTATATTCTGGTTTTAAAAACCCTAGCGGTTTTACCCACATAAAAGGCAGGGCAGTCGAAACACTTAGCTAAATATACTATATTTCTGAAACAGCAATTGTAATTTGAATAAATGTATATTTTGAAACCATTCAACAGAAACAAATGGTTAGTTTCAACTAAATATGTGCATTGATTGCACCTCCCACATTTAAAATTACCTTTTTTAAGGTTCGATTGCATATCCTTCACTCGACCCCACCCTCTTTCCAAAAGGTTTTTAAGGTTAAGATCTCTTTTAAATGTGAAGGTGGGTGTATCTCCAAACCTGTCTAACAAGTCCTGATCAGAGGTCAATAAATCCCAATTTTTCTTAATAATTGCACATACATCTACAGTATCTCTATTGTATGTGCATATAAAAGAAAATCTACCATTAATGTTTTTAGAGGTTGCACTATTTGTTGTAATCACAGGAACTGTACTGTCTAATTCTGTCCTTTTTAAGATGGGTAAATAAATTTTGCTGTTCCTTTTCTCAACAATTAAATTTTTTATTTTCATTAAAAGGGGTTTTGGATAGCCCCTACTTAAAAACATACCCACTATAAATTAAATTTCTTACAAAAAGTCAGAGTCTGTTGATAACATTCTAGCTGCCCTCACCAATTGGCCTTTTACTACAGCTCTTTTTAGGTGTGGTGGAGAGCAGCTAGAATAGTCCAAATATGAATTTGAAAATATGAATTTGAAAATGTGGGTTTTCTAAAAAAATTTGAAACCAACTTTTTAGATTCATTGTCAAGTGAAATCTCCACATCCAAATAATGTGTGGCCTCTGCACTAAATTGATGTGTGAAATTCAAGAACCCAACAGAGTTGTTAGTGTAGTGAAAAAATTCTTCTAATTGGGATAAATTACCCCACCAAATAAAAAATATGTCGTCCAGAAATCTTGTATATTTGGATATATACTTGGCACATACATTTTCAAAGACCATGTTGGATTCCCAATAAGACCTGACCAAATTGGCAAAGGTGGGAGCACATGCCACCCCCATAGCAACACCTACCTTTTGCCTAAAAAATGAAGTTGTTCTCTAAAACTACCTCCATTAAGGTAACTAAGGTGTTCACTTTATGTCCTTCAAATCCATTAGAGACTACCAACTGTCTTTCCAACCATTCTAAGCCTGTCACATGTGGAATAACACTAAAAAGATTGCACACATCTATAGTTACAAAATAGAACTCCCCAGTTAAATCTGTAGTGTTAAGATTGGACAAAAAATGCCAGGAGTCCCTACAAATGTAGTCAAAAGTTTGTAACACTACTTTAAACTGTTCATCCAAAAATCTAAACATAAAAAAAAGTTTTTGATCTTTTGGAATCGACAGTGGGTCTAAAAGGCGGATTTACCAGTGACTTGTGAATCTTCGGTATACTGAATATACTTCCAATAACTGGATATTCATTTTTATGTAGTTACATTCCTCCAGTTTAATACTGTCCTGATATAACATATCTTCCAACAACATATCAATTTTTTGGTGAGCAATATTGATTTCATTTCTAGAATTTTTTTCATATGTACCATCTGTAAGTATACCATTCATAGCACACACATAATCAACCATATCCATCATTACCATCCCATTACCCTTGTCGGGCTTCATAAACTGTACATTTTTATCAGTCAAACTATCTTCCAATAAATAATCTCTGTTCTTCAGAAGTGAGATTATCAAAGCCCTGTTTTTGACTACTTACTTTAACCAAATGCTATCTCAAGTCCAATTCACAAATTTTGTCAAAAGTAATTAATTTGTTATGTAGCGGGGTGGGGGTTAAAAACACTAGGACTTCTAATGGCCATACCTTCTCCTCTCTCCATATCTTCTTGTTTATTGTAGTACAAACCTAAATTTAGTTTACGCAAATACAGCTTAAAGTCAATGAGCATCTACCAAGTTGCCTCTTCTTGATGCCACAAAAGTAAATCCTTTTGATAAAACATTCACATGTGCAGGCCTAATCGTTTTGCTAGAAAAGTTAAACACTTTAACCCCCCCCTGAATTCAATACAATATCAGGAAGCATGTAATTCAATTCACCATTACTACTGTCTAAATTCATGTGTTCATTAACAAAAATGTCTACTAGGTCAGTGTCTACATCAATAGAATGAAAGTTTTGTTGAATGTTCCAAGTATTTAAATGCTTATATTTGTTGGCAGCTGCTGAATTTTCTTCTTCACCCAGTACAGAATGTACTGTAAAAACAGAATTCTCAGTATCAACATTTTGTTCATTGTTCCTAATATTTTCTTTACCATTTGATACATTTATAACAACTGAACCTTCTTCCCAAGGTATAGAATCACTGAAATGTCCAATTATTATTAAATCCACTCCCCAAGTAACTTTGAGGTCCTAAAATATTATCTACATTACTCACAAATACTGGAAACTCACATTCTTTTAGAAAAACGTTTGAGGCAAAACATCACAGTTACCTGAAAAGGAAGTTCCTAACATCCACTGCGGTTGTTGAAACCACTGTTCCATCTCTTGGGGTGTTTTCCCTGAGCCTGGTATCTCTTCCCATAGCTCGTTTCTTGGTATCCGCTGTTCCTGGGACATTTAGAGGAAAAATAATCTTGTTGTTCCTTATTTTGCAGCCGTTGTGAATGCGGAACTTCAGGCACTACTGGAGAGGACTGCTGATGTAACCTCCCATTTTGCATCACTTCGGTTTCTGAAAAACTCAAATTCTGATTGTTGGAATGTTTCTGGTTACCCAGGGCAACAATCAGCTTTGGATACGCCTTCCCCTTGCTGTATTCATCTAAGTCCCTCTGTAGTTTGTTACATTTATGAGAAAAATATTCATGCAAGCATTTTCAACCTAGTTAAAAGCTCTATCAAAAGAAGCTTTTAGTTGTGGAAACAACAGGTCATTAGTAATGCCTTGAATGTGCTCTTCTAGTGTCACTGCTAAATCATCGATCTTAATGTTAGTGTATTTCACCATTAACCTGAGCACATCCAGACCTGTTGAGTTAAACAAACACTCCAGTTCCTTCAAAAACTCATTGTTATTAGTTGCAGAATTAGGTAAACAACACACTCTCAGTCCTCTAGGGACTTGTTTTAGTTCAATGTTCCTTTTCAGGTACTTATTCTCCAGCTGAAGTTTTTTATATTGCAGTAATGAATCCTCAAACATTTTAACTCGCTCAGATAAAGTGGGAACAGTTGTCACCTGTTTTTTAACTGCCCCAGCTTCAGCATTAAAGTCAAAAGCATTAGTTTTCCAGGTTGTATGGTACAAATTGTCACTAAATACACAGGAAGTGTCTTCCATGCTAGGGATAGGTTGGGTTAAAGGCAACCTCAAACTACCAAATTCCTGTAACTGAGAACCTGAGTTATTTTGCAGTTGAGTGGAAATAGCAGAAAGCTGTAAACTCACTTGCTGCAATCGATCCAGTACATCTCCATTATTTGTTGTAGGCATATTCTGGACAACACCACCAGGTTCACCTCCACTAGTAGCGCCTTTAGACATAGTAACCACAGGCAAACAAACAAATTGTGCTTTAAACCACCAGAAAGATGACCAAGGTGCTCCAGAGCAAAGGTTTTATTTCAGTTGAGTGCTTTCATCTGTTACAAGAACTAGACTTCATCAGAACAACATCAGTAAATTACACTTCCCTAATATACTCTCACAAATCAATCACATTTCATTGCACCATTATATTTAAAAAACACATTGCCTAACTTTAATATAAAATAGGTAAAATGTTATGTAGTGTTTGCTTAAAAATACAAATAAATATCTAAATAAATTAATTTATTATAATAATAGGTTCATAGGTTGATACTAAGCTATCTGCCCTAGGGCATTTATAAGCCTAGCCAGAGTGTGTTTGGCTTTTGCCACCCTTTTAGATTGGTTGACTGTGCCTCTGTATAGTAGGTCACAGAAGGTATCCCTTTTAAGGTTAGTTTACTGTACCTCTGTCAAGCAGGGACACAGAAGAGATCCCATGGGTAAACTTACAATCTCCCATCCACTCGTCAAGATTGCTCTTGAAGAGGGTCAGTGAGGGGCTCTGCCTAACATAGATTGGGATTTTGTTACAGAGTGTGGGGAGCCTCTGGGATATGAATCTGTCCCTCCAGCATGTCCTATTTATTTCTGTGCTGAGGTTCAAGTCCATGGAGCATGTAGCTCTAAGGGAGTTGGACTTCCTGAGGTGAAGCATGTCCATTAATTCTGGGTTGGACATGGCTTTATATGTCAGACACAGATCGCCTCTGAGTAGGTGGTACGCAACTGAGTAGAGCTGGAGTTTCTTTAGCCGAACTGCATAGGGCATTTATTTAATATTTATAAAAAGCAACAGTGCCTTTTCATTTTTAATATACTCAATATACTAGTGCATTCATTTAAACCTGGAAAAATTTTAATAAATAATAAAAATTAATTTGAAAAAGAATCTGAAGTGCCTTCTATCAATTCACTAATCCCTTTGTTAGTGAAGTGATCAAACTGTATTAATTGATAGGACTGTAGAACATTGGAATTAACTTGAAATAACTGGAAGAAACCTTAATGAGGCTTGAATGATTGTCTTTATCTTTTAATTACACAGAACTGTGCTGAACAGGTGCCAGTCTCTCCTTTATGTGCCAAATCATCTTATACCTTTCAGAATAAAAGGCTGCATACACTGTAGTTCATTTAAGAATGTTTTATTATGTGCAGTGGAGGCAGAAAATATCTGAATCAAATCTTAATGTCCATAGCTTCTGCACTCATTCTAATGTCCATAAATTCTGTGCTCAGAATGTCAAATTTTACTGTCACCAATAAAAGTTCTGATAATTATGTCTATAGCTTCTGCACTCATATTCCATTCTTCATGAATGCTCTGGAATGCTAGACATTTAACCTGACTTCTGCACTCACTCTGTAGTGTCTGTATCAAACTTCTGAGGACTGTACTGCGCTGACTTTCTGCATATCAGTCAAAAAAGCTAACTCTGTCTAAAGTATCTCCTAATACCAAAACCCTGTACATTTCTACACTCCTCTTTAACCTTGGTTCCCAAGCCTCATGCCATCTGAACAAGATTTGTGTGTGCCCAATATACTGTACACGCTGTTAGCACATTTTATTCTTATCAATATTCTTGACTGAAGGTTATTTTCACTGAATGAATGTGCATTCACTGAAACTGCATCAAAATGTGAAGGTCTGCTTTAATATGGCTGCATTTCTAGACTTATGCAAAGAGAATAAAATACACTTAAATGACACATGATTTTACAATTCTTCCTGAAATACCTAAATGCAGGTATTGTTTTTGCAATTAATTTAAAATATGAAATTTAAAATGAAGACACGGTCCTAACCTTACATTTTCAAACTTATGAAAGCTGTTCTATTAATTGTATTTTTGTAGGATGTATTCTGTAACAATTCACTCTCTGAAATTACTGAAATGGGATTTACTTCTGCAATTACTTTATACATCTATTAACATTTTCTGTGAAGGATATTATAATGATCACTAGAACTAACGTAACAATTATAAAATAATTCTTCTTTGTCTGGTAAACAAACTCACAATTTTAATTTTGACCACCATGTGTCACTTGAGCATTTATGGTTTGCTAATTATTTGAACATTTTTGGATTGAAGCCTCTTAACTTTATGTTTTAATTATAACTAGGCAATTCTTTAACATGTTATAGCAGTAAACTCACTTTTTACACCTATAATACATGTGTCTTAAAGCATAATTACCATATATTGTATTAACTTGTTTCTATAAATCTTCAGTTAGATGTATTACTAATAATCCTGTCTTATTTACCTTTTTTTAAATTTGTATGTGCTGTAAGAGACATCTGCCTTTTAAATTTGTGTCTTAAATATCCTATTAATATCTATCTACTATAACAGTAGAAGTGCATTTGCTAAGGCCTATGTTTTCTGTATTTCAGATCTACACCTTTGCATACCATCTGGCGTCTTAAATTTCTGACTAATGTACAATAATTTTTAAGGAATGTGCACTGTATTCTGTAAATTAATTAACAAATTAAGCCTGACCTGTTATGCCTTGAGCATATTCAATAACTATTACTCTTATTCCTTAGATAATTTAGCTTAATAAGCCTGTTGCAAATAATTTTCTCACTTTACCCTTAAAATTAATGACTGAATGTGAGGTGTAAAGTAATTGCATGTTGTAAACTGTCTAGTAATGTTGTTAGAAGTGTGCAATCAAGTATAATTGCTATATTCTGAAATCTGAAGGAAACATACTGTACCAAACTAATAGCTGAGTATGAATGTCATATTCTGAAACTTGACTGAAATTTACACTAAAGTGGCTCATATTTATATTGAACATCTAAATTAGCTGAGTATAAATGTTATGTTCTGGAAACTAACTAAACTAATAGCAAAGAAATACATTTTCTGACAGTATTTGAATACAGATAAAAATCATAAACTGAAATCTGGTAAATGGTATATCCTAGAAACTAAAGTATTAGTAAAATAATGTTTTTTCTGTCAAAAACATAACTGAAAACTACTGCTGTTATACAGCTGTCATGCATACATATATTGAAATTCTACATACTTGCTTTAATTCTAACGTCTATAAATGCACAACTGTTGTATACACATTTTAACTGTAAATAAACTTTCTTTAGATAACTGAAACATATTCAATGTATATGTACTTATTATATAAACATTGAAAAAAAAAGAATAATCTTCACTCCTGGCATCTTGGACTTGATTTTCTGTTGATACTTAACTAGTACACTACAGCTCTTGTCAAGTTTAGGCTTTAATTTGCATTGCCCCAGTCACTGCTGAGGTATTGGAAGAGCTGTCTTAATGTTCAAATGTCCTTTCCTTGTAAAACTAGTCTCACCAATCCCCCATGCCCCATCTCTGGTGCAAGTGTGGTTGTCAGATATAATATTTCTCTTGATTCCATTTACAAACATGCATTCTGGAAAAAGCAAACTGAAAATTATTAAAATATCCAAAACCGTCAGTGTGTTTTTTTGCAGTAATATCTGCAAAACATAAAAAAGCAGTATCAGGTCCTTAAAATAACATTTTCAGCTTTACAACAAGCTTTAACAATCATAAACCAATAACATTGCTTGTTGTGTTGCCTTTAATTGCATTTTCTGCATGACATAAACATATGCTATTTATAAACTCTTGTAAATCTGCAAGCAAACTGATAATGTGCTATAGTAAACTAGAACAATGGTACTAATAAAATACATTCTTGCAAGTCTGAAACTGAACTGATAATGTGCTACAGTGACATGGAAAGGTTGTAACATCATTATTAAATCAAACAGAAACCTCAGTGGCATTGTTTTCTCTGTCATAACCTCAAATGAAACTAAAGTAGTAATCTGCCACAGTATTAATATTTCAACAATGTTTTACATTTCTGCACCTTTATGAAATTAATATTAACTGTTTAGTTTTTTTTTTTTTTTTTACATTTACTCTGTGACCCTCAGGTCATAATTTACAACAGCATTTCTTAAGTGTGCAGGTGTCTGCCCACTGCCTTATATGTAGCTGTTCTTTTAGCTGATGTCATTTAACTTCATTGGTACTATTAAATTCTACAAGGATTTATCAATACTGTTTACAATTTTCTTGGGTAAATAGTAAGAACTGTTACTGCATAAAATTGTCACTAATAATGTGTAACTGATCTTTACTATACTATTTTATGGCATACAGTACTGTCTTTAATTCAGCTTGCTAAGATGGCCAGTAATCTGATAACTCAGTTACTTAAGTCTGTGCCTCTTATGTGCTCTAAAAAATGAAAAAGCCAAGAAACTGAAAAAATTGAAGAATACTGCCACAGCTAGCTGTCGAAATAAACCCAGATTTATTGGTACAAGTAAACTGTTTAAAGCGCTTTTCATTTGCGAAATAGGCAAACTTCATCAGAAACAAATTACAACATTCAAATCCGTATTTTATAACAGCAAATGATCGTTGATAACCAATTAGGATACATTGTTGCACTTGCCTTAACTTCTTAAAGGCACCACAATGTTATAAGGCCACTACTCGTGCTGGAGTGTCACAGACAAGTAAACAATACTGAATTTTTACACTCCAAACCTTCAGTTGACAATGATACTCTATAATAAAACATCTGAACATATAAAAAAGATGCTAATCATATACAAAGGTCTATCCAAAACTTACTTAAAGAATACTATTAATCTTATATTAAAAATTGGCTTCTTGCTTATAAATACTTCATCTCTGCAAGCTTTTCAATTTTAAAATGCTACTAATGGAACAGGTTTCATTTAAACCTGGGAAATTGTAGGCATTCAGCCTAACTTGCCAAACTAATTCAAGTTCTTCTAATTGCAAAGGTGTAGGGCCACCCCTAGTGTCCTGCATAATTTGGTTGATGACCAAGAACTTGAATTTATGCTCTTTGTTAGTGGAAATATGCTTGGCCAGGGCATTGTCAAGCTTGCCCCTGTTAATAGCATATTGGTGTTCATATATTCTTTCATGGAGCCTCCGCTCCGTTTTGCCAATATAAAACATGGGGCAGAATTGACACCTGGCCAAGTACACAACAAACCTAGAATTACAATTAAACTTTGCTTTAAGTTTATACTGTGTACCATTGATGGTAAAACTACTGGTTACCTCTACAAACTTGCAATAATTACAATTCTGGCACTTATTCATCCTGATGATACGGGCGTTAATGGGACATTGTTGTTCTAAAAGGGTCTTCAGGTTCTTACCTTTTCTGAAAATTACTCTGGGTGAATCACCTATTTTATTGTACATATTCGGGTTAATTTTAAATAATTCCCAGTTTTTCTGAAGTATTTCAATACAGGAATAACTATGTATGGTATAAGTGGTAATAAAATGTAACCCAAAATCTTTAACAGCCACACAGTCCTTATTGAGACTGTTGTCGGTAGTCTCTGTATTGATAGCCCTACCAGATTCAGATGTTGAACACTTGACATCTAAAATTGGTGTATAGATGTGGTTAAATCTCTTAGTTCTAACTTCACTAATTAGACTATCTAAGAGAGTTTCAGGATAACCACGATGTACAAACATATTTTTAAATAGGTGACATTCTTTTATGAAATCTTCATCTTGGCTAACCATACGTGAAGCTCTCACCAATTGTCCTTTGATGACTGACTGTTTTTGGTAAAACGGGTGAAGTTAGAACTAAGAGATTTAATGACAACTATACACCAATTTTAGGTGTCAAGTGTTCAACATCAGAATCTGGTAGGGCTATCAATACAGAGACTACCGACAACAGTCTCAATAAGGACTGTGTGGCTGTTAAAGATTTTGGGTTAAGTTTTATTACCACTTATACCATACATAGGTATTCCTGTATTGAAATACTTTGGAAAAACTGGGATTTATTTAAAATTAACCCGAACATGTACAACAAAATAGGTGATTCACCCAGAGTAATTTTTAGAAAAGGTAAGAACCTGAAGACCCTTTTAGAACAACAACGTCCCACTAAAGCCCGTTTCATCGGGATGAATAAATACCAAAATTGTAATTATTGCAAGTTTGTAGAGGTAACCAATAGTTTTACCATCAATGGTACACAGTATAAACTTAAAGCAAAGTTCAATTGCAATTCTAGGTATGTTGTGTACTTGGTCAGGTGTGAATTCTGCCCTGTGTTTTATATTGGCAAAACAGAGCATAGGCTCTGTGAAAGAATATATGAACATCAATATGCTACTAACAGGGGCAGGCTTGACAATGCCCTGGCCAAGCATACTTTCACTAATAATGAACACGAATTAAAGTTCTTGGTCATCGACCAAGTTATGCAGGACACTAAGGGTGGCCCTACACCCTTACAATTAGAAGAACTTGAATTAGTTTGGCAAGTTAGGTTGGATGCCTACAATTTTCCAGGTTTAAATGAAACCTGCTCCATTAGTGTCATATTAAAATTGAAAAGCTTGCAGAGATTAAGTATTTATAAGCAAGCAGCCAATTTTTAATATGAGATTAAAAGTATTTTTAAGTAAGTTTTGGATAGACCTTTGTATATGATTAGCATCTTTTTTATATGTTCAGATGTTTTATTATAGAGTATCATTGTCAACTGAACATTTGGAGTATAAAAATTCAGTATTGTTTACTTGTCTGTGACACTTCAGCATGAGTAGTTGCCTTATAACATTGTGGTGCCTTTAAGAAGTTAAGGCACGTGCAACAATGTATCCTAATTGGTTATCAAGGATCATTTGCTGTTATAAAATATGGATTTCAATGCTGTAATTTGTTTCTGATGAAGTTTGCCTGTTTGGCAAATGAAAAGCACTTTAAACAGTTTACTTGTACCAATAAATTTGGGTTTACTTCGACAGTTAGCCGTGGCAGCATTCTTCAATTTTTTCCTCTTATGTGCTCTGGTAAACTTCAGTTTCTGCATGAAATATATAACATCTTGAACTGTTCACATACATATACACATTTATTAGTAAAATTGAACTGATCTGATTCTGCAACTTTTCTTGTCTGTCATTTAAAAGTATGTGAAGTTTCTTTATAAGGTAAAATTACTTTACATTTTTTTCCTGACATGAGATTTGAACCTTTGTGACTGTATTGTCACTTTTAAAATGAAACATTGACTTTAAATTCTGTATTCTGTAAACTAGAAAGTATCATTTAATATCTGAAAATGATCTTCTATGTATCAAGATATTATTTATGCATTGCATTATTTTGCTACCATAATTTAAAGATCTTAACAATGTCTGCTAAATAAAACAATAACGCAATAATTAATTTGCCAGATCTGTAACTGTATACTCTTCATTCTGCAAGTTAATTTGACTTTCACTTTTGGTATACCATGCACGACATGTGTTTCCAGAGTGGTAAATACTTAACTGATTTTAAATCTAGTACTAGCCTGAAACTGTTAACTGCTTTTTCTTACTGGCCATACAAGTGAATTAAAATTTCTTTTGTCTTTGCTTTTCTGAGAATAAGATACTGTTTCTGAAAATGTATTAACTTGATTGCCTGCACTTCAACTGTGGTAACTGAAACAAAATGTATTTAATCTTTAATCAATGAATCTGCATGTTCCTGTTTTAACCAAACCTTCAAATGCTGTACATTTGTACAATGTACTGCATACACATTCTTGTGAGTGTCATCTGTATGTACTACTGTACATTCTGTAGCATTTTTGTTTTTTCAAAAATTCTTGCTACTGATGTCTAAAACAACATGTAACTCTGATAACATGTCCATACCTAGTGCAGAATAATTGCACCCAGAACTGCTCATTGCTGTAACCTTTCACTCTTCAAATCCTGCACTTGTGCCCCCTAGTAGAAGTCTATTTGTAACTGAAATTGATGTGTCTGTATTAATCAGTACATTATTCCATAATTTTTTTCCTGTAAACAATGAAATATTGTCATTTCTCTCATCCTTAAATGGTGACAGATAAATAATCTGGTTTGGTGCTTGACTGCAATACCCTTTATAGATAAGCTGAAAATCCTTTTTATAAAACTGGCAACAACACTGACTTGAGGTACAGTATGTGTTTTTTCTTTATTTTGCCCCAGAACACTGCAAATAACCTTGACTTGAGCTATGGTATGCATTCTTTATTTTTCCCTGAAGTCTGTATATCATTTATGCTGGTGCTTACTTTATCAAACTGATCAAAATCTGCACTTTGATCCATCTTATCCCTCCTCAGTGAAATATTTGCACTGGCTTCTGAAGACAATCAACTATAATTTATTACATTCTGAACATCTGTATTTCAAATAACATGAACTTTAGACATCAGAAATGTTTGTTTTTATTAATTTGCATGTTACATACACTGACTGTGGTTACATTTGTATACACAATACTGCAACTTAACTCTGTATTTTAAATTACATTGTTGCATTTACATTGATTTCTGAAGACTGTAAACTAGAATTTGTCACAATTTGCATGCTTAGTCCAAAACCATACTGATATAAAAAGCTAAATCATACTGTGACTCATGAGGAAGTGTGTCTATTACCCTGCTTATTATAATGTTCTTCTGTGATTTAACCCTTTTGTGTCTGGAATGATTTTACATTCCTGAAATAATAACATTGAAATTTAAATGAACATTTCTGGCACACAGTTTTTTTAGACTCTGTTTCCTAGTTTTTAACTTTAAACCACATATTTACTAATGCTGTTACTGTAGCAGTACAGTTTGACATATAATACAATTTACATTTCCTGATGTATACTGTCTGATGTAGCCAGAAATGCATTTTAACAAAAATGAATGCTCACATAAGAAAAGTTGAAGCTGCTTTAAAAAGGTTGCAAGATGTCTCAGCTAGGATTGTAGAATACTGGAATGAACTGGAAATAATAGAATAAACTGTAACAATGCTGGGATGAATGTATTTATCTTTTAATTGCCCAGAACTGTGCTGAACATGTGTCAGTTTCTCCTTTATGTGACATATCTTCTTGTACCTTTCAGAATAAAAGTCTGCATACACTAGTTTGGTATTGAATGTTTTATTATGTACAGTGGAGGTACAACAATATCTGAATCAAATCTTAATGTCTGTAGCTTCTGCCCTTCATTATACTGTCCATACATTCTGTACTTAGAATGTCAAACCTTACTATCTCCAGTAACAGTGCTGATAATGTCCATAGCTTCTGCACTCATATTTCTTTACTCCTGGATAATATTATTAATATTCTGGAATTTTTGGTTATTTAGCCTGACGTCTTTATTCAGTCTCAAGTGTCTGTACCAAATATCTGAGGACTGTACTTTATTGACTTTCTGCATATCAATCCAAACAAACCGTGTCTGAAGTATCGCCTAATAATTGCAAAACCCTGTAAATTTTTACACACCTCTTTAACTCATTACATCCGAGTGACGGCTCCAGGTGCATTTGCAGTTAACTCCTGCTGACACCTCTAGGTGTCAAATATTGCTTGTTTACATTTGCATCAATAATTCCAAAACCATGCTATGTACAAGGTTTTTAAATATGTCATCTTAAAGCTGACACAATGGCAAAATCAATGGCATTAATATGTGACATCTGTCTAATGCATGTAAATAGATATTCACTGTTTTTTTATATTAATTTATATAGATATATGTTTCACGTTTTTCTAAACATCTCAACAACCATGTAACACAGACAGAACTCCTTGACCTTGTATGAAAGCTCTCAGATAGATGAATAAAATGCTGCTTACAGTATGTGTGTAACTTGAGTGGTTGCTGTGATATTGTAAGTTGTTTACAAAATATTACAAAAGTAATTGGTAATGTGTTTACTGTGACTTATAAAAATCTGTTTATGACATAGAACCTAAAGAATGCTACCACTATAAAAATTGTTTGCGCTGAAGAGTTTGCCATTTATACTTATTTCATAACAATTATGGTTCCAGAGATATGAAAAGGTATTTGAAATGTGAGGACATGATTTGATTCTGTCAAAAGGCTTAAGCTTCGCCCATTGAAAATTACAGTGCAAACGTCCTTAGCTCCATTGGAATGAATGAGTTAACCTTGGTTCCTGAGCCTTGTACCTTCTAAACACAATGTCTTTCTACTCAGTGTACTACATATGCTGTTAGCACATTTTATTCTTATCAATATTCTTGACTGAAGGTTATTTCCCTGATTGAATATGCATTCACTGAAACTGCTTTCAAAATGTAAAGGCCTACTTTAATATGACTGCATTTCTATACTTATGCAAAGAGAATACTGCATTTCTGCAAACAAATACATTTAAATGACACCTGATCTTATACAAATTATATATTTTTAGATTGTCATCCAAATGAGATGCCTGGAACCCATTTTAAGGAAGTTAACGCATTCATCACAGACAGTATTTATAAGAGGGTAAATCAAGTATATACAAGTTTGGAACCAGAATCTTATAGCTCCAAGTAGCTTGATATCAAATAAATCCAAGTAATACCATTCTTTGATCCCAGTCACTTTTGACACTTCTGACAATGTATGCTTTTCCTCATCTTTTTACAGAAAAAAAAACAATATATATACAGATACCACTAAAACTTTATGTCATCTTCGATATGCATCAATACAACTGAAATGTCAGGAGTTCAAAGAGATAGCATACTCACTTTGTTATATGGAAGATCCGAAGGTTGTGAGTTTTATTCTCATATAAGATGCACAGGTTTATATTTTAGTCCTGACACTGCAGAGTAGCATTAGGGAGGCCCGTACTCCTGAAGAGCCATCCTTTAGATGAGATGATAAATGTCTCATATACCTGAGTTGGCAGTTGTCAAGGGAATGTAAAAGACAATTCATGACACTTATCAAAAAGTAGGCATAGGGGGTGGAGCCAAGATGGCTAAGTGAAAACAGCTACTTTTTTGAGCTCTGCATTTTAGCTTTAAATATAGGAAAATACTTATTTTTTAAATATTTTGCTGCATCCTAACAGATAAAAGTATTATTTCTTCCATACTTTATTTTTACAAGGTTTTGCAAAATTTTGCTGTCACTTTTATTGGGAGCCTGTTTTTCTGAATCAAGCTGAGGAACTCCAAACATTCTCATAAAGATAATTTATTGAAGAAGGACATGCAATTAATGGCATCTACTTTCCAGGATCTTTCCTTAAAAATGGATATTTTTTTTTCAGGAGAATTTGGAGAATATAAAGGAAAACTGTTTTAAGAAAACCAACATCAAAAATGTTACAGAAACATCACACTAAAATCTTTGATATGGAAAATGTTTTGAAAGGCATTGATGGCAGACTAAAGGAAGAAGAATCTCAAACTGACTTTACTGAAACTAAACACGTGGCTTCTAAATAAAACAAATGATTTAGAAAACAGAAAGAAAAGGTGTAACATAGAGATATTTTGTCTCTCAGAAAAAAAAAATCTGAAGGTGAGGACTTAATTTCATTCTCTTAACACTTTGGATTCCAGAAATATTAAATCTTCAGGAGAGGTTTTCTTATAGTATAAAAAGAGCCCACAGAGCCATTGGTAAATCTATTTCTTTGTCCTCAACTTCTGTTTCCCCTTGTCCACTAATGAGTGACTTCTGATTGATGCTATAGGTATTTTCTGTAAATAAGTCATTTTATTTATTTGAAATTAGCTGGCATTTATATGCATATATATTTTAAGTGTTGTCTTAGATACTTTGTGTTTTATGATGCTTTAAAATTGACCATGCTGAAGTGATGATGCTTTTGTTGTATGAAGTTTAACTTTTGTGTCTCTTTAAAAGTCACTTTTCCATTTTTGTGTGTATTTTCTCTTGTAAAGTTGTTTGTTTTATTTTGATACTTCTTTTGTGAGAGATGTGGGGGTGAAGTGGTTACACTAACCAAGAGTTATTACAGAACTGTCAATTTTCTGCAAGCATCATCTAATTATCATTGCTTTTATGTTGCATTTATCAACTGTTTAACAGGATGTGCATTTATCTGTTCAAAAATTTTTACTAAATTTAAACACATGAAAATATTACAAACATTCTAATGTAAATTTTGAGTAGATAACTATATGCAATATTTTCATTTGGCCTAATATGAGGAATATTTCACAAGAAATAAATAATAAAACTGTTCATTTACCAATATACATTCAAAATATTTAAACAACATTCAGTCAAAATTATAGAGAATGAGTTGCTTTAAGAGTTTCTATTAAATCAAGAATTTTGGTCCAAGGATTATCAGTCCATTTCCTGGGGTGAATTCTTGTTTCCCTGACTTTTGTTTCAATGAAAGCTGATTCTTCCTTAATAAAAGAAACTCTTCAAAGGTGGGTAATACAGATGATTTTCATTTTCTAGTTAGACATTTTCTTGCCACTGCTAAAATAGTCAAGAAGAGATAAAAATTGTTTCTTGTCATAGTATTCATGACATTTACATTCAATAGAATTAGGGGTTTGGATAAAGTAAATGTATCTGAAAATAAAGCTTGGCAAAATGTATCTATGTCAACCCAATATTTATTAATTTTATTACAATCATAAATAATGTGTTCCCAATCAGCTGAACATTCCATATAACATCTCCAACAAACACCAATGGCAGATGATTGTATTTTAGCAACTTTATTGGGAGTATAAAAAAGTTCTGTGTAAGAATTTCCATGTAGATTTTCCACATTTGGAGATTGGAAGTTAATTTCACAGAGAATAGTAGATTGGATTTGACCTCTGGATACAAATTAAAAATTTGACCTTTATCAATAAATTTCCAAAATTTTTGTTTGGGTATAGTTTTGTACTTTATTAGGATTTTGTAAAGATTAGAGATTAAGTTTGGCCAATTCTTATTGTTGTATATCAGATTTTGAATATGAAGAATGAACGTACGTTTAGTTTTAAATGAAGAGTTATTTATTATTCTACATAGATCTTGAGCATGAGAAATAATACTATGTAAAATAATCTAGTCAGAGTTTGAGACATTATAAATATTTTTTTTAATTCATGAGACTGTAAAACTGTTAGATCTTTTATGCAGTGTTGCCAGCAAATGAATTGTTTTGAATCCCAGTCTTGAAAGACATTTTTGTGAATTCTGTAGGTAAAATTTTTAGAAATCCTGAAGGGGATTAATAGATCCCACCAGAGTTTTTCATCTAGTTTGAGTTTATACATGTTCTAATATTGCTATAAATATGGTTTATTATGTTTAATTTGATGGGTTTTGCAATATTATATTGTAAATTAATGACAATTATGTACCATAGATTAACATTTTGATTCTCTACTAAGAGATTATTTGCAAATTTGTTTTCATTTAAAAAAAATGGTTGCATGAAGAGATTTTCATGCTGATGAGAAATTAGTATCTAACCAATTAATGGCTACTTTGTTAATGGAAGCTTTAATATAAGAATCAAGATCTGGAAAGTTTATTCCCCCTTGTTCCCAATGTCTGATGTGATGTTAAAGTGCAATTCTATTTCTTTTTGGATACCACAAGAAATTTAATAAGATTTTGTTAAATTCATTTAATATCATTTTACTTGGAGACATAGGAATGGGTTGGACAATATAATTTATGTTTGGGAGTAGGGTCATCTTTATTAGTTGTAGTCTGTCTTCAAAATTTAAAAACAATTTGTTCAATTTTTCTATTACTGATTTTATAGTAGATAAAGTATTTGTATATTTTGTGGTTACAGTTGTATTTAAGGTTATTCCTAAGTAGTTTATAGATGATACTAATGTGCCAATTATATGATTTGAGTTAAATGTGTATTGTATTTTCTATTTAATATCATATGTCTAGATTTTTTATTACTTATTCTTAAACCTGAATTAAGATCAAATTTAGCAGTTAGTAAATCTAATTCTTTGAGAGATTCTACTGAAACTCCCAGAGTAAGAAGAATGTCATATGCAAAAAACATGATTTTAGAGTTGAATTGTCCATGTATTTTAATACCAGTTATTTTTGGGGATTGATGAATAGTAATTGCAAATATTTCAATGGCTAAGGCAAATAGAATAGGAGACAAAGGACAGCCCTATTTAGTTCCTTTGGTAATTTTTATGGCTCCAAGGTAAATGGACCAAGTTTTACATAAGCAAGATTGTAGGATGTGCATTTGATTCATGCAATCAATTATTTAAAGGCATATAAATTTTAATACTGAGTAAATGTGAAAATCGGTAGTTGTTCATGTCATTCATTAAATCTTTTGTGTAGCACAAGACTGATGCTTGAACAAAACATACAGTAAATTAATGCATGTGATGTTTCGTATTAAGTATTTATATTGTTGCCTCATTAAAGAGTTCTTTAAGATTTATTGTTTTCTGTCTTTTTTAATGAAGCTTCTAACTTGAATTTAATAATTTGACTGAGACTAATCCAGACCTTGTAGGACAAGGTTAATAGAATATAATTACATTAGACATGTATTTACTGTCATTTAACTTTAAAAGTAATTGAAGTTAAACAGGCATATTCAAGATGTGTAGCTCTTCAAGAAAAGAAATAAGTCTGCTATGCAGAGCAGTGTCAAAACATATCCCCTGGGCTTGTCTAGTTTTTTCATAAATATGGGTGTTGTAAACTCGCAGTTAATAGTTATATGGATTTGTTTCTAATTGAGTATGATAATGACTTTGATCCGTCATCATTAGGCTCTCTTCACATGGAACAGACAGCAAACAAATACTGCTCACTGGAAAACATACCAGTACAGTTAATACATTTACCACAGCCAATTATTTATGTCATTATGGGCTAAAACAGCCTGTGTTGATTCTATTGCAAGGACTAAACATGCCTGTGTTGATTCTGATGCAAAGCCTGGATAATTGACACAAATTATAACAGTGTAATATCCCAATAAGATACAAATGGTCTACATTTTGACTTTAACTGTGTTGTCTTAGAATCATTAGCTAACTCATATAAGATGTATAGACTGATATGACTGTAGTAAATATTATCATTAATATGATTATTTTATGAAATATATGAATCTTAATATTATAGAAGAATACTTTAGAGAACTCACAGACAGATAGGTTAGATCTTACTGACCAAAACTAATATTATCACTTGAAAACTCATATGCTTACAGACACACATATATACCCAAACGCACAAACACACACATAAATACTCATTCTGATGCAGATATACTTAATAGCAGTATAATTAATGTTTTTAATATATTAGAGTGAATTTCAGGTGTCTTCATAGTTTCATAGGTTCATAGGTAGGTACTAGGCTATTGGCCCAAGGGCCTAAGTAACCCTAGCCAACAAGGTTCCCTGGCTTATGCCACCCAAGAAAGTTATTTTCCTGTGCCACTGTTGAGCAGAGACACAGAAGTGATCCCCGGGGTGTATTTCCTATTTCCCATCCACTCATCAAGATTTTTCTTGAAGAGTGCTAATGAAGAACTTTGCTTGACATAGATGAGTAGCCTGTTTCAGAGTATGGGAAGTCTCTGGGACATGAATCTATCCCTCCAGCATGTCCTGTTTATTGTGGTGACAAGGTTTAGGTCCCTAGAGCATTTTGGCATTGGGATTTCTTTAGGTGTAGCATGTCCAACAGCTCTGGGTTTGACATAGCTTTATATGTTTATATGTTAGGCAGAGATCACCTCGGAGTAGGCGATATGCTACAGAGTAAAGCTGGAATTTTTTGAGTTGGTCAGTGTAGGGCATTTGTTTGAGGCCAGTAATCCTCTTTGTGAGGTACTTCTGTGGCCTTTCCAGCTGCTGCAGATGTCTTGTGAGGTACATTCCAAAAGGGGCATTGTACTCTATAATGAGTCTAATGAGTATCGAGTATAGGGGAACTATGACCTCTTTTTTCCTGGATGAGAACCCTTTTATGATGAGGTGTGCCACATAGAAGGACTTCCTGATTACTGTGGAGATGTGACTATCAAAGGAGAGACTACCATCTACCTGGGTGCCAAGGTGTCTTATCACACATTCGGTGTTAAGTAGATTGCTGCCTATGTGGTAGTTTATGGGTACAGAGTTTTTACCAAAGGGGATGACACTGTACTTTTTGGCATTGAGCTTGAGGCCATGGCTCTGACACCAGGCATCTATCTCTGCGAGGCCCTTCTGTAGGATGTCCACATCATTTGGGGACTTGACTATGACTCCTAGTTTGCGATCATCTGCGAACTTCATTAGCCAGAGGTATTCTGTGTTAGCTTGTACCTCAGAGAAGTAGATACCAAACAGGAGAGGTCCCAGGATGGAACCCTGTGGTACTCCACTTGTCACTGCTTTGAGGTCAGATTTGGAGTCTGCAACTTTTACAGTGTGGGTTCTGTCAGTGTCTTATTTGATATTTAGATGCTATAAATATTAAGATAGGTTCTAAGGTTACAAGTATTCTTTAATCCCAGTGGTAGTTGATTTGGCCTTTTTATCAGTTTTATATTGGTTGATTGTATCCCTGCAATTTACCCGTAATGTTTATTGATACATGTAGTAAGTATTAAGTAATGTGACTATTCTTAGTTTTTGATAATCATGGATGTTTTAAAGAAATCATTTATTGAATTTCAAAACTCATTTGCTTTATGGTCACAATCTTCTACTTAAAAATTAATTTGCAAAAATATAAGACTGCCACCAAAGCTTTAGAACTCACTTGTCTTGCACAGAATAAAAAGTAAATCACCAGGACTTGGAGATGTCTGTAGAAACCAGTATAAAAATCTTTATTTGACACAAGCACTTTTGTGGGTAATCCCACTTCTTTAGATGTCTAGTGCATTTTAAAAACAGCTCTTGGTTTAAATGTCCTCTTGATACACATGATTAAAACCAACCAATACATTGTTCTGGTGTGAACAAGCACTTTCAATTTAAAGTAAAATTCTACAAGGTACTTTTAGCATTATATAATGAATCGTCACAGGTGACATTCATTTATCTTATAATTTTTTCCTTATATACATCTTACAAAAATTTTAAAATGTCTCTGTTAGTCAAATTACTTACTGGAGGGCGCATTTAGATAGGTTATTCTTCTCTTATCTTCTTAAGCTGTTGGCTTGATAGGTAGTCTTTGTTAGCCTGATAGTTTTTTCTATCTATTAGGTAAGGAATTAGATAATTCCATGTTTTTAATTAACATTTCCTTTTACAAGACATTTATTATAGTTTTCTTTATCATCCCTTCTATTTTTTAATTGGCCTTAAAACTTGACTTATAACTATGCCCGTCATTGGATAATGTATGTGCAGCCAGGGCATTTTTTATATCTTTTTTACCAATGTCATAGTTATGTTGGTAGACTCTTCCACTAAAAGCACTGATGGTCATCCCTATATAAAAACTAGGGCACATGGAACATAGGGCTAGATATACCACAGCCTTACTACTACAAGAACATTTCTTCTGTATTGTATATTTACCATAGTTAGGTATATCCATCTCATTAGCCTCAATCATATAGTTACATTGTAAACAAAAAACACATTTTGCCATTCCACCCAATTTGTTGGTGTCCTTTCTTGGTCTCTCTAGCATATTTTGTAGACTAACATCCTTCTTATTCACAATATTGGGGGATACACCCACCAACACCCTGGCTGCATATACATCATCCAATTATGGGCATAGTTTTAAGTTTATTATTATTGACCAGGTTATGCTGCAACTTCTCAAAACCCGATTATACGATCCGGATCATATAAATGTGTTCATTTCCTTGATGGAAATAGTTTTAAACAATAATTATATTTTCTTTGAGGGACATTATTTTAAGCAAGTCACAGGTGTAGCTATGGGGGCGGCTTGTGCCCCCATTTATGCAAATTATATTATGTCTTTTTGGGAGCAGGAATATGTTTTTACCAGTAGGTTTAAGTCTAATATTCGGCACTACACCCATTTTTTAGATGATTTGTTTATAGTGTGGGATGGTAGTGTCGAAGATGTGAACAGTTTTGTTGAGTACATTAGCAACACAGTGTATTTTTTGAAGTTCACCCATGCCTTCAACAAACAGGAGATTACCTACTTGGATGTGAATTTGAAAACAGATCCCATTAAGCATACTTTGATTTCTACAATTCACAGGAAAGCTACCTTTACCAATTCATATCTTAGTTACTCTAGCTGGCATCCTGACCATCAGAAAAAAGCTATTATTAAAGGTCAGATGGTCAGGGCTGCCAGAATGATTAGTGATGACTTGGATTTTTTAAGGGAGGTAGATTTCATTAATAGTATGTTTATTAGGAAAGGCTATCCTGAGGGATTGTGTCAAGCCGTGGCAGATGAGGTAAAGCAAAAGAGAGCTGATGGTACATATTGGTCATTGCTAAAGGGGATGGTGGGTAATGACCCTATGATTATGGGTGCTGAGGTTAATAATAGAGTGGTTAATTCTAATATTGGAGGTGATCAATTATCATTGGTAAATGGCATTAAGGGAGCTTCAGCATGTGACCTTTATTTCATTACCACTTATTCCTTTGATGCGTTAAATATTAGGGATATAGTGTTTAATAATTGGAAGTTGCTTAGGCTTGACAATTTGGTATGGGAAAAACTCAGTAGTCACCCAAAATGTGTTTTTAGAAAGGCAAAATCATTTAAACAATTATTGGAGAAGGGTGACAATTTTGCATTTAACCCTACTGGTAGGGCAATTGGAAATTTCAAATGTGGAAGATGTAGTGTGTGTCACCTTGTGTTGCCCACGGATTCTAAGCTGTATGTGGCTGGTGTGTTAATTAGATTACATGGACATTTTGATTGTCATTCTAAAAATGTGGTTTATATAGCAAAATGTTGCCAATGTCCAGCGTTTTATGTTGGCAAAACCAGCAGAGCCTTTAGAGATAGAATTAATGAACATATGTCAGATATAAGGCATATGAAAAAGACAAATGCCTTGTATAGACACATTGAGTCGCATAGTGGGCATGAGTTTAAATTCTGTGTGATACAAAAAATTGTTAAGGATATGCAGGGTAATGTTTTAGATATCCATCTTGATATCAATGAGATGAGGTGGCAATTAAGGTTGAATGCCATGTTATTTCCTGGCATTAATGACCACATCAGCATTGTCCCCATTTTAAAACTAAAGCATATTCTTGGGTGATGAGTTTATATGTTCCTCATTGCATATTTGTATGTTTTTTAGTATTTTTTAAGTAAGAGCATAATATTGCATTTACTTATTAATTATATTTTTTAATCAATTTTTTGGTTGAGTGTGTTCAGTCTACCTTAAATAAGTTGGATGTCAATTATTCAATTATGTAATGATGTCATGATTTTTGTCTTATAAAGCTGGGATAGGTTGAATTGATTTGTTCAATGTTGTTCTGAAGAAGTCTAAATAAAGACGTAACCTAGGTCAAATTGTTGGTTGTGGTTAATGGTGTTTTGCAGGTTCAGGTGCTGGTTAATTGTTCCTGTGTTTCCTTTGGTTCTAGTTTGTTGAAATTGACCAGGTTATATTAGGGGAGAGAGGGGGTCCCCTTAATGAATTCCTGGAACTAAAAGAACATAGGTGGCAAATAAGGGCTAATGCCTCTGAGCACCTCGGATTAAACAGTGCTATTTCCATAAGCTCAATTTTAAGATTGAAAGCTGAGTTTTCTGTGTAAATATGGTATATGTTACCAAACATCTGCTACCATACTGTAATATGGTTAAAATTGTGTTTATGGTTTTAATGGTTATATTGAGGAAGTGATGTGCATGTCCATAATTTATGTTTTAATATGTGGTCAGGATTTGATATAAATGTACTTTTTCTTTAAGGGGGACATAATGTAACTAAATCGATAATGAATGTATGTATATTAGGATGGGTTGGGATTATTCTGATGAAGTTTCTAATACAAGACAAAAGCACTAAATAAAACGATTGTATGGATTTCTGGCTTTGTTTCTTCGTGTTTCTGCAATTTAGTTTGTGTGGTTCTTGTGTTCAACAGTTCGGGGTATGGAAGGAGCCAAAGAATCAAACCCATCAGCATTGCAAACCGCGGCCAAATGCTTTCAAACTTTAAACTCCATAGTGGCCACTCTTACAAGTTTAATGGAGAAACTGACCCAACAATCCGGTATTTGGCCTAATGCTAACATTTCAGGCCTGAATGGGGCAGGCAGTTCAGTGATGGATGACAGTAGCAGTATCAGTGGCATTACACCAGCCCAAAGACAACGTTTGCCGAGTCCCATTCAATCAGAGAGGCAGGATGTGCATACAGCATCATATACAGGAGTTACAAGGAGCATAGCTTCCTATAATTGTAGTAACTTGCTCACACAGTGGTTAGAGGCTGAGAAGGAATGGCGTTCAACATTTTCAAATACTTTTCATCAAAATAGTGAGACATTGAGTGAACAATTGAAGAAGTTTGAAGAACTCACCCTGGAATATCGGTAACTTCAATTAGAGAACAACTACCTAAGGGAATGTGTATGTACTGAATGTGTACCAAAGGGACTAGTGATGTAGAAATTCCCTTCAGGTTTGGTAAGAGATTCACTCTTACATGTAGAAATATTGGAATTATTCAATAAGCATGGGTGTGAATTTTAGAATGCTTAATGAGGGACAATGATAGGAAGATGTTAGAACTACTTGGAAAAATTAAAATAGTTGACCAAAGTATACATACTGATTTGTTGTTTGAGCCTAATATCAAGATGATTTTAGAGTGTTTGAAAGACTAGATGGTACTATAAGTGAATTAAAGGAAAGGAAACACTATAAATTACTGAGGTATGAATGGGAATATGAACAGTGTAAAGCCTATCCTTTAGCTCCTTTGGGGCAGCAAAGACTTATAAGAGAGGACAGTAATATTCCACGACAAAATGTTAAAAATTGTAATAAGAGTATTGTTGATTTGCAATACACCCCTTACCCTTTAGAATACCCCCCTCTGAGGAGGTCTGAATGGCTGAAGAATCAGAGAAGGGGGGTGGTCATTACAACTACAGATACCCCATGTCTATGAGAGGGACAAGGTCGGGGAGGGGGAGCACACACCAAATGATGAATTGAATGTTGATGTTTTTCCATATAATATTATATGTAATAAAAATGGTGACCAAGGTATATAACTACAGTGATGTTGAATTCAATGATTTGGTAGCTGACCTATTTGAAAAAGAGTTGTCTTTTGTTCCAGCTAAAAGTGCATCATTAGACGTTGTACTAATAAATTTAAAATTATACACCAGGAAACTCAATTTTGATTTTTATTTTAAAGGGATGAATGTAGTACCTGGTGAAGGCACAATTTGTAAGACATCAAGTGTGTTTAACCCTACCCTACACCCTACTGTCCAGAGTTTTGAAAAAATATGTGAAAATGATATACGAAATATCTTCAGGACAAGAAGGGCGAATAGGGACTGTGTTAGTAATAGTGACATAGATGAAATGCTGTTACTGAAAGAAATATGTAATTATACAGAGATTAGAATCATGAAACCTAATAACGGCAGCAGCCTTGTTATCATGGATTCCAATATGTATATCAAAAAAATGCTTATGTTGTTATATACTAACATCTATTGTGAGATTAGTGTGAAGGGAAAGAACATTTCTTACAGGAAAGTTGATGTCATGTTGGAAGAACTAGTATTGAACCATCAAGTAAGTGTAGAGGAATATCAATTTATGTTAGCAAAACACCGTAGAATACTAACAATATTTGGGGTTCCAAATATACACAAGGATCTCCTTGATTCCCCATTAAGGCAGATAGTTGATGCTAGAGCATCTAAAACTTATCCCATAGCCAAACTTATAGATACCCCAACTGAGGAATGTATTAAAGGATTGCCATGAATTTTGAAAGATTCCTGGGATTTTTAAGTAAAATTACTAATGACATGTATAGTGACCAGTTGATTTTCATCACCATCGATATCAGGGATTTATTCTCAGTAATACCTCATGATACAGGGATTGATTGGTTTTATCAATATCTTTGCAATATACTTCTCTAAGTCATAACCGTATTTTAACTATTAGGACTTTGATGGAATTAGTACTTGACACCAATATTATTACATTTGAACAGCAGCTATGCAAACAATGTAAAGGGGTGGAAATGGGGAAGCCTGTGCCCCCATATTTGCCAACATTATGTTAGCATTTTGGGAAAGGGAATTTATTTTCCATAGTACCTTCCCAGAAAGCTGGAGATGCTACAGTCGTTACTTGGATGGCATCATTATTTTATATGGTCGTTACTTGGATAGCATCATTATTTTATGGAAGAGGGATGTAGATGAATTGAAAACTATTTTGACATTTACTGAAGATAGCATGGATTGTTTAAATATTACTCATGTAAAAGGGTTTGAAGCAATGAATTATTTGGATATAACCATTAGGAAATAAATGGATACTAGCCAATTCAAATCTATGATATTTAGAAAACCTACATATTCGAACACCCTCTTACACTATGACAGCTGTTACTCCCCTCTATCAAAAGAAGTCCTTAGTGAAGGGACAGGGGGTGTGGCTAGTGAGAATGGTGCCTGATTTGGATGAATATTTACAACAAATAGATGTCCAGAAGGATATGTTGAAAAAAAGAGGGTATCCTACACACTTTATAGGCACTATATTACAGGAAGTGGTCCGAAAAAGGAATAGTGGGCGTTTTGTTCCACTTTTGGGAACAGGATGTGGACTACAAGGGGAGACAAATGAGAAGAGGTGACTAGTCACAGCAAATCTGCTATATTAAGTTTTAACAACCAACTTCAAGATATCAGAGATATAGTTAAACATAACTGGAATGTTTTTAGTATAAACCAAGACTACCTTCAATTGGTGGGTGTATCCACAAGATTGTGTATAAGAAGGATGTTAGTCTAAAAAAATGCTAAAGATACCAAAAAAGGACACCAATGCATTGGGCAGAATGGCAAAATGTGTTTTTTTGTTTACAGTGTAAATATATGATTGAGGCTAAGGAGATGGCTATACTGAACTATGGTAAATATACAATACAGAAGAAATGCTCTTGTAGTAGTAAGGCTGTTGTGTATCTAGCCCTATGTTACATCTGCTCTAGTTTTTATATAGATAAGACCATCAATGCTTTTAGTAGGAGAGTCTACCAACATAACTATGACATTGGTAAAAAAGATATAAAAAATGCCCTTGCTGCACATACAGTATCCAATGGTGGTCATAGTTTTAAGTTTATTATTATTGACCAGGTTATATTAGGGGCGAGAGGGGTTCCCCTTAATGATTACCTGGAACTAAAAGAACTTAGGTGGCAAATAGGGGCTAATGCCTCTGAGCACCCTGGATTAAACAGTGCTATTTCCATAAGCTCAATTTTAAAATTGAAAGCTGAGTTTTCTGTGTAAATATGGTATATGTTACAAAACATCTGCTACCATACTGTAGTATGGTTAACAATTGTTTTTATAGTTTTAATGGTTATATTGAGGAAACGATGTGCATGTCCATAATTTATGTTTTGATACATAGTCAGGATTTGATATAAATGTACTTTTTCTTTAAGAAGGACATGATGTAACTAATTGGATAACCGATGTATGTATATTAGAATGGGTTGGGCTGTAGTGAGATTATTTTGATGACGTTTCTACTATGAGACAAAAACACTAAATAAAATCATTGTGTGGGTTTCTGGCTTGGTTTCTTCATGTTTCTGCAATTTAGCTTAGATATTGAGAAAGCATTTGATTCTTTAAGTTGGAATTACTCATTTGAAATTTTAGGACTTTTTGATTTTCCTGAAAGTTTTATCTCACTCTTAAAAATATATATATATAATAAAAAGTCTATAAATAATTAAAGTATTGTAGGTTCAGTTTCATTTCTCAACAGGTCTTAGAAGTTTTCTTAGTTTAACTATAAAAATTATATTGCTTATGTCAAGATAGGTCATTTTACCTCTGAACATATTCCTATAATTAGAAGTACTAAACAGGGATGTCCTCTTTCCACAGTTATATTTTCTCTAGCCATTGCAATATTTACTATTTTAATTTGATCAAATTGATGAAATCCAAACATTTTTGACATTGATATTTTAAACAAATTTCCTACCAATTGGTATTTGTGGATATTTTATTAACTCTTTCAAATTCAAAAATTACTCTTGATAAACTAGAAACCAAAATTAGTCAATTTTAATATATTTCTGATCTTCGTTTTAATCAAGCTAAATCTAAATTCTTAATAATAAATACAAAGAATAAAATCCAAATACTTATTATTGGTAAACAATTATCTTCCCTACAATACTTAGATATTATACTTAAGTCAACTATTGATGAAATAATATGTGTTTATGATAACTTCATTATTACTATAAAAAATCTTATGTCCATATGGGATAATCCTAGTATGTCCTTTCAGATTAAACTTCAACCGATAAATATGATTCTTTTACCGAAAATGTTATATATAGTTCAAGCCCTGTATCTTTTGCATAGTAAACATCATTTTAGTGAAATAAATTGCATACTATTAAAATTCCTTTTGGTTTTCTAGCAAACACCCCATATTGGGGATTTATCTGGAATTGATTTTTCAGATATTTACACATCTGTCAAAGCATCACTCTTTAAAATTATTTTTAATTGGGTTGATCTTAATTAGAATTCTAATGGGAAATCTTTACATTTATCTCATCTAAATAATGATAACATCATATTAGGTAATGATAAATTAATTGATCAATTGTTTTTTATGGAATTACCTTTATACTTCCATTCAATATAATATTCCCCTCCAGCTAATTATTTAAGTATTATTCTAAAGACTTTTAAGAATATAATCCTTTCTAACTTAGTCATAAAGATTTGGTTTGAAGCCATAACATCTTTCTAATATCACACACGTTTTTCTAATAATTTTTCTAATCATAATATCATTAATTGGCAGTCTAAAATTTTGTTTTTGGCAACAATGCTTTAAATATTTAAAAGCTAAACATTTTTAGCAACTTGTTAATGAATTCAACTTGGATTCTGAAGATCAGTTGCAAATATAAATTTTGAGACCACAGACTTAGGCCTTGTGATTATATATTTCAAATTCTCATTTTAAAGACATTCCTAAGTTAATACACCTGTTTTGAAATTATATATAACAAATTAAGATTTGATAATTTAATTTCAAAACTTTAATAAAATATAAAATAAATGTAAATGCTAAATGTAATCACAATTTATTAGGTTATTCTTTTCAATATAACTCTGAATGTAACAGCCAATTGTTATCTTCTATTAAACACACCTCATAGTCTCTTTATTGGTAGATATTTTCTTGGAAATTTTTCTTAAGAGCCTTTTTAACTCAAAATAAATTAGCTAAATGTAATGGTAATGATAATATTCTTTATTGGTGGTGTTTGGAAATATGTAATGCTGACGGGTAACATATTTTGTTGTTAGTGTTCCTCATTAAAGTTATTTTGGCATAATATAATTGATTTTTTAAAAACTTTATATTCAGATAATTTTACTTTATCCAAATGTTTGATTTTTTTTAATATTCATGACTCTTGTGATTTGAAATGTGACAATCTTTTTCTTTTATGGATCATCCTTGCAGTTGCAAGGAAATGTATTACTAAAGAATGGAGGACCACAAAGACACCTTCTTTTAAAAGGCTTTTGTTTCTCTTAAAAGAAACAGCCATGAAAGATTTTAATGTAAAAGAACAACAAAGTCATCCTAAATTATTTACAAATAATCCTTGGTTGAAAGTGTCAACACTTATTAACGTCTACAACAGAATATTTTCTCAGATGTTTATAGAAATTAAAATAGAAATTGATAAATGGCAGAAGTAACAATCTATTAATGGAGCAGTTCTTATTTTCTTTTTAGAACTCAGGGCTTTGTATACATTATATATAGTTTGTTTTGTTTTATCTTTGTATTGTTACTATCCCACTATGATTATTGTGTATTATATCACTCACATATTTATTATTTGGAAATTAATAATATTTTTTGAATATAAAAAGTAGGCATGAGTTCTAAAATTGTGTCCCAATACACAGATAAAACAAATTATTTGGTTTTATTAGTACCACATCTACATTTTAAAAATTGTCCTCTCTTTTTATTATAGGATAGCATTTCTATATTCTTTCTATTACTTTTCCATGTCCATTTTATGTTAAATAATATGTTTCTTTCTGCTGTTATATAAATTATTTTCTGTTCATTTTAACTCAAAGTTTCATAAATGCCACATGCAACTTTGTATATTCAGTTTGTATTTAGATAAGTCCCCATTTCTCTAGCTAATAACTCCCAAATGCCTAATAATAATAATAATAACAATAATAATAATAATAATAACAACAATAATAATAACAATAACAACAATAATAATAATAATAATAATAATAATAATAATAATAACCGTAATAATAATAATAATAATAATAATAGTAGTAATAATAATAAATGACAATAATAATGATAATAATGACGTATTGCATTGTTCTTTCCAATTGACTTCTTGGTTAAATATATCTCATCTACCTGATCCTTATACTTCAAGTGAAAACCTTCTGGTAATTTCCAGTGGCTTATCCTGCATATACAATCTGACTCTTGCACCACCATTTCAGTATTCCCTTCTGAGAGTTGTCTGGAAAGGTTTCCCAAACTGGGACTTCAATTTTCTTTTTAATGATCCTATCATTTATTTGTGGCATTAGTGTATGGCACTTTGCTATTTTAAAATGGCTTAGGTTGTGCACTGCACTGTACTGTTTTAAACCTGCTTAAATTATGGCAGCCCTACCAGCAGTGGGATCCTTACATCATGTTAGTTCTTTTATCAACATTAACATGCTGTAATGTGAGAAGTACATTCTGTATTCCTTATTGTACCATATTGTCTACTGTAATTCTGCTTTATTTGTCATCAGTTCTAATATACTTTACTGTGTGTCCTAAGCCTTCCTTACTTATGGCATCCATTCCAGCATTATGCTTTTATTTGCATTCACATACTATGCTGTGTAATCGTGGCATGTACTACTTGTGGCACTCACATCTGCACTGTGGTCCTAAGTCACTTGTTTGAGTACCTGTTTTCTCTCTGTCTGTTGTTATTCCTATTTACCATATTATAATCTTGCACAAATGTAGTAGTGTCATATGAAATCTAGCTTCTATACCTCAGATCTCAGCCACCATGAGACCACAGACTGCTCTTCCACTATCTATAACCAGTCTGCTAGTATTTGCAACTCTAAGGCGGTGCATAATCTGCTTCATGTTCACTGACAACTCCATACTGCTACAAAACCCTGAATCGAGTTGTGAAAGGTATAAATTCTCATTCTTTCTAATGGGAGATGAGTCTTTTCTAAACTACTGCTGACGAGCACACTTCCACCTCACTGCCATCCAGCATGACACTAGCCCACATCTGCTGAGATACACATCATGCCTTTTCTGTCTACAGATTTCAGTCTTGTTCATCTCATTTTTTCAAATGTAACTCTTGCCTGCTCTTCACTTAGAGTCACCCCAGTTTAATATTGAAATGTCAGCACTCGAAATTCTGACAAGCAAAAATAAACAAATAAATAAATAAGTAAATAAATGAATAAAAATGATTGAAAACCCAGGAGAAGAGTGATTCTTAAAGATGGATGTTCTTCTTTAAACTTCTTTTATTGCAGGAGACAAGCCCTCTATACCCCACAAACTTTTTTATCCCAACTCTGAGCTTGTAAAAAAGAAAATGTTCTGGAAAATGGCCATCTCAGACTTAGTATACTTACAGTGGATATAAAAAGTGTACACACCCCTGTTAAAATGCCAGGTTTTTGTGATATAAAAAAATGAGACCACAGTAAATCATTTCAAAACTTTTACCACCTTTGACGTGACCTATAACCTGTACAATTCAACTGAAAAACAAACAAATCTGTTAGGGAAAAAATATAAAAAATAAAAAACGTACAATACTCTGCACACCCTTAAACTAATACTTTGTTGAAGCACCTTTTGAAGCTATTTTTTTATATCACAAAAAACAGGCATTTTAACAGTGGTATGTACACATTTTATATCCACTGTAAGTACATTCTTTCAGCCATTCAGTCTCCATGTTTTGGAATTCACTCTAGTAGGTAACATTTCAAATAGTTACCTGCACCCCTTCACGAGTAAATCAGACCATCATGTTGTCATAGTCTCCTTTAAATTCAGTCCATGACTTCCTCCAACCAGACTGTGTTCAAGCATTTCTTCAAGTTCATTCTAGTAGCACTCCCAGATGGACGACAACATTTTAAAACTATTCCCTCTACTTGGCAGTCTAAGATGAATGTAACTGCTTTTACCTTTACCCTTTATTTTCATATTAATGCCTGCATTTGAATATTCACCCATAACCTTAAGTAGGATCACCAATTTGAGAATAATCCCCTGTGGTGGAAACCCAATAACAGAAAGTAGTACAATAAAAGAAGAAAAACAATCTTCCCACTCTAAGGAATAATTTTGAATTCCCTCCATTATGAAAGCAGCCATAAACTGACCTGCATAGAGGTCAAACATCAGAAGTGACGAAGCCAAGTATGGGATGAACATCACCACATCCTTAAAGACAATCATTAGGCTTTCTTTTAATATCTTAGCACTCTCAAAAATATTATGTAGTATTCCCAGAACTAATTTGAAATAGTGCAACCTACTACAAGCCAAAGGATATTACCAATATAACTGAAGGTTAATTTAAGCCCAGTTTCTCCCCTCTATCCCCATGCATTTCTCCCCATTCCACAGTCCCTACTTCCCCCCATAATTCCTTCTGAAAAGATCCTACATCCTACATCCTAAATGCTTTTTTCAAAACAAAAAAATGTAGCTCAAAGGATCCTGATAGCACACTAGGTTATTACTCAGTAGGACACATGGCCACACTAATTCCCTTCTAAACATGTTTACCTTTAGCCTCTCCATTGGGCAAATGCCTAAAGCTAGGAAAACAGCTACCATGTTGAATCTGTAGAAGGTTTCCCTTACCACTGGTCCTGTGAGCTGATCAATTTATTCTTACCAGTATTATCCATAATCCTCCCATCCAGACCCACACAAGACCATCATCTAGAGCCAGTGTTCACACTCTGGGCTGGCTAGCCCTGCCGTGGTATCTGTAGTGTTATACAGCATATTATGATAGCACTCATACATAATTACCTCAGTACTGTGAAGTTCCACAGTACAGATCAATGTGGCTTTAGAAAGTGTAGTTCTTGGTGGAATCTCTCTGATGGACTGAATAATGACCAGTGAGTGCAAGTTGCCTCCCCAGATTTTACTGAAGGCGTTCATGATATCCCACATTCTGGTTTAATGAAAAGCTCACCCTCCTGAATATTATCCCTGGTGAAAACAGTTGGATAGCAAACTAGATCACCAGCAGGGCTGCTGGTACACATTCCTCTAAAACAATTGTCACTAGTGGCATCCTGCTGTGGCCCTTATTGGGGTCTCTCCACTTCAGCATATATTTGTATGATGTCCAAGCTGATGTCTAGGGACCATTAGTGACAATTTTCTGAAAATGTCAAACTTGGTGGTGTCATTAACTCTCCATCTGATACACATCCTACAAGAATGACTAAGCTTTGTTAATACCTGATGTCATGATAATGGTTTCAAGCTCATTAATAAATACAGTAGGTATTGTTCTCTTTGGGAATCTAGAATAATCCTAAACTTACCAAATAAAAGTTACCCTTTTGATAATGCTAATGTTATTAGGGACCTGGGTACATTCATGGACAATACATTTTCTTCACCCTGTATCTGTTAGCAAATCATTCTGACTGAACTTACTAATTACTAAAAGCATTGCCTCAAAATCAAAGGTTGTTTTTGTCAATGTCAATTCATCCCTAATTGGTCACATACTAGAATACAGTGACCCATTTTGTATGAACTTATCCAAACACATTGTCGAACTAGAAAGACCCCAACTCTTCCTACCTAAGAAAATCTCACGTATGAGCTGCTTACGTTATTACATTATACAAAACAAATAGGAGCCTCATCACAGGATCTTGCATATCAACCTCTGATTTGCTTAGAGTACTGTGAAAGACCCAGTCTTGCTTAACCTCTTACTAGTTTAAAAATAGCAGAATTGATGCCAATATCCACACCCTAAGGAATTAAATCTGTATTGCAATCTAAGCACAACATTTTGGCATAAAAGATATCTCTCCCAGTAAATCCCCTATCTGTGTAAGCCCCATAATTCCCTTTAAAGCTAATTTTCATCAGAAGATGTAGAATGGTAAATTCGCCTTGGGATATGAATTCAGGACATTATAGTTACAGAAAAGAAACTAGCTAGACTCCTAATGGCTTACTAATTGTCTAGGAAGAACCATGAACCTTAGCATCTGTACCACTGCTTTCCATCAACACAATTCTCACACCATACCTGCCACCAGCAAATAAGTATATTTCAATAAAAGTCATATAATCCCTCATCCTGTTTGTCTTCCTTTCTTTAAATTCATAAGTTGTTCCTCCTTTTTGTTATTATTCCCACAAACTTCTCATGTTCTCTCATCAACATTGTCATGTTTCATGTCATCAACATTATCATGTTTCATGTCATCAACATTATTATGTTTCATGTCATCAACATTATTATGTGGACAATCTGAGTAGAACACATTTTGTATAACGCCCCTTCTTTAAAAAGTGATTATATTTTCAAAAAAAAAAGAGTTTCCAATGTTTCTTCCTGGTACTAAATTTTTAGCTGATTTAGATTTAAATTTGCAGTTGTTGGAATCTTAGTCACACCATGCAGTGGTCCAGAGGCCCTCTGAGAATACCATTGATGGAAGACAGAACCAGGAGATGACACCAGACATTTGTAAGTTCTAAGATCCTTTGCTGACGCTATGTGACAGAGACCAGGTAGTATGACTATGATGCGGAGAGTTAAGGCTGACATTGTACAAATTCCTGATATACACTCAGTAGCTGTTGAAAGCTGTTCATACCTCTTAATTCAGAGGAACTTGCTGCTCGTGAGACTGACAATATTGTGGAGCATAATTTTCAGTTGATGGTCTTTTGATGTAGATGCTACTAGAGATGGGATGTGCTGGGAATGTCTCAGATAATGATTCTGACAAGTCATGAGGTAAGATTATGGAGGTTTTCATCACTGAGGTTTGTGGGGACACTAGGCAGGATGACCATTCTTGTGCATTGCGTTATAAATCCGAGGACACCTTGGTTTGGTCTGTGCAGAATACTGTAGCTCATTCCAATGCTACCATCCCACTTCCTTCCACTTTGGGGATGTCTTTCTTCCAGGCACTTTCTTCTGTTACTGAGCAACCATAAAAGGTTTTCCATTGCTGTGGAGAATCCCTGTCCTCATTCATATGCTGTGGCTATTTTTTCTTGTTCTGGAACAATTTTGGGACCCCAACAGAAAAAGTTGATAAAACTGAGTTTTCTTTGACAAAAAAAAAAAAAAACTGCTACTTTCTTTGCTTGACATCAGAGCTTTGACACATTTTGATGAAGAACCCTTCTATGATATTTATTTTTAAACATTTGTTGCCATGGAAATCATTTTGTCTTTTTTGACAGATATTGTTTTGGTATTAGTTTTCCTTTTCTTACAAAACAGAAAACAATGTTTTCTCTTGGGCTGCAAATAAAAGGGTCCCCATTACACTATTGAAATGTCAGTTCAGCGAACAGCACTGACATCGTAAATGCCATTCATTTAACTGTTCATAGTGAGATTACAGTACAGTGAAGATTGGAAAATTTGCCCTTTCCTCACTGTAGTGCGATCTCGGAGTTGGTATATATAATTAGCAGGGGTGCTAATTCGATGAATGGCATTTTCAATATAAGTGTTGTTTGGTTAACTGACTTTTCTATGATATAATGTAGACCCTAAGTAAAATGCTGTCACATAAGGACATTAAATTTGTTTTGGAAATGCATTGCAATTTAGTTTTAAAATTTGCTAAATGCTTTGATTCTGTAGGTATATGGACCAATTGCTGTGAAGCTCTGGTTGATTTGAAGAACACTGTTGTGCATGTCCCTAATATTGTTTTTATTAGCCAATGTTAAACCATCTATTTCTTCTCTGGGTAGCCATAATCAGTGCTACATGTGTAGCGATGCAGGACAATGTACTAATGGTTGCCCTAAAAATCAGCAGCAGTTTGAAAATAGATTCATGGCACTCAGGACTGCGCTTCTGAAAGGCACGTTTTATGGATATTTAGTTAGCAACATACATGCTTTATGGAGAAGAGAGTTTCTAGTATGGCAAGTGATTCTTGTATGGATTATCCTTCTGATGTCTGGAAGCAAAGGCCCTGTTGTATCTCTTCAGTTGCCCCCAGCTAACAAAATAATTTTTGGTGGTGATATGGTGCCCCTCATTATCCTTGATAATTGGCTTAAGGAAAGTGATAAGGTTGAGGGTGAGAGCTCTTCTAGGCATTGTTGGTGGTAACATTAGGAAAACTGGTACAATGTTGTGAATATAAGAAGAAATACTGGAAGTCGTTTTTATAGTTTAGGATATGTGTTCTCTAAAACTGCTCTTTCTCAATGTGAGTAGCATTAATACAGACCACTGGTGATTAACAATTTGGATGAGGGTTTAAGAAGCAATGTGCCTATATCACTTACCTCCAGGAGTCTAGATTTACTGAGGAAACTGACATGTGGATCTTGTCTTATAGATGGAGACGTGAAGTTCTGCATGGATACTTGCTCTGGATTTTGCCATTATTGTTCTGTTCAGACTTTGGAATGTATTATTATACACCCGTGAAAGGTTACTGTTTTTGATTCTTTAATTGATAAGTATCATGTGAAATGCATTGATCTTAAAGCTCCATCATGCCTAGGTCTAGGAGGGAATTCTTTTTTTTTTTTACTCAAATATTTTATTTAAATTCATTAAAATGTCATAATAATAAAATACATATTTTCGAACATAAATCTGAATATAAAATACAATAATTATTTACAATATATACATAGACCTGAAATAGTGCAGGAGATATTTCCAAAATAGTAAAAAACAATTGCTTATAAAGTCTAACATAATTTTAGATAGAGCTGGAGTCTATTTGAAAAGTCTCGATGAGAGATGAAACTTTTATCCCAGAATTAATGATGAAGTTCTAAGTTTTTTTGTTCTGGTTTCTTTAGAAATTATTTCTTTTAACAAAGCTAGGAAATATTCAAAATTTGAAGAGGTAACAGAATTATACTTTCTAATGATACAATCCCTACAACTGCTAGAATTGTCCATAAAATATATGCACTGGTTTTATTCATAGTAAAACCTTTACATATATATATATATATATATATATATATATATATATATATATATATATATATATATATATATATATATATATATATATATATATATATATATATATATACATATATAAAATATTGTTTTGGTTAATGAAAATCAATCTGAAAATTGGCTTTTAAGAAAATCATTTAATATTTATCCAGTATTGGTTTAAGTTAGGACAATCATAAAAAATATGAAACCAATCTGATTTACAAGATTCTAAACATTTCCAAGAAACTGCAATTTCAGATTTACTGAATTTAACTATTTTATCTGGAGTTAAAAAGGGTCTATGGAGAAATTTCCAGGTAAAAATGCTCCATTATTGAATCCAAGATATAGATTCAACAGAAGATAAAATCTTAGCTTTTTCCACCTGAGAATAATTAGAAGGGAGACCTTTATCTATAAAATTCTAGTATTTAGTAGTTAAAGTGGTCTTACATAACTACAGAGGGATAAAATTGATCAGCCACAACATGAAGTTATGGGAAAGAGTAGTAGAAGCTAGGTTAAGAAGGGAGGTGATGATTAGTGATCAGCAGTATGGTTTCATGCCAGGAAAAAGCTCTTCAGATGCGATGTTTGCTCTGAGAGTGTTGATGGAGAAGTACAGAGAAGGTCAAAAGGAGTTGCTTTCCATCTTTGTAGACTTAGAGAAAGCATATGACAGGGTGTCTAGAGAAGAATTGTGGTAATTATTGTATGAGGAAGTCAGGAGTGGAGGAAAAGTATGTAAGAGTGGTACAGGATATGTAAGAGAGCAGTGTGACAGTGGTGAGATATGCAGTAGGAGTGACAGATGGGTTTAAGGTGGAGGTGGGATTACATCAAGGATTGGCTCTGAGCCCTTTCTTATTTTCAGTGGTGATGGACAAGTTTATAGAAGAGATCAGGCAGGAGTCCCTGTGGACTACAATGTCTGCGGATGACATTGTGATTTGTAGTGAGAGTAGGGAACAGATTTCGGGGACCCTGGAGAGGTGGAGATATGTTCTAGAGAGGAGAGGAATGAGGGTCAGCAGGACTAAGACAGAATATATGTGTGTGAATGAGAGGAAGGACAGAGGAATGGTGAAGATGCTGGGATTAGAGTTGGTGAGGGTGGATGAGTTTCAATACTTGGGATCAACAGTTTAGAGTAATGATGAGTGTGGAAAAAAGGTTGAGAAGGGAGTGCAGGCAGGGTGGAGTGGGTGGCAAAGAGTGTCAGGAGTGATTAGTTACAGATGGGTACCAGTAAGAGTGAAAGGGAAGGTCTACAAGATGGTAGGGAGACCAGCTATGTTATATGGGTTGAAGATGGTGGCACTGACGAAAAGACAGGAGTCAAAGCTGGAGGCAGCAGAGTTAAAGATGTTAAGATTTGCACTGGGTGTGATGAAGATTGACCGGATTAGAAATTAGTATATTAGAGGGTCATTCCAGGTTGGACAATTTGGAGACAAAGCCAGAGAGGTGAGATTGCATTGGTTTGGACATGTGCTGAAGAGGAATGCTAGGTATATTGGGAAAAGGATGCTAAGGATTGAGCTGCCAGGTAGGAGGAAAAGGGGAAGCCCTAAGATAATGTTTATGGATGTGGTGAGAGAGAACATGCAGGTGGTTGGTGTGACAGAGCAAGATGCAGAGGACAGGAAGAAATGGAAACAGATGATCCGTTGTGGTGACCCCTAATGGAAGCAGCCGAAATAAAAAGAAAGGAGGGAATTCTTTGATGTCATCTAGCTATGTGCCTTTATTATTGCTAGCATTATTTTCTTTGGGGATTTTACCAGCATTTTTCTTGCAATTAATATTAAAAATCCTAGTGGGGATACTAACAGTGCTCAATCTTTGATGCTGTGAGCAGGCTTATATGTCAAGGTCCCATAAAGATATATAAATCAGAGGAAGTCTAAACATACTGATATGATCATAGTTTGTTTAATAACCATTGGAAGATTTTGCACTGTAGATGTTTTTGTTGTTTGTTATTTTAGCTTTCTAGACCATGAAGCAATATGCTTTATTGCGATTTGAGATACCCTGCACTTAAATGGAAACCATGATATGGATAATTTCAAATGATATTTTAGGAAGATAGTAGGCTGCTATGGTGGCTACAGTTGTGAGAAGATAAAATCCAGATGAGGCTGTTTTATGCAGACTGGAATTTTTATGTTTTTTTTTTTTTTTATCAAAGATAAATTATTAAGATATACTGGGGGTGGGTTGGAATAAGCCAGGCGAAGACTAGAGAAAACATCTATCTTGGTATTGTTTACTGCTTTTTTTATTGTCTGGAACATATAGACTTTTATTTTTACCAGTGCTGCGGCTCTGCATGCTAAAAGTGCTAATAAAATGAAGTTTTTGATTAAGGCACAGAAGAATATAGTACATGCCAGAAAAGACATTCACCTTTACTTGCAAAGGCCACTGTTTGTATTGCCTGTATGCTTTGCTTGATGGATTTGAATGAGAGAGAGTTTTTTTTCCAAGAGTTATTTGCTGACCGATGGCTGCTGCTCAAAATTAGTGTACAATTATTTTTGGGAATTTGTCCTCAATGGAACAGGTGAATTGGCAAGTTCCTCAGTCTTAAGATGAAACAAGCACAGCTTGAATGCTGTTATTATTATAAAAGAGATTAAGCAGGCTTTAAGGAAATTTTCTTTGTCTAGTTTTTGTGGACTAGACTGCATTTCTTATTAGTTTAACAAACTATAAATTGATTCTCAGTTAACATACTTTATACAAGGCTTCAATGAGTGTTTTTGCATTAAAATTCTTTAATTGCAATATAATTGTCTATTTGTTTTGGATTAATTTTGAAAAAAAGACACGAGGGATTTATATGACAGCAGACCAATTTTGTTGATGAATTTTGATTTTAAAATTATTGATAACAAATTTTCAGACATGACTCTGAAAGTGATTCTAGATATTTTGATGGGTAATTGTTTTTGTTTTGGTGTTAATCTTGGTGACTTTGAAACTGCCCGCCCCTCTTGTAAATTTGTGTTTGGATACTCCTTCTGGGCCCATCTCATTTGCTCACTCAACTGAGTGCAGTGAGATCATATTCTGATTTCATGCACTCCTACTGTGTACAAAGAGAGCATCTGGGAAATAAAAAAAAAAATTAAGCTTGTTTCCTGCCTTTCCTGTAAGTGGTCTAGACTGTTTGTAGGCTTCTGAGCCCCCAAGCCTTTCTGTGTTGGAGGGAAGCCTTCTAGCTTAATTTTGTTTCTTAGAACTAGCCAGTTTTCTAGTTTCAGCACTCAAATCTGTTTCTCTGAACTCAGCACTTGTTCAGAACTCATTGTAAGCACTAAATAAGCTGTAAATTACTACAGCACTCAACTTTCCTCACTTGTCTAGAGGAAAGCAGTTTTTAGTACTTAATAAATAAGCACCTATCCAGGCATGTCTCAGGGTCAGCTCCTGGTGATTTCTCCTGTCTACCTGATGAATCTGGGCATCTTGGGGCAATGCAGCAATTGCCTCATGTACACAGACAACCCTCTCCTCCTACCACCCAACACTACAACCTGTGAGACATGCACTTCTATAGCCAAACTGGAAGCGACGCTCTCTTCACCCAAGACTGGACTAGACAGTCAAGAGGAGAAGGTAAACACTTGCACCACACCACACTCATCACATAGTCCCTCAAAACCTACACCACCAAAACACACACATAGAAACACAAAACACACACCTACATTCACGGAGGCTCTCAATAAAAACCTGCCCAGCATCAGGGACCTCCAAAGCAGAAATGCAAGCAAACTCCACCCCCAAACACAACCCAAATGACACATAACCCACAAACTCAGTGTGCCACTCAATCACAGCCCATAAGGCATAACAATGTACCCAACACTCTAGTCATAGGTGACTCTATAGTCAGGCAAACTGATGCTCCACTCGCCAGGCTAAACAAGGAGAAAGTTACTGTTGGCTGCCTGTCAGGTGTCAGGATCCACCACATAATGCACGCACTCAGGTCACTCCACAACAAGTACAAATATGACACTGTCATTGTCCATGTTGGTGTGAATGACCTGAGACGTACCTCCCTGGACTACATGAAAAGAGACATGGAGGAGCCCTCTGATCTTATAGCCCAGGCAGGTATGACCCTAGCCTTGAGTAGCATCTTGCCATCACCCAGAATGATACCACAGTACAAGGACAAAATGATTGACTTCAACAATTGGCTAAGCTTCTGGTGTCATTTTAAAGGGATCCAGTATTTGTCTGCCTGGGACGACATGATCGACAGACCACGATGCTTTGTCAGAGATGGCCTGCACCTGTCGCCCTTGGGATTCTGGATACTGGCTAAGGCTCTTGCCACCCCTATAGTGCCTTTTTTAGGCAAGGTTCAAATGACAAATTCACCACCGTAACAAGTACAAGCAAGCAAAATCTGAGGATAGTGCTACTCAATGCTGGAAGTCTAAACCTCAAAATGCACTCACTCAAGGCACTTCTTAAAATGGAGAACATCGACATCTGTGCAGTGACAGAGACCTGGTTCACAGCTCCAGAGAGCACCCCTGCATTACCAGGCTATAATTCATACCACACCTTTCGGCCACCTAACCCGGAACGAAGCACTAAAGGTGGAGGTGTGTCCATATTCATTAAGGATATTCTCACCTCTAGGCTAGTTGCACAGCATAATGTATCCAAGATTATTAAAGTGCAACTAACTCTGGGCAAGACTGCAATCCAAATTGAAGCTTGCTACAGACCCCCCACCATGCCCCAGGATTCCCACTCCTCATTTCATGGTACACTGGAAAGTATTAGGGTACAACCTAACACCCTAATAATGAGTGATTTCAACTACCCCACCATTAACTGGGAAAACTACTGATTTACCAACTCTTTTGCTCAACGTTTTCTGGAATTCATAAATTCCAACAACTTGGATCAACTTATTCACACTCCCACCAGGGGCAGCAATATCCTAGACCTGGTCATTACCAACATGGGCAAATGGTCTTCCACACCAGAGGTCAATTCCTCATTGGTCAGATCCGACCACAAGCTAATCACCCTAGATATCCACATCCCGCCTCCACCCCCAATTATGGAAACCACCGTAAAAAACTTCTCCAAAGCCAACTTCACACTTCTTAAGACAGAAATGGCAAACTTAATGACACCCGTGCAGACGGACAATAGAGGTACGACTGCTGAATCCTACACAAATGCACTTTATAAGCACTTACACGAGTGCATGGATCATGCTATCCCTAATAGAACCAAGATGCTATCCTCCAAAAAAGGAAGTCAATCTGGTGGTCCTCTGCCATAAACAAACTCTACAACAGAAGAAAGAAACTGTTGCAAAAAAGAGTAAAATCACATGACTGGAGGAACTCCCTGGTCAATCTCAGTAATAAGCTGAGATCCCTCATAAAATCCTCCAAAGCTAGTTACAAAAACAAAATTGCCACTGACTCTAAAGACAACCACAAAGCATTCTATAGCTATTTCAAGAATCTCAATGGCAACACTCAGATTTGCTCTGAGTTACAGCACAATGGCACTAAATATACAGAACCAACCGATATTGCCAACATCCTGGCAGATAGGTTCAGTGCTAACTTTACCCCCCTCTCACCCCCTAAAGGGCCCATCTCTATACCGGAAGAATGCATAATTCCTGTAATCATGGCTACAGAGGTAAAAACCACACTCTCCAAAGCCAAGCACACAGCATCTATGGGACCTGACAACATCCCAGTCTGCATTTTACATGAAATACAGAATGAACTGGCAGCCCACCTAAGCACCATGTTCAGTCATAGCCTCAACTCAGGCTTTGTGCCCACTGAATGGCACACCACGGTGGTTATCCCACTCCACAAAGGGGGAGCCACGATGGATCCTGGGAACTACCACCCCATTATCCTGATGAGCCTGGTCTGCAAGGCCATGGAACGTATCCTCATGGAACTCATAAACAAAGACATAGGTAATCTCCAAACTCTGGACTCTACCCAGTTCAGATTTGTAAAAGGCAGATCATGTCTTCTAAACCTGATTGACTTCTTTGAAGCAGTCACCAAAGCCATAGATGAGAGTAAGGTGGTTCACACAGCTTATCTAGATCTTGGCAATGCTTTTGACACCACCCCCCATTCAGTTTTTTCAGTTTTTATTCTGGAATTATAGCTAAACTCATTAATCTAGGTATAAATCCCTATGTCACAAGATGGGTTGCCAGCTGGCTGACAGACAGAACCCACACTGTGAAAGTAGCCGACTCCAAATCCGACTTCAGACCAGTGACAATGGAGTACCACAGGGTTCAGTCCTGGGTCCTCTCCTGTTTGGTATCTGCTTCTCTGATGTACAGACTAACACAGAAGGTCTTTGGCTAACAACATTTGCAGATGACTGCAAACTAGGAGCCATAATCGAAACTCCTAACGATGTGGACATACTACAAAAGGACCTCACTGAGACAGATGCCTGGTGTCAAAACCATGGCCTGAAGCTGAATGCCAAAAAGTGTATTGTCACCCCCATTGCTAAAAACTCTGTACCCATGAACTAAAACATAGCTGGTAGTCTACTTAATGCCAAAAATGTGGCTCACCTCATCACAAAAGTTTTCTCATCTAGAAAAAAAGAGGTCATTGTTCCCTTCTACTCATCACTCATTAGACCCATTATAGAATACAACACCCCTTTTGGTATGTACCTCACAAGACATCTACAACAACTGGAAAGGCCACAGAAATACCTCATAAAGAGGATTACTGGCCTCAAACAGATGCCCTATGCAGACCATCTCAGAAAACTCCAACTTTACTCCATCGCATATCACCTACTCGGAGGTGATCTCTGCCTAACACACAAAGCTATGTCAAACCCAGAGCAGTTGGACATGTTCCACTTAAAGAAATCCCAATCCCTCCGAGCTACATGCTCTAGGGACCTAAACCTTGTCACCACAATAAACAGAACATGCTGGAGGGATATATTCCTGTTCCAGAGACTTCCCATACTCTGGAACAGACTACCTATCTATGTCAAACAGAGCTCCTCATTAGCACTCTTCAAGAAAGATCTTGATGATTGGATGGAAAATAGGAAATTCACCCTGGGGATCACTTCTGTGGCTCTGCTTGACAAGGGCACAGGAAAATAATTTTATTGGGTGGCAAAAGCCAGGGTACATTTTGGCTAGGCTTATATAGGCCCTAGGGCCAATAGCCTAGTACCTACCTATGAACCTATGAACATATGATATTTGTGCTATTTGTCCAACCAGAGATGTATAAAACGTGTTATGTTTCTTTCAGGAGAAGGGAGATGGTATTGATTATGAATAGGATCTGGAAAGACCGATAAGTTGAGATGTGACAAAAGCATAAGACTGTATTGATTACGTTGCTTTGTGGAGAAAGTTAAAGTTTTAAAGATTTGTTTTCTTGCACTTAAAATGCATTTGTTTATTACATTTATTTGTTTTCGTTGCTCAAAAAAGTCCAACCAGGCAAGAAGCACATTTTAGCAGAGATAATGGGAAAACACATACACACGCACCCACACACACACACACACACACACACACACACACACACACACACACACACACACACACACACACACACACACACACACACACACACACACACTCACACACACACACGTAGAAAAACATGACAATGAAAAATAATTAGTAGCATAAATACAATAATAGTATTCAACAGTAATAAAGGATAGAAATTAAAAGCATTACAGCTTATTGTAGACTATAAAACAGTTTGTAGCATCCGTGTATCTTGGTAGATAGTGGCAATAAAACATAAATATTAAAACATTGTATCTCTTACAACAGCAGAGAAATCCATGTAACAATAACACTGGCAATCATGTCTGTGATGGCAGTCTAAAGAGCTGCATTATTCAATATGTAGAGGAGTCATCATACACATTTTAAGGAGTGTTTAAAAATCCTGACTAAAATGTAGCAATTTACATGTTAAGATGGACTATCATAATATGAAAAATAGAGTGATGCTAGGTTGCAAAAAAGAGTTGTGAAACATAATTGTCAGATTATGTGGACCTGTTTAATTCAGGAGTATATTATGTGATTGCATGAACAGACAGGTGGACCAGATTGTGGTATCAGAAGTTGTACTGAGATGCTGTATTGAATGGTCAGAGAGTTTTAGTGACAAGGGCGATCAAAGGTCTGTGGCTGAGGTTGGAATAGTGGAGGAAAGGCAGCAGGAGGGCAGACGTTAACTGGAGAAAGGCAGCTGGAGGGCAGACGTTAACTAGAGAAAGGCAGCTGGAGGGCAAAAGTAAAATGGAGAGGAGGTACATTGATAGCAGAAGTGAGTAAGATGTATAAGACTAGGTTAGTGAAAGAAGAATTGTTTGTTTTAAGAAAGTGGTAAAAGCTAGAGAAGAGACAACAGGAGCACAATGAGACTGGAGTATGGATTTTCATCTTTTTAGGTTTCTTTGTTGTCTAATGATAATAGACATGGAGTTCCAAAGGCTGGAAGTTTGGTGGGAATAGGTAGCCATTTTAGAGGTTTGCTGTTTTCTGTCATTAATGGATGGTTGGTTTCTTAAGTAGGTTTATGAAACAGAACTTGCAGGGAAATTCCTCGAGTACCTTTTTATTTGTGGATGGAAATATGGCTGAATGGTACAGATGGGAAACAGAATTTGAGGTTTGTTACCCTCTTATTGAGTTATGCTGATGATGGTTTAAAGGTAAAGGACACATACTGTCTCATCAACTATGCTGTTCTTGTGAGTCTATGTTTGGCTACCGAAAACAATAAAACATGAACGGCTAAAACTCAAACAGAAAAGAGCAAACAAGGACATCATTGAAAAGGAATGCCTTGAAAGGCCACAGTCAGCCAACATCACAAACAAAACCAACCAAGGTGGTATGCTGTGTCCCCTCCCCCCTACTATATATACTAACTCTGAGATCTCACTACAGTGGAGAATACGGCAAATTTAAAAGGTTTCCCTTCACTTACTATATGAATCACATTACTTCCTGGTTGTTGGCCAGCTATGGCCATTTGATGAATTTATTTTCATTGATGTTCTTCTTTGCTGCTTTTTTGTTTCCCTCTTTTACTTTCGAGTTTTATTTTGTCATTAGGGAGAATGTGTCATTTAAGCATTGCCTGTTATTCTGTGTTGCAGTTGTGTTTGGGGGAATGCTACAATCTTGTGATTATTACGTTTGAGTTTTAGCCGTTTGCGTTATTCTTTTCGGTAGTCAAACATGGACATGTTCTTGCAGTACATCTTAAGAAAATTTGGTTTACATCTAAATTTGATAAAGTCTTTGGGGTTAGGTCAACAGGCTTCAATTAAATCTATTCCATTTAATCCCACTTTGGCAATGATTTGCAGCCTACAATTTGGGGATAGGTCCCTTCATGACTGGGAGTGGATATGGCTTTGGATCAAATGAAGCATGTTGCTGTCTTTTCATTTGCTTTTTGAAAAGAGGACTTATCTCATCAATTCAATACTTTAAAATATTGTTTTGTATCAATAAAGAGTTTATAAACTTAATACTCTGTAGGAATCTTCCTTTTTGTGGGTATATTTTCTACTGTATGTGTAAATAGATTAAACCCTATTAAGAGCCTAATTGTATTTTATGCTTCCCTTCATCTGTAGCCTATTTTTTACTGATCCACAGAGATGGGGAAAGGATGTTTTCTTCTGCTTTGCAGGATGAAGCATAACATAATATCTACAGTTTTGGTGGGAATGTATAAACCCTCTCAGTATGCTTCTTTACTGTCTGATTTATTGTGCTGCACTGAACAGTAACAGACTGACCTTCCTCAGGATGTATCCCCCTTCAAACTATGTTATGTATCTATGTCATCTCAGCTTTATATTATCGATAGCTGGGACTTACTTCTTTCCTTTTTAAGGTCCTCTCTAATAAAAGATTTCTCCAAGTCAGTTCTAGGGTTTAACAGAAAGACCTCTTTTAAATGACTGGCCCTTAAAACCCTACATGTAAAAGTGGAAATGTGGTATAAGATTACAAAATAAAGCCCTTCTTCTGTAATGTATACGAAACACATTGATAGGTTGGAGGTTAACATAATGGTTAATGTATTCACTTTGCAAACACAAGGTAGGAGGTTTGAGCTTCGCTTAGGGAAACTGGCTAAGCTTAAAATGGCCCACAAGGGTTATTAGCCTAGTACAAATCTATGGATATGTTGGATCGTGTCTTTTTTCATTGTCCATGTACTGCAGTATTTTGAAATAAATTAGTAGCTACATTTCACCACCTTGAGTTTTTGCCTAGTACAGAAAATATTATCTGTTATGGTTTCTCTGCCACTTGCTGAAAACCTAGATATGCTATACTGGATAATATTATGATGTAGGTCATGTGGAAACTTTGGACGGGGCAGTGCAGGGAGTTACTTACAATACACAGTGGAATATCATTTCATATTTTGATTTCTTTGTATAGAACTTGCATATTAATTTTACTGCTCTACTTTTTTTTATGATTACTTTTGTTTACTTGATATTTTTCCTTCTTTGTGATAATCTACTTGTTATTATTTCTGTGTTGTTGAGTGTGCAGATTGTCAGCTAAAATCCCTCTTCTTGTTTAATAAGTGCTATGGGATCCATGACATCCACCTGATGTACAAGTGACTCGAACAGATGGGGCCATTAGTTTAAAATCTCACCCAAAGGATGGCACACTTAGGGGTGCAGTGCCCTCATTATTTTGTACTTCAGTATCAGTAATAGAAAATTAATCAAGGTACCTGGTATGGGAACAGAACTCATAGTCTGCTGATCTTCCAGCATCATGGATGAGTGGCCTGCATAACAACCAGTGGCACTTTACTGTTTCTTCCAAACTCTTGTACAATTATCATAGCCACAGTAGGTGAAATGCAGCAGTAAAGCCAGATCACTCTACTATACTAACCATATAAGCCGGGGAAACCACTTTACTTGTATTACTGCTTAGCTGAAGTGGTTAAGCATGATACTAGCTCTCTGCCATAAGTTTAGGACTAACCTAGTAAACTATACTATGATGTGCTGTGAAATACTGCAATACGGTATAATGAGTCATAGATTGATAATGTATAATAAGGTAGATCATGTGATGCCAACATATGGTATAATGGGTCACATGATGTCACACTGTATAATGTTTCATATGGCTGTAATAAATATACTGTATATATATATATATATATATATATATATATATATATATATATATATAGGAGAGAGAGAGAAAGAGAGATAGATAGATAGATAGATAGATAGATAGATAGATAGATAGACAGACAGACAGACAGACAGATCGATAGATATATAGACAGACAGATAGATAGATAGATAGATAGATAGATAGATAGATAGATAGATAGATAGATAGATAGATAATTGTTACCCACAAGTTGCTGAATGGTAACTTGTCAAACACAGAAAACTGCTGCTACCATTGATAGAAAATCAGTTGACTGAATGTGCCAGCAGTGGTCTTGTACCAGATCACAGTACAGTGGGGATTGGGAAAGTTGATCTTTCTCAACTGTAGTGCAAGGTTGCATTTGACTTTTGACATTTTTGAATCAGCTGCTGCCTGATAAGTTGTGTTTGAGCTATTGCTGTTTGATGTGCTGAATTATACCGAATTCTCAAACTTACATATATCTTTGCATCTATCTATCTATCTATGTATCTATTTTTAGAGTGCTGCAGTATGGTGCAATAGGCCATTTGATGACAATATAGGCTATATTAGCTATATGATGCTAAGATATGGTATAAAACGGTCATATAGTAGCATGAGTAATGTCCATCCTCCTTGTCTATATTCTGCTTTAAATTCAGAATCTGAATTTTCTAGAAACACAAAGATACCAAGTGCATGTTTGCAGAATGTGATAATAATAATACTAGTGTCACTAGTCTGGTTAAGCAGAGGATTAGTTCATTCTCTGCATCAAACATCCAACGTACCCATTACAGATTAAGTGCATGTTTAACACTTCAAGAAATATGTCAAGTAGCAGTACAGAAACTGATGGGAGCTGTTGCAAAACTGTCTGTTTAAAGCACCTCCAAATGATTTCTGCATATATTTGTGGAAATCTGTAATCATACAACTGCCTGCTCTGAGGCAATAACTTAAGCAAATGTGCAGCTGGATTTTTCTGCATTTGAATTTCCTTCATAAATATTTATGCAATTCTAAAGCTAAGCTATGACTGTATAACTAGAAATTAAGTATAATATCCTTGTAATATTAAAGCATTTGCTCTGAAAATTAACTATATATGCAATACAATGGCTTGTGAGGTAATCTGTTTATTTCTTTTTATAAATGCATTCAGTACTGGTGGAAAATTATGGTGTTTCTTGGTCAATGACAGCTACTTGACTGCAGGGTTTAGCCATGGTAATATACTGCTATAATATCTGGGGCCTGCTTGTTTCAAAAGAACTAAAGAGACACAAATCATTTTTTTTTTTCATGTGGCTGTTGGAAATCCCTGTCTGCTAGACAACAATAGTCTTGGACAGGAATGCAGATAATAAAGGGTCAGACCTTACATATAGTTATATTATCTTTTTTTAATTGTATCACACATTTTTCACAAAACAAAATGATCTGCATGCTTGTGCAATGCCATGGCATGCTGATTTTATACTTCATCTTTTTATTTCTTATGAATAAAATTAGCATAAATTAGAACTGCCCTTGTTTATGAAATGTTCTTCAGCAAGAGCTAAGAATTGCAAATGGCATTTCTGTTAGCAGGAAGCTCTTTGATGGTTCTGCCGTGCTGTCAATCATGCTAAGATTAAACTTGATTCACAGACATGCTTGGTTTGCAACTCTTCATGTAAAAATTCAAGGGAAAGCAGACACAGCAGGGGGGTTGTTCCACTTAGCAAAGGAAGAAAAAAGTCTACAAAGTAATTTGTGTGCATATGTCTTGCAGGGCATGGACATATAAAAGAATTACAGTTATTGTGTTTATCAAACTCCAATCTACACAATTCATACTATGCATCATTTTATAATTAATAGTGAAAGCTTTAACAAGAATTATTAGATAATGGTCGGAAGTAAAACAGATAATCTATTTTAAATGTTTGTGGCCATCAGGCAGTATAAATGGGGTCAACAGGGATATGGTTAGACTTAATGTGTGTGTGTTTGTGTGTGTGTGTACATGCGTGATAGACTGACAGAGAGAGAGGTTTTCTCTCTCTCAGTCTCTCAGAGTATGTTAATTAAATATTTTACCCATGACTCAGTTTAAAAGACAGTTGAACTGCAAGTTATAAAAATAGGACTATATGTGAGACAGTAAATGGTGAATATTACATATAGGATTTATGCAGATTAGTATTAGCTTGCAAGGAAAAATAACAGATGATATATACAAAAATAGGGGAATATACATTAACATGATACCCCAACCCCATGTAGACAAAAATGGGAAAAAAGAGGGCTGATGATAATGATGGTGATACATTAATGACCCTGTGCAAAATGGCTGCCTAAGCCTTTCGCTCTTCAATGCCCTGTAAGTTCTCTGTTAATAACACAAAATGTCACAAACTGATTATGCATACATGCAGTCAAGCTTCTGCTGAAAAGCAGAGACATCACAAGTCTTTCAAAGTCATATTTTTGGTCACACCAGAAGCAGCTTTCATCTCTTCCAGTAGGTGAGCTCTTTCCATGACCACCTACTACATACAGACAACCTAACGTGTGGCATGGTAATGTCTGAATCCTTTGGGTTTAAGACATCCTTCACTGGCATGACTTCCATGCTTGAGAGGCTGACAGGTAATATCCTTTTCATTCACGCTGTGCTAAAGGACCATGCAATACAAGCATATACCTTCAACAGTTAATGCATGCACACACCATCAACATGGTAAATATAACGGAAAGGAATGGCAATATAAATACATAATTAAGTAGTGATAATAAAAAGAAAATAACTTTTACAGAGCTGGAAGATATATCAAACTGCAACAACTGAAATGGCAAACGAAGTAGATGGAACACCTCAGTGACATTTATAGCGAAACATCTTCAACAAGTCACGTCAGATAATTCAACAGTCAAACTTGCAGCTCTTCTTATTACAAACTGACACTAAAATGTCAGCTACAAATTACAGATTGTCTTCCATGGAAGTGAGTCCTTACCATAGACACAGACTTCAGTAAGAATAGTGAATCAGAGGCCAGCATAAACCAGCGACACAGAATATTCATCAAAACAGGGAAAAAAGTTATTAAATTCAACAGTGCCCTCAAAATAAGGATAGCAGAAAAAAATCAAGCTTCACAATCTGATCGTGTGTGTGTGTGTGTGTGTGTGTGTGTGTGTGTGTGTGTGTGTGTGTGTGTGTGTGTGTGTGTGTGTGTGTGTGTGTCTGTAAGTGTGTGTGTGTGTGTGCGTGTGTCTATGTGTGTCTTGCAGCCTGAAGCTACCCAACACATAAGGCTACAGCATATCCCCAACAAGCCTGAAGGTGTGTGCGTTCTGAAATAAAGACCACGATTCCCTCTGGTAGTATTAATTTTAATGTATACGCACTCTATAGTTTCATTGTTAACATTAGGATACCTTTTTTTTCGTGTTTTTCCTCTTTAAAATTTTCCCTCCCATTTTCCCTTTATTCTGTTCTGCACCCACATAATGTTTTATTTATTTATATGTTTTGGTTGACAGGAAAGTCCATGTGAATCTCCATTACAGTGCAGATCAAGAAAGAAGATGCATGAAACATAAATGGCCTTAACATAGACATATATGCAATTACATATAAAAAATTGTATGAGTAGCACATCATTAGGAAATCACTGCACAGATCATCAAAGAGAAATAGTATAGTAGCAATGAGGACAACAATTGCACAAATATAAAGTTCAGTGAACAGGTATATAAATTGCACCTAACCTACATAAATACAATTATTAAAATGGAATAAGTCAACTATAAAGACATACAGCAGTATACAATGTAGTTAACAATTAACCTGATCAGAAAAAAAATAATGCATAGTGGAGAGGAATGACAGTAATATAAAAAGAATATAGACTACGTCAGTTAAAGGATCCATTTGTTTATAATGGGATTAGAGGAAGCTTGAAAGTATAAGGCACAGGATTAAATGAAGATATTAAACAGTCTGTAAAAGACACTCCTGGGAATTCAATAAACTCCATGTAGAGAGCGTTTACATGTTAGAATGATGTAGCGTTTATGTGCTAGCATGAAGGGCAACAGCGCTAATCACATAGTCATACTGCTCATCATGCATACATTAAATGAGCACGGTTTTGTTGGTCAGCAACAGTGCTGCCACCAGCTGCTCATCACGCATACATTAAACGAGCGTGGTTTCATTGGTCAACAACAGTGCTGCCACCAGCTGCTCATCACACATACATTAAACGAGCACGGTTTCATTGGTCAGCAACAGTGCTGCCACTAGCTGCTCATCACGCATACATTAAATGAGCATGGTTTCATTGGTCAGCAAAAGTGCTGCCACCAGCTGTTCATCACGCATACATTAAATGAGCACGGTTTCATTGGTCAGCAACAGTGCTGCCACCAGCTGCTCATCACGCTTGCACTTAAACGAGCATGGTTTCATTGGTCAGCAACAGTGCTGCCACCAGCTGATCATCACGCATACATTAAATGAGCACGGTTTCGTTGGTCAGCAACAGTGCTGCCACCAGCTGCTCATCATGCATACATTAAATGAGCACGGTTTCATTGGTCAGCAACAGTGCTGCCACCAGCTGGTCATCACGATTACACTTAAACGAGCACGGTTTCATTGGTCAGCAACAGTGCTGCCACCAGCTGCTCATCACGCATACATTAAATGAGCACAGTTTCGTTGGTCAGCAACAGTGCTGCCACCAGCTGCTCATCACGCATACATTAAATGAGTACGGTTTCATTGGTCAGCAACAGTGCTATCACCAGCTGCTCATCATGCATACATTAAATGAGCACAGTTTCATTGGTCAGCAACAGTGCTGCCACCAGCTGCTCATCACGCTTACACTTAAACAAGCACGGTTTCATTGGTCAGCAACAGTGCTGCCACCAGCTGCTCATCATGCATACATTTAATGAGCATGGTTTCGTTGGTCAGCAACAGTGCTGCCACCAGCTGCTCATCATGCATACATTAAATGAGCACAGTTTCATTGGTCAGCAACAGTGCTGCCACCAGCTGCTCATCACGCTTACACTTAAACGAGCACGGTTTCATTGGTCAGCAACAGTGCTGCCACCAGCTGCTCATCACGCATACATTAAATAAGCACGGTTTCATTGGTCAGCAACAGTGCTGCCACCAGCTGCTCATCACACATACATTAAATGAGCACGGTTTCATTGATCAGCAACAGTGCTGCCACCAGCTGCTCATCACACATACATTAAATGAGCACGGTTGCATTGGTCAGCAACAGTGCTGCCACCAGCTGCTCATCACGCATACATTAAATGAGCACGGTTTCATTGGTCAGCAACAGTGCTGCCACCAGCTGCTCATCACACATACATTAAATGAGCACAATTTCGTTGGTCAGCAACAGTGCTGCCACCAGCTGCTCATCATGCTTACACTTAAATGAGCACGGTTTCATTGGTCAGCAACAGTGCTGCCACCATGAAACTGTGCAGAGCAGGATGAGCACAGAAACAAGAAGCATTCAAGCTTGTTTATAAGCAAATCTGCTCAGCGAGATTGTGCTGACAGCCACAATGACTAGCAGGGGTGAAAATAGTGCAATAATAACAGTATTACTACAGTAAAGAAAAGCGTCATGACTGCAGCATATGTTGCAACAATAATTTGCAGAATGAAATAATGGAGAGAAGAACAGTAACAGTAAATACAAGGAAACATAGACTAGGCAGGTAAAGTATGCAGATGAATATGGCCACAGGCACTAATGACAGCAATGAGGAAAGAGGAAGAGGGGATGGTAAACATGGCAATGTCCTCAAGATAGGAAATCTCAATGAATGTACATTTCCAAGGAAAGTCAGTAGCATAACATTAAGCATATATGTAGACAGCATGGTATGTACTGCTGTTTATACCTCCTGTGAGCATATATTATATCATCACACATGATAGTACGTATGTGACTGCCACACAAAGTTACATGTCACTGGAGATGAACAGTTATGATATAAACATCACTGACATGCTGAATGGGAAGGACATTTAGCAAGGACGGTATACCCAATAGGGGGTCTGTGCATACTCTGAAGATCTGCAAAATGACTTGCTTTAATATGACTGATATGTCAGCATACCTCTCAGTCAATCATGGACACATAGCAACAGACTCCTAGACAAATGTAAACAAGAACAGGCACAATCTGGGACACTTTTACAATATTACTACCGTTAATCCGTGGCATTGACAGAATATGTGACTATAATTTATTATACATGTTTTGAAGGAAGATACATACACAACTGTAATGATGGTCATTCTCGAGGAAGGGAATTCACCACCCCTTTCCTAAAAATGACTACTTCTTAGAGGGATTCAGACAGATAGTGTTAAACCTGAAGTTGAAATCAAGGGCAATCCTGGCCAGTTGATAAGTTTGTATGGCACATAAGGCACAATCACCACCTACAAGAATCAAACCCATGCCAACAATGTTGTCACTGAGCTGTGTATTTACTGGGTGCAACACAGAAAAATGTATCACACAAGCATCTAGTAGAATACCTTGAAGGGAAGTCTGCACTCTGAAATCCTAATTGGTATGCATCCTAAAGAATAGTTCTGTATGGCTGACAGGATGTGTGGGAGCTCACTGTGCCAAATGTGCTGCACTGTCTGACATAGGTATCAGCCATACAAATAACAGCACTTACAAACAACCCACTATTATGAGTGGGTTTCCTACACACAGTTCTGTATTACATGCATTTGTCACATGTAATAGCAATGGATATTGTCTGAATTAGGAAATGATCCATGATAATGAATGATACAGCAGTATGTCAGACTGATTGCAATGTATGAATTATGCCCATGTGATAGGAAGTAGAGCAGTGCAAACTTTAGTGTCAGTGACCAAGGAAGCTGACTGTTAACACAGTCCTACAACTCTACCTATTTCACATCATTACATCAGCTAGACATATGTCTATATGTGTATGAATCACATGTGATACAGTGGAACTGTTAACACAGTCATACCACTCTACCTGTTTCACATCATTACATCAGCTGTACATCATATGCCTGCATGTTTAACAGTAGAAATGTTAACACAGTCATGCGACTACCTATTTCACATCATTACATCAGTTGTACATCATATGCCTACAAGTTTTTTAGTGAAAATGTGTGTGTGAGGGCCCTGACACCATATGTGGACACATGACAACTGGGGTGAATGCAGCTCATACAGGATAGTTAATGACACAAACGCTGACAGTCATACAGTACTGCTGGGGAACACCTGTATAACAGCAGCACAATAGTGCATTCAGTGAATTCCTAACAGTTGTCAGAATTTGTCTATATAACAGCATTACAGCATGTGGATGAAACCAGTCGTATGCACCCATGTAATCAGTGTGACATAATATTGTTATATGTCAGATAACATTTCCAGATGGTAGTTGTACACATGCACACCTGTCCCATGCTAGGCATACACATGCACACCTGTGCCATGCTAGGTATACACATGCACACCTGTGCCATACTCTGCTGTCACTGTGATGTTTGAATGAGAATTGTGTAGAATGTTGATACACTCTACTACAAGACCACAAGTCTTTGTAAGGCTACAATGTCATATCTTTCAACTATATCGATTTTCACAGAATGTCCAGATTTTGGCCTCATATTTTTGGTCTGTTTCTCATAAAAATTGTACTTTTTTTGATAAGTCACTGGGATGAACTAAACATTAAAGTCACTAAATAATGACATGCATTTAAGTTTCAGACTTCATATCCTTCAGAAAATGCATGCTAACATAAATCTGTTATTATATCAATGTTCTAAGTTTATAACAACAATACTTAAAATGTATCCCTATTTTTAGCGCTTTGTCCCCCGATTATGTCAGGCTTTGTCCAGATTTCATGCACTAAGAGGTTAGAGGTATGAACAATGTACATAGCATCATCAGATATCAACAGTCCTCAGGAGGCATATTACTACAGCTGTTATGGAAGGAACATGTAACCAAATGACAGCAGCATCCATCAATACAGTAGCTCAAATCCAGACTGGAATACACTGTTGTAGGGATGCAGTACATCCACACCTCAGCACAGCACATATGCATGACATTGACATGTGTAATGTCCAGAGGGTCATAAGACATTACTAGGCTGCTGGCCAAGAGCACATAAAATCCTAGCCAGTATTATACCATTTAGGTTCATAGGTTCATAGGTTCGTACTAGGCTATCTGCCCTAGGGCATCTATAAGCCTAGCCAGAGTGTGTGTGGCTTTCACCACCCCTTAGGATGAGAATACTACACCCATTTAGGGTTTAGTTTACTGTGCCTCTGTCTAGTAGTGACACAGAGATGACCCCCGGGGTAAACCTACGATCTCCCATCCACTCGTCAAGACTTCTCTTGAATAGAGTTAGTGAGGGGCTCTGCCTAACATGGATTGGGATTCTGTTCCAGAGTGTAGGGAGCCTCTGGGTTATGAATCTGTCCCTCCAGCATGTCCTATTTATTTCTGTGTTGAGGTTTAAGTCTCTTGCTCTCGTGGCTCTGATGGATTTGGATTTTTTGAGGTGGAGCATGTCCATTAATTCCGGATTGGACATGGCCTTGTACGTTAGGCATAGGTCACCTCTGAGTAGGCGGTATGCGACTGAATAGAGCTGGAGTTTTTTCAGTCGGGCAGCATATGACATATGTTTAAGACCCTTTATCCTCTTGGTGAGGAACTTTTGGGGTCTTTCCAACTGCTGCAGGTATCGGGTAAGATACATCCCAAATGGGGCATTGTACTCAATCATTGGCCTAATAAGAGATGAGTACAGGGGCACAATGACCTCTCTTGATCTAGATGTGAAACCCCTCATGATAAGGTGGGCAATATAGAAGTTCTTCCTAACCACTTTGGCAATGTGAGTGTCAAAAGAGAGGTTACTGTCAACCTGGGTCCCTAGGTCCCTGATTACCTCTTCCGTACTTAATGGATTACCACCTATGTGGTAATTTGTGGGTACCTTGTTTTTCCCAAAGGGTATGACTATACATTTTTTGGCGTTAAGCTTAAGGCCATGGCTAAGGCACCAATTATCCATTTCTATGAGTCCTCTCTGAAGGATGTTTGTGTCCGCTGGAGTATCAATTATGGCGCCCAGTTTGCAGTCATCTGCGAACTTTGTCAGCCACAATCCTCCTATGTTTGCCTGTACCTCAGAAAAATAAATGCCAAACAAGAGGGGTCCCAGGACTGAGCCCTGTGGGACACCGCTTGTGACTGGCTTAGAGTCTGACATAGCTCCAGCAACTCTGACCCTGTGGGTTCTGTCCTTGAGCCAGTTTGCAACCCATCTCGTGACATATGGGTTTACATTTAAGCTGGTGAGTTTGTCTATGATGCCCGAGTGTGGTATTGTGTCAAAGGCTTTTGCAAGGTCAAGGTAGGCTGTGTGAACTGCCTTACCTTCATCAATGGCCTTAGTGACGGTTTCAAAAAAGTCGACCAAGTTCAAAAGGCAGGATCTGCCCTTGACAAAGCCAAATTGGGTAGGATCCAATGTCTGTAGGTCCCCAATGTCTTTGTTTATGAGTTCCATAATGATCCTCTCCATAGCTTTGCAGACCAGGCTCGTCAAGCTTATGGGGCGGTAATTTCCAGGGTCCATAGAAGCACCGCTTTTGTGAAGTGGGACCACTGTTGCCATACGCCATTCTTTGGGTACGTATCCTGTAGTAAGGCTAAGATTAAACAGCAGCCTTATGTTTGGGTTTAGTTCCTCTTGGAGTTCATGTAGCACACAGCCCGGGACACCGTCCGGTCCCATTGATGCTGTGTTTTTAGCTTTAGAGAGGGCAGCTCTCACCTGGGCATCTGAGATGTTAGGGAGGCCACACTCTGCTGGGATAGTTATTTCTCCTTTTGGGGGGGAGGGGGAGGAGAAATTTGCACTGAACCTATCTGCCAGAATGTTGGCAATGTCAGTGGGTTCAGTGTATTTATTGTCATTTTGGACTAACTCTGATCATATCTGGGAGTTTCCACCCAGATTTCTAACATAGCTAAAGAAGGCCTTGTGATTGTCATTTGTGTCTTTTGCGATTTTTCTCTCAAAGTTGGCCTTGGATGATTTTATGAGTGATCGTAGTTTTTTGCTAGTACTGATCAGATATGCCTTTCCATTTAGGGATTTTGCTCTGTCATGTAGTAGCTTCCTCCTTCTGTTGTAAAGTTTGTTTATGGCTAGGGTCCACCAGACCGGGCGCCTGCCTTTGGGGGAATGGGTCTTGGTTTTATTTGGGATTGCATGATCCATGCATTCTTGAAGGTGCCCGTAGAAGGCATTTGCAAAGGATTCAGCAGTGTGGGTTGTGGTTTCCACTGGCCCAGGGACCTTGAAGGATACAACTTCAGTCTTAAGAAGTGTGAAGTTGGCTTTTGAGAAGTTCTTCACTGTGGTCTTTTGTGCAGGGGGTGGGGGCGGGATGTGGATTTCCAGTGAGATTAATTTATGGTCTGATCTTACCAATGAGGGATATACTTCTGGTGTGGAGCATTTTGTCCCCATGTTTGTAATGATCAGGTCTAGTATATTGTCTCCTCTTGTGGGAATGGTGACTAGTTGTTCCATCGCATTTGAGTTTATGAATTCCTGGAACCTTTGGGCTAGGGTGTTTGGGCTTGAGTAATGTTCCCAGTCTATGTTTGGGTAGTTGAAGTCTCCCAATATGATGGTATTTGGAGAGACATTCATACTCTCCAGTGTCTTCAGGAAGGCTGTGTGAGTTTCCTGAGTTTGAGAGGGTGGTCTGTAGCATGCTACAAATTGTAAGGCAGTTTTGCCTATGGTTAGTTGCACCTGGATGGTCTCCGATGCTTCATGTGTTGCCACTAACCTGGAGGTGTGGGTATCTTTGATGAATATGGATACTCCCCCTCCTTTTGTGGTTCGGTCCAAGTTTTGGGGCCGGAAAGCATGATATGAGGTAAAACCTGATAGTGCTGGGGTGATCTCAGGAGCCTTGAACCAGGTTTCAGTCACTGCACAGACATCAATGTTCTCCATACTGAGGAGGGCTTCGAGGGCGTGCATCTTGAGGTTTAGACTTCTGGCATTGAGCAGCATTACCCTTATTTTTTTCCACTTGTGTTTTCTAGGGAGGTAGGTTTGTCATTTGAGCCTTGCCTAAAAAGGCACTATGGGGGTAGCAAGAGCCTTGGCCAATATCCGGAAGCCCAGGGGTGACAGGTGAAAGCCATCCCTTGCGAAGCAGCGTGGCTTGTCGAGCATGTCATCCCAAGCAGACAGACATTGGATCCCCTTTGAATGACACCAGTAATTAAGCCAATTGTTAAAACTGATCATTTTGTCTTTGTACTGTGGCATCATTCTTGGTGAGGGTAAGATGCTGCTCAGGGTCAGGGTCATACTGGCCTGGGCTACATAATCAGAGAGCTCCTCTATGTCTCTTTTCATGTAGTCCAGGGAGGTACGTCTCAGGTCGTTCACACCGGCATGTACAATGACTGAGTCATATTTGTACTTGCTGTGGAGTGACCTGAGTGCTTGTGTTATGTGGTGCATTCTAACTCCTGACAGGCAGCTTACTGTGACCTTATCCTTGTTCAGTCTGGTGAGTGGGACGTCAGTGTGTCTGACTATGGAGTCACCTATTACAAGTGTGTCTGGCATGTTGTTTGGCCTTAAGGGCTGTGACTGTTTAGCACACTGACTTTGTGAACTATGTGTTGCATGTGCTATGTCTTGAGGTGGTGGTTGCTTGGGTGTCTGCTTTGGAGGCCTCTGTTGTTTTGGTAGATTTTTAATCAGCGCCTCCGAGTATGTTTTTGTGTGTTTATGTGTTTGGTTTGCAGTTGTGATAGTTCTATGTGAGACTGGGTTTGTGGTGTGCGTGGTTACCTTCTCCTCCTGCCTGGTCTTGCCAGTACTGAGTTGAGAGAGCTCAGCCTCCAATTTGGCTATATAGTTGCATCTCTCGCATATATTTGTATTTGTTGGGAGGAGGAGAGGGTTGTCTGTGTACATGAGGTAATTGTAACATTGCCTCAAGATTCCCAGATTCACCAGCTGAACAGGAGAGGATGCCAGCAACTGACCCTTCAACATGCTAGAATAGTGAAAAAGATTGCTGTGTAACTGAGTCAGAAAGGATCTATAGGGAAATGGGTACTCAAGGGAATTTAGGTGAAAGAAGTACTTTCTTTTGTTTAAGAGTGCTTTACCTATATAAAAATGCTTTAGGAGCAAGTGCTGAGCTTTTCAATTAGATAATAGGCTGTTTAGATTGCAAGTAGAGCAGTTCTAAGGGAAAAATTGAAGAGTAGACTTTATGGAGCCAGAAATAGTTTAAACTTGATTAACCGGCACTGCCCTATGCTGCTCTATGAGCAACTTTGCGCTAATTCGCGCTAAAACGCGCTAAAGCGGGCTTTATAGCAGGGGGTTGAAAAGAGCCAGGAATTGACCCAAAATGGCCAATAAACTACAAGTTGCTGGGCTGGAACCAATCCTCTAGGGACAAATAGGTTGCTCAGTGCTCCCCACTCCCACTGGTGAACAAAGAAGCTTCCTCTTATCCAAATAAGGATATGGATATTACAGGAACTAAGACAAAGCCCAGAGATCAGTAAAATCTGAAGACTGGAGTATTCTAGTTCAGAAAAGCAGGAAAACAAGGATATTTTTTTTTTTTTTTTACAGAGAAAGGAGAAAAAGATACAGTAACAAACAATAAATGCTATAAAACGGCTAGCACACTTGAGTGTGTTAGCCTAACAATTAAATTAAACAAAAAATAACTTTTTAAAGTGCTAACAGTATAAATTCAACACAAGTACAGTAAAAACAATATGCAGAGCTGTTTTTTAAGTGAAATGCAGTCGAGATGCAGTAATTTAAGCAAAAGCCAGAAAAAATACTTATAAATCCAGGAAAGTCACTCTTTCACTCTCTGCTGCTTGTAGAACTCTGCAGTTTAAACACAAATCACTAGGTGATCGAAGTTAGTAGAGGTATGTGCATATGTGTGCATATGTTTGATTTAATACAAACTGCCTGTGTCCATATTTGACATGCAGCACCCCATGAAAATTAGCAATCACACATTCAGTGGTCTGGAGATGGCTTGCAGAGGGTCAGGGAGGGGTCTGATGCACGATGTGCACATGCATCTTTGAGATGATGACATCCACAGTGTTTCACAGAAAGGATGTTATGTGGACAGAAGGAAAGAGGAGATGTTAGATTCAGAGGACTATGTAAAAGGCTCTCCTGAGTGGGAGTTATATGAAAAGATTTAAGACATCATACAATGATAATAATATACAACCAACCACGCACACAATAGTTAACTGAGGTCAGATTTGAAGAGTACAACTGTGTAGGTATAGACGCTGCATTCCTTACAAGGTAAGACTAGCATCACCACAGATTTCAGACTTTAACAGTGCCAGAGTGCACTTTATAAAGGATGACATCATCTGTGTATGCTCAGAAGATGATGTTTGAGTAGGAGTGTTGACTCAGCTGTGGATTCACATCCTGATATAAACCAGTCACCAGACTGATAGTAGTATGAACACATACACATATATTCACGTTGACTTCTGTGAGATGAGAACTTCTAACTATCTAATTAGATAAGCTAGAGAACACAGTACTTAGTACTAGCACTACTGCAGAAGTCTGACTTTAACAGTATCAGAGTGCACTTTATAAAGGATGACATCATCAATCTATGCTGACAAGAGGATGTAATTGCTGTATAACATTGCTGTGGAGTCATGTAGCAATGTAAAAGTATTTTCTGAATACTTGAGTGAGGGTGGCTGGACATGGACTCATACTCTTCTAACAACACACACCCACACACACACATGCACACACACAAGCTAACTGTTGTGAAATTAGAATCCCTACCTATCTAATTAAACAAGCTGGAGAACACATTACTTAATGCACGTGCCACTGCAGAAGTCTGATTTTAACAGTGTCAGAGTGCACTTTATAGAGGATGACATCATCATAGTGTGGCAGGTAACATATACTGTTATGAGTATTTTTTGCAAAGCCAGGACTTGTGATATGATTGTGCAAGTGCAGTTTGCACAAGTACATATAAATACATCTTGGCAACCTAGGTGAAAAAAGCTATCATGAATGCATATTGCAGAAGTGAGACAGACATGTACCTGTTTCTCAGGATGTTGTGTAGATGACACACACACACACACACACACACACACACACACACACACACACACACACACACACACACCACACAATTTGGATGATGGAGTTATGTGTCTTCATATTCAGATGAAAGTATGTCCACATTAATAAAAGTTACTGACAATATCAATGGAATATGATCATGGATGACCAATCTCCAGTGTTACTATAAACCCATACTAAATGTAACAATGCAGTTATGCTGTGTAATTCTGGAGTCTGTTTGAAAATGGGCCAACTTCTTATTTATCATTTGCAAGTGCATTAATGCAGGGCACACATGAACATCAGGAAGTATGTGTTCAGTGAAGCAAATGTCACTGCTCTTCTCTTGTGTTTATGAATGCATTTCCCAGTAGAGGAGAGTTACAGTACAGTAATCAAAGTTAGACATGCTATACAACTTTTCACAAAGCACATCACAGAGAAGCTGATTTGAATGGATGATGGCAAAGGGGTAGCCCATGATTCGAATTTCAGGAATTCAATTTGAACTCATAAAGTAGCAGTGTCCACTGTTGCTCATTGCCAAATAGCGTGCAAATAGGGACATACAGTAATTGACTTGCTTGGTTTAACTGTAAAATACATCTGTTTGTTAATAATGGTTCATGCGTCAGACTTGTCTGATATTTTATCATAGAAATTGCTGGCAGATACTAGATGTGCATTCTGTGGTCTGCCTTTCAAATGTTGAGGCCAAAGTTTTATTACATAAATAACTGTTGGCTGTGCCTTCTCCGTTTGCGAGATGTTAAACACCAAGCAAATGTGAGTCTCTGTTTAATTTAATTTTTTTTGCCTTCCTTCTTGAAAACAGGCTCACTGGTGATGCATGACTGTCAGCACTCTGGACAGTACTGAGTGTGAAAAATACATCTGCTGCCTAGCTTTCTCTGTGGTGCAGGCGTTAAAGCAGTGAACTCCGGTCAGAGCACGGATGAGCCACAGTTCAACTCCAGATGATCTTTTTTTTTTTTTTTTTTTTTTTACAAATGGTGTCAGTGTGTCATTAGCTAAGTAAATGTGATCAGGACTGCAAATACGACAACCAATGAATACACAAAAGTGTGTGTCTTCCACAAATTGTATCAGTAATGCCTACCTCAATACACTTCTACAACTAGTAGCTGTTTTGCAGGCCTCACTGCAAATCACAAGTTAATTGCATGTACATCTTTCTACAAATGACAAGGGTATATCTTTTGAAATGATTATTATGGCTGAGCAGATATGCTAAATATTTGTACAGGGCTGGATATCCTGAAAAGTCTGTGCAGTGTGCTTCTTCACAGTAAGGACAGTTTCCACATCATATTAAGTGAACTTTTCATCTATCATCACCTGGACATAACAGAAAGGGAATCCTATAGTAGATTTTGAAACCTTGCACTCTACAGGAGCACTGATCACCTACTGAATCAAGGTAACATGTTTGTATTATTCATCAGCAGAGTCAGGTCAGTATGAAGGAACCATGAGATGACCTGTACATCCATCAGGCTAATCAATACCCACCTGTAAATGGGGTGGGAGTGAGGAGGTGCATACAAGGTGAGATGGACATACACACAACAATGTTTGGTGTCATGTAACATTCATGGACATATTTTTGGTTTGTTTTAATTATTACGTTGCCATGCTCAGTACTATGAAGTGACTGACATGGGGTAATATTGGGTTAGTAAAGGGACGGACAACAGGCTTATGAAAAGCAGAACAAGGTTGTATAACTATGTCATAGTTTTGGGGATGGATTTCAATGCAAATAATTTGTTTTGGCCAGTATACAACATATAGGTTCATAGATGTATACTAGGCTAACAACCACAAGGGCCTTTTTAAGCCTAGATATGCATCCCAAATCTCTGACAACTTCTGATACCCTTGATAAGTGTAAGCAGGGGCTTGGGAGTCGAAACATTTACAGGCAGGGGCATCGGAGATAAACCATTTACAGGTTGCCTGTGTCCATTAGAGACACTGGTGCCAAGCCAGTGATGAATTTTCTGTTCCCCATCCAGTTGCCTAGTTACACTTCAGTTGGGTTAGGAAGGAGCTCACATGGAAGGGGTGCCTGTTCCGGACATGGGGTAGTCAATGGGATGCATACCTGTCTCTCCAGCAGGTCCTATTTATATTACAGGAAGGTTTAAGTCTTTAAATGGGTAAATCTGGTGCTGTTTGTTCTGTGGATATGCAGGAGGTCCGTCAGATTGGGGTCTGCCAATGCCCTGTATGCCAGGCATAGATCTCCCCGCAACAGCCTGTAGGAAACAGAATACAGGGATAGGGCTTTGAGGTGATCTGCATAGGATGTGTTACCTTTGCCTTGTATTCTTTTAGTGAAGAACCCCTGTGGACATTCCAATTGTTGGATATGCCTGGTTAGGTACATACCAAAGGGGGCATTGTACTCAATGATATGTCTGATGAATGCTGAATACAGTGAAACAATGACTTCCTTGGACTTAAATGCCATACCTTTGTTTATAAGTTGCACACCATAGAATGATTTCCTCACTACTGTAGACATGTGATAGTCAAAGGCTAGATTACTGTCTATGTGTGCGCCTACGTCCCTGACTACTGGGTCAGCTCTAAGGAGTGTGTTGTCGATACAATAGTTGCCAAGGATGGATGACTTCCTGAAGGATACTATTATGCATTTCTTTGCATTTAGTTTTAGTCCATGGCTCTGACACCAGTTGTTTGTCAGTGTCAGCACTTTTTAGAGAAAGTTTGTGCGAGTGGGGGATTATATGACTGCTCCTAATTTACAATCATCTGCAAATTTATTCAGCCAGAAGGCAGTGGCATTGGCCTTGACTTCAGAGAAGAATGTGCCAAAAAGGAGCAGTTCCAGTACTGATCCCTGAGGGATTCTACTTGTGACTAGTCTCTTAGTAGAGGTAGACTCCCCAGTTCTAACTTTCTGGGTCCTGTCTGTGAGCTAGTTGGCTACCCACTGGGTGACATAAGAGTTTATACCTAACCTCTTGAGTTTGTCAACAATGCCCAAGTGGGGTATTGTGTTAAATGTCTTGGCCAGGTCAAGGTAGGCATTGTGACCCATTTTGCCCTCATCCATTGCTTTGCTGACCTTCTCAAAAAAGTCCACCAGGTTGAGTAGACATGACTGGGCCTTGACAAAACCAAACTGGGTTGGTTCCAGTGTCTGGAGATTTACTATATCATTATTGATCGTTTCCATGGCTTTGCATATGAGACTAGTGAGATTTATGGGTCTTTTCCAGAGTATGCAAATGGCCCACCTTTGTGCAGAGGGATGACTGTTGCTGTCCTCCATTCATGAGGCAAGAAGCCTGTTTGGAGACTACAGTTAAATAGCAATTCCAGAGGTCCTGAAAGGTCATGCTTCATGCTATTTAGAAGGCACACTGGGATATTGTCTAGGCCCATTGATGCAGTGTTCTTGGCCTTAGAAATAGCATTAAGAACCTATTCCCTAATGATAGCAGGGGAGTTATGTATTTCCTGAGGGAAGGTTGAGGGGGACAGAGGGGAAAGTTGGAGCTGAATTTGCCAGCCAGTAGGTTTGCTATATCTTCTGGCTTCTCACTTTTTAATTTCTCCATGACTTTTGGGTTTCTAATACCATGACAGAAAAGGACCCCATTCGTAAATCAAAGTATGATTAAAATTCATGAAATTAGTAGTGTTTCCATCTTTAATGTTAGCCAGAAATGCTCTCTGCATCACCCGCAATGTGCCCAGTAATGACTCCTTCTGCAGAATTATGTGTATCGGTAACATTTCCTGAGTACAATTGTAAAATTCTTTTTTATAAGACCCATCGCTCCTACTACTACTGGAACTATCTGGGTACCCTTTATCCTTCTTCCACATTGCCCTGGTTTCTGCCTGCAAGTCCTGCTATTTTATGACTTTGTGTCCCTCTGTAAATAGGACACTGTAGTTACTGGCTGTTTCAATTTCAGTGATCAATGTTACTTTTGTCTTCTTTTCATGGACTACTATGTCTGGTTTTCTCACATCTATTTTTTGAACTGTTGGTATTGGGTGATCCCATGTGATAAAAACTTCATAATTTTCTATAATCCTTTGTGGCTCATGTTTCCAGTGTTTTTCCCCCACTTCAGTACCATAATGTTTGCAAAATCCCTAGTGCAACCGTTTTGCCATATTATTATGTCTTTCAGTATACAGTCCTTCTGCCACTAGTATATCACAACCAGCTACAAGATGTGTGATTATTTCCAATTCTGTTGTACAAAACCTGCATTTGTCTGTTTCTCCCACACATTCAATGGACTTTGTAAAACAATGTGTACATAGTCCAATATACTGGGCTGCCAATATTAACCTTTCATCTTTCGGTTTAAATTCAGCTATCCTTAACCATTCCTGCATTCGATCCTGATCAACATAAGGTTGTTCCAAGGGTTTTCTATACTTGCGACTATATTTATGCCTTTCCACATTTCTTGCCTTCTCATCTGGTCCTTCACCTTATATTCTTTCTTTTGTTTTTTGGCACATTCATTTGCTGCCTGATTTTTATCTACTTCTGGTTTGATTTCCATTCCTCCTTGATGCTGATATGCCTCTGCTGAACTAAGCAGTTACGTTATCTTAGACTTATTCAACTCATGTTCCAAAACATTCCCTACATTTGGGTCTTGTGAGGTCAGCAGATATGTATGCAGTCCCATGATTACAGATCTGTACATGTAATCAATTTCAAGGAGGCCCATACCTCCTTCAGAATGGGGAATGTATAATCTTGTTATGCACTCATTTTTATAAATCATTTCATGAGCATGAAGCAGCCTTCTCGTTTTCCTGTCCAACCTATCCAACACCTGTTGGGGCCAGTCATTCATTCTGAAATTGTAAGTTAGGACACGAAGAGAAAATTGGTTTACAGCTTGGCGTTTGTTCCTAGATGTCAATACTGTTATTGGCATTAATTTAAATCTTCTAGTATATTCTTTACTAAGTTTTATTCACATTTCTTCATTTTTTTGTTGATCCTTCATCATTTCCCAAATATTTATACACTCCCTCTTGCTCAAGTTCTTTAATATCACATTATTTTCCCAAACCGATGCTTTCTTGGGGTTGCAACTTTCCTGCTTTAAAAGTTGGTTTTGCACATTTATTAAGACCAAATGATTTTCTTATATTATCTGAAAAAGATTTGACCACTTGGAGCTGTGCTTTCAGTTCCTCATCTGATGAACTATACAATTTTAAATCATCTACAAATAGAACATGAGAAGACTTTACACTTTGTTGTTTTCTGAAAGACAAATTGTAGCTATGACCTAATCTGTTAAGTAGACAGTTTAATGGGTTAAGGGCAGGACAAAAGAGCAGTGGTGACAGTCACCCTGGAATATTCCCGTCTGAATTCTTATCTCTGGAATAATAATTTGCCCTTTATCATGGCTTAACTGCAAAGTGGTTTGGCACTGTTTCATGGTCACTGTAATGTAATCGATCAGTGTAGGGTGCATCTTATACATTTGTAAGCACTCTTTTATCCATGAATGTGGGATACTGTAAAATGCTTTGTTGTAGTCTATCCATGCCATACTTAAATTCTTTACCTTTTTACAGTTCTCTGCTATGACTTTACTTAACATCAAATGACCCTTTGTTCCATATAAGTATTGTTTCACTCTTTGCACTTTTGTCTAACATCAAAGAGTGAAACAATACTAATTTCATGAACTTTAATCGTACTTTGACTTAGGAATGAGGTCCATTCCCATCATGGTATTAGAAACCCAAAAGACTTGGAGAAATTAAAAACTACAGAAGCTATATGACTTTCTTTTATTTCCCTTTGTTTTATTGCCATGACTGAGTTTTCTTCTAAATGACTATAAACTCTGTCAGCATCAATTCCAGTATATAGTTTATACATCTTTGGAAGGCAAGTTATTGGTCTATAGTTTTTAGGATAGCTTGCAGGTTCACTGTTAAGTAGGAGTATTGGTTTTCCTGTTGTTAGCCAGGCTGGTGTCTATTTGGGGTGCGCATATAAATAGTTCTAACTCATGGCTAAATCTTCATGCAAAGATATTAATACTTTTAACAAGAAGTTTGGTACTTCATCTGGGCCTGAAGTTTTTGAATCCGGAGTTTTTCTGAACTTTGTTTCAATCTCTATGGCTGTTACTTCATCCCATTTTACATCTTGTACATTTGAACTTCTTATTCTTTCTTTTACTTCTTCTATCCATTTAGCATCTTTGTTATGTTCCACAGGATCCTCATATATACTTCTCCAAAATGTATCTTTTTCTTCTCTTTTTGATGGGTTTTCAATTCCTTTTTGGCTTCTTTCCCAATTCTCTATAAACCTTTCTGGGTCATCAATAAATTGCTTATTTTGTACTTTGCCTTTTTGCTCATCTACATATCTTCTACATTTACATGTAATTTATTATTTGTGATAATGCGCGGTAGATCTTCATCTGTTATAATACTGTGCATTGCTTTTATCACGTCTATCTTTCTGAGTATTTTTGTTGAGCTGTTCCCTCTTCTATACCCTTCTAATGTTAGCACTTCATGTCTTAATTGCTGTATAGTTTTCTCCATTCGATACTTTCATGATGGTATTCAATTTCACCTCTTCCTTTCCTTTACTACCCTGTGTTGTTGTGGTAGAATTTTATCTGTTATTAATTTAGCTGCAGTAATATATCCTATTTACTTCTGTTATATTGCATGAATCTCTATGGACAGTCCTAATTACTATGTTCATTTGTTTTATTAAATGTCTAACTTTTTGGGTTTTATTGACCTTCTGTAGTCTATTCCTTTCATTGATCTTGATATGTCTGTCCATCTCTATTAAATCAAGCAACTCTTCTCTTAGATCATTTTCTTGTAAATTGAGGGCACATTCTTTGTTCTCCATTTCCTGCGGGCATTCTATAGAAAGTTCCTGTGCATCTTCCTGTGGCACCTTCTCTTCAGTTTCATCCTGTGTCATCCGTTACTCGTATGGGAACTCAGTGGCCTATCACTCTACAACACTGACTGTGTCAGAGTTGCTGCAGTTTCCTGTTCTTTCACTTGCTGTGCAATTCCAACCGAACTTTTGTATTGATTCCTACAGAAGGCTACAAAGTATCTTTGCATGCCAACAGATCAGATGCTTCCCATTCCACTGGTTTCTACTTAATTTGGGGATCCATTGCTGTATCCTGCTGTGATATTATCTGAGTTAAAATGTCTTCACTAAACCCTTCCCTTCACAGGTGCTCCATAACCCCAGTTTCAATTTCTTTATCTTCTGCATTACTAATCCTCTTTTCTGCTTTTCCTCTTTGTTTTCTTATATATATATATTTTTGTAACGTAAAATTTTCTATGTCTAGATGCCTTTGCCGGTATTTCTCTTTCGATATCTTTGGTGCTGTTCTTTTTGTATTGATTAGTTTTGCATAAATATTGCACCATATTAACTCTCTTTTCCTTTCCCAAGTCCATATTTCTTCTTCAGATGTCTCCTGCTCCTCCTGTCTCTCCTTACGTGGGGGACTCGTTGCATCATGTTGTGATATGACCTGTGTTACACTTTCTACATTAAATCCTTCACTTCTTAAGTATTCCATAACTTCAGTTTCTATTTTTTACCTTCTTTAATTAATTATCTGCTCTGCATTCCCTCTTTGTGATCTTATTATTATTATTTTTTTATTGTGAACTTTTCCATGTCTGGATGCCTTTGCCTGCATTTCTCTTTGAATATCTTTGGAGCTGCCTTTTTGTGTTGATTAATTTGGCTTTCCTCCTTTGCATAAATATTGCATTATATCAAACCTCTCTTTCTTTCCCATTTACATGGTTCTTTTTTTATATCTTTCAAAGGTCTAGATTTTGTTCTTTATATTTTTACACGTTTTCAGATGCTTCATTTTCCAAATGGCCCAATGTTTCTTGGTCTATATAGTGTTTTTCATGGATCTGTTGTATTAAGGAACACACATTTGCATTTGAAACATTTGCCAGTTTTTCATGTGAAAGGATTATTCTTTCCTCTAATTTATCTCTTAATCTGTTCACATATCTTCTGCCTAGAAATTCTGGGCTTCTTGCATAATAGCAACAATCCATATTTTTTTTCTTATCCTCAGTAGTTCACTCTATTATATGTATGGCTCTTTTCTGGCCTGTCATTATTTCTGATACAGTATAGTTGGCTCAATTTACAATGAGTTCTGCACACAATTCTGTTTTGCCATTGAGGTTGCAGACATAGCTAAAAAATGCCTTGTGGTTTTCCTTGTCTCAGAGGCCAAATTTACCTCAAATTTGGCTTTGGTAGAATTTATTTGTCCTCTGAGTTTTTTGTTTAGTTTAATTAGAGTCCTTTTATCCTGCTGGGTGCTGCACCTCCTAATTTTTGCCATGATTTTCTTCCTCCTGTTATACAGCCTATTGAATTTGTGATCCCAAAAGGGTGGCTTGTTTTTTTGATTTATTTCTGTGGTGGGTACAGCTGCCTCTATGCAGCTATTAACATGCTTGTACAGAGTTTATGTGAACAGTTCTGCATAGGCAGCAGTGTTTTCAGGGTTTATGGGGGCTTGAAATTTTGCCAGGTTATCCCTTTATATTAGGAAGTTAGCCTTAGAATAGTTCCTGAATATTCCAGGTTTAGTCGGGGGTCCAGGTTTTATTTTTACTTCAAAGGAGACCATTTTGTGGTCTGATCTTGCCAGGGAAGGCATTACAGTAGGGGGTGTGCAGCACTCTCCCATATTAGCGAGAACCCGATCCAGTATGGCTGCACCCCTGGTTGATGTATTGACAATCTAGTTTAGGGAGTTTGTGTTTATAAAATCCAGGAATCTCTGTGCCTGTATGTTTGGTGTCATATAGGATTCCCAGTTAATAGTGGAGTAATTAAAGCTGCCCATGAATATGGTATTGGGTGGGATGGTGAGTGTTTTCAATAAGTTTAAATACATGGTATGCATTTCCTGGGTCACAGAGGGGGACCTATAGCTTGCAAGGAAGTGGTACTGGATTTTGCCTGTGGTGATTTGAACATGGAGAAGCTCAAGTACATTGTCCTCTTTGACCAGCCTTGACTTTCTCCTTACTCAGCCTGGTGACAGGGACATCAGTGTGTCTCACTATGCAGTCTCCATTGACTAGAATGTTGGATTGTGTGGTGGCTTGAATGTTGGATTGTGTGGTGGCTTGAATGTTGGATTGTGGGTGACTTGCATTATGAGCTTAGAAGTAAAGCTTCCATGAGATGTAGCTGTATGTGTTAATGTGGGAGTCATTTTGAAAGAGTGCACTTGGGGCTGCTGAGGGTATTGTTATATGTACTTCATCTAGGAGATCTTTGAGGTTTAGAAAGGTTACATTTAAGCTCTTCAGCATATGTTGCTCTCTACGTCTGGTTTGATTTGTGTGTGATGGGTGCAGCATGTGTACTACTGACAGCTTTATTGACATTAGGAGTAATTTTATTTGAGAGCTTTGCCTCCATTGACAATGTATAAATACATCTCTCGCATACTATATCAGTTTGTTTAAGAATTAACTGGTTGACAGTAAACATGAGGCAATTTCTGCATTGCATCAGGATGCCCATATCCACCAAGATGGTAACAAAGAAAGCAGGAAAGGTCACATTCAAGGCAACAGACCCTTTTTATTGATTACACAACTGGAGTAAGACTGTAAAGCAATGCCAGGAATATCTGGTTTGCAACTCTAGGTGCAATGCTTGTCACTGCAAACTAGTCACCATGTGTGGAACTAGCTATTTGTGAAATTTCAATCATGCTTTTACAGGACAAATGTCACTCAAGGTGAATATACAGGGCATTGCCAAACTCTTGAGGAGAAACTAATAAGTAGATCATGATTATTTAGGCAGATATTCTGAAGTTAGAAACAAATCCAGCAGTACTTGCTGAAAATAAAGAATTAGCTTGTCAAGAATGATGAAAAGAGGGGAGTCGCATGATTGGCTACTGCCTGACTTCTACTAGTGCTGGTCTCACCACACCTTCACCCTGCTGGGATACAATGTTCATTTGCTTCCTCTCTCACCAGAAGCAAAATATTAGCAACAATCACAAGATGAGAAGCAAGTCAGAGGCTGTTTGGTGATTTTTTTTTTTGGGACAGATGTCCATATTTTTCTTCTGGAGTTCAAAAACAGAGGAATGGTGAGGAAGGGACATAGGAATGTGTGGGGCAATTAGGAAGGGTATGTGAGGAAGCAAGCGCAGACAAACAATACAAACAACATAGACAGAGGGATGGTGAGGAAGGGACATAGGAATGTGTGGGTCAATTAGGAAGGGTAGGTGAGGAAGCAAGCGCAGACAAACAATACAAACAGCATAGACAGAGGGATGGTGATGGACACAAAAGGTGTGGGGAACACCATGATTGGGGATAGGCAGGGAACATTGGAGGCACATGCCTGTCAAGCATGGGAACAGTGACATTCTAGTCCTCACCCACAGAACTGTCATCAATGTCCCATTCCTCAGTTCCCTGTGAGACTACTTGATGTGAGAGTCTCTTTTCTATTTTAATAAGTAACCTCTCTAGACAGCTGATGGGGATATCAGGGCCAGTCTCTAATAGCTCACGCACCATCCCTGGCAGCTCCTGATAGGTGACATAATCATCACCTTCACCGATACACCTGGAGGGTACCACAGCACCAGCAGCCAGGCAATGTTACCTGAAGTGGATGGTTCAGGTGGTGTAGGGGCTGTGGAGGCAGTACTGCCAGGTTATGTCCCAAATATGCTGGGTGTTGCTGCAGCAGATGGTGGTGGGTCAGCAGGCCATGCCACAGCAGATGGCCTAGCTCCCTGTACTGAAAAGCATTTGTTTTGTTGGCAGAAAGGTATGATATCAGAACAGCATGATTCCAGGTAACCTACAAAAAAAAAAAAAAAAAAAAGACAGAGAGAGAGAGAGAGAGAGACACAGACACAGAGAGAGAGAGATTGGAAAGGGTTGCGTGAGATAAAAAAGAAAAGAGATGATTAGAATCACAATATGTCACATGACAATATATAGCTTTTTGTTATTGTTCTGGTAAACAGATTTCACAATCCCCCAAAAATGACTGTAAATTGTTACTCATAATCATTGGTATATGCTCATATTCCATATGTGCTTTTAAAGATACTACAGATTAACTCATCAACATGGCATTAAAGCTAACATTGCTGCGTTTCAGATTAAAAAAATTGTACTTGTTGAATGTTTGTTACTTGTGGGAAATGAACCCACTTAATCTGAATACACTATTACACTTGCCTAATACAGTTACAAAGAGCTACAGAAGAAAGTGTGCATGCATACTGTTACAGTTAAGGTATGCATGCTTGCTGCTACAGTTAAGGTATGCATGCTTGCTGTTACAGTTAAGGTATGCATGCTTGCTGTTACAGTTAAGGTATGCATGCTTGGTATTACAGTTAAGGTATGCATGCTTGCTGTTACAGTTAAGGTATGCATGCTTGCTGTTACAGTTAAGGTATGCATGCTTACTGTTACAGTTAAGGTATGCATGCATGCTGTTGCAGTTAAGGTATGCATGCTTACTGTTACAGTTAAGTTATGCATGCTTACTGTTACAGTTAAGATATGCATGCTTGCTGTTACAGTTAAGGTATGCATGCTTGTTGTTACAAGGTATGCAAGCCTGTTATTACAGTTAAGGTATGTATGCTAGCTGTTACAGTTAAGGTATGCATGCTTGCTGTTACAGTTAAGGTATGCATGCCTGCTATTACAGTTAAGATATATATGCTAGCTGTTACATTTAAAGTATGCATGCTTGTTGTTATAGGTATGCATGCTTGTTGTTATAGGTATGCATGCTTACTGTTATAGTTAAGGTATGCTTGCTTGCTATTACAGTTAAGATATGCATGCTTCATGTTACAGTTAAGGTATGCATGCTTGCTGTTACAGTTAAGGTATGTATGCTAGCTGTTACAGTTTTGTTATGCATGCTTGTTGTTACAGTTAAGGTATGCATGCATGTTGTTACAGTTAAGGTATGCATGCTTGCTGCTACAGTTAAGGTATGTATGCTCGCTGTTACAGTTAAGGTAGGCATGCTTGTTACAGTTAAGGTATGCATGCTTGCTATTACAGTTAAGGTATGCATGCTTGCTGTTACTGTTAAGGTATGCATGCTTGCTGTTGCTGTTAAGGTATGCATGCCTGCTGTTACAGTTAAGGCACGCATGCTTGTTGTTACAGTTAAGCTATGCATGCTTGTTTTTACAGTTAACGTATGCATGCTGACTGTTACAGTTAAGGTATGCATCCAGAACTTGATACTGATCTATGGAGTCACAATATGCTTATTAAAATTAGGGTCGGTTGTGCTGCAGACATACGCCGTGCCTCTCTGAGCCACTCCAACCTCTCAGCATGAGTCTCCCTGTTTGGCATGATTTCCTCTGCAGCTGTAAAATAGAAAATGAATGAAAAAATGTGAAAGCATTATGCATGCCAGTATTGGCTATCTACACATTCCATACTATTTAAAGTTGCTAGATCTGTATAGTTACACATCTGGGGGGGGGGGGGTGTCAGCAGTTCTAAACTCATCCAGTCACTGGTCAGTTTGTGCCTGCTTGCACCTCTTTAGGTCACTATAGTTGTACCTGAACTGCTCCCAGTGCATGGTATGTCAGTCACACTGGAGACAGCCTTCACTAGGCTGTTCCAAAACTCAGCCTTGTACTGAGACCTGGCATAGTCCCGGTGCAGCAGCCTATGGATGTAGAGCTTTACAAGAACTGCAAAAATGTTTTTGACTCCTTCCCACCCAACCTCTGAACTCTGAATTTGGCACCATCCTCCCCATCTACTGCCATGTCTGCAAAGGCCTTCCAACAACAATTGCAATGGTTTCCCACCAATTTGTGACATTGCATTTTATGACCAGTGTTCAACATGTACAACCATGCCAACCACATTTGTGTGATGTTATGCAAACAGAAACATTGCCAAACAAAGAGAACAGGAGTTCATGAAATAGCAATCCTGATGTGCATTTAGCACTGATTCATGGCTTGTGTGCTGCTATACCTGGTCACACTTTTTCCAGCGGTGAACAATGAAATGCTAAATGACATGGCTTTTAAGCCGTGACATGACTTTAGAGGGGATCAGTGGTATGACTTGGCACATATTTTGTTGGGAAATACACAGTGTTGAAAGCAATTTGCACAATGTTGGGTTCAAACCTATGTCAAACCCAGAGCAGTTGGACATGCTACACTTAAAGAAATCCCAATCCTTCAGAGCCACATGCTCCAGGGATCTAAACATTGTCATCACAATGAACAAAACACGCTGGAGAGATAGGCTCCTGACCCAGAGACTCCCCAGAATCTGGGATAGACTGCCCATACATGTCAAGCAGACCTCCTCTTTGGCCCTCTTCAAAAGGAACCTTGACGACTGGGAGATAGAAAATTCACCCCAGGGATCACATCACTCATCCTGCTAGACAGGGGTCCAGGGAAGTAAATACTGTGGGAAGAAATAGCTAGAGAATTATTATGCTAGGCTTGTATAGGCCCTAGGGCTGATAGCCTAGTACCAACCTATGAACCTATAAAAGGGAATGCACACATTTCCACGCAGGTGATTAGTCCTCATTGCCACAGAAAATGTGTTTGTGAGCCATGGTCATTACAGATATACAGCTTAAATAGTGACTGGTGCTATACTTCAGTTAGGCCTGTATGTGTGTAACGTTAAAAGGTCTTGGCTTATTCATTCGTATTTGTGATGCAAGACTAATATCTGTCAGTATACTGGAAATAGACTTGCATGACTTTAGAAATAGAGTTTGGAGTTATGATACATACCTCACAATACATTCTGTTTTACAGTTATAATTGGGTTATGGTTGGGGTGTAGATGATTGCCAGTAAACTGTTGTGTCCATCAAAGATATGCAACTGCATTTTTTATTACACAATCATCAATCATGCTAAACAAGTTACACACATACTACATATGATACCTACAAAAGTATGTACATGCAAGCAGTAATGATACCTTTCTGTCAATCATCAACCTGCTATACATAGCTATTGCTATGTAGTATTAACTTTATAATCAAAATTTTGTGAAACATTAGTGAGACAGCCTGATTATAAAGTGGAGTATGCTTGATTTGAACCCTGGTTCACCAATGTTCTGACCATGTCCTCACTGCATTTATATCTGGTGCCACAGGGACAGATAGGCAGCACTTCTATTTTCTCCACTTAGTTGTCACTTTTTTCTTAAGTAGTGAACCATGTTTATAGATAGGTAGGCAATGTGCACACGTAAAAGGCAATAGCAAACATATATTACTTGTGCAAATACTCATTCTAACTATTCCTTAGTAAAAATGACTACTTGTGGGACTCCAGACCCTGTTTACATATGCTCTCTCTTTTTAGATCAACGTATTTACACCTTGTGCCACATACACAGTCAGGTGACTAGTGGAATATTTGCAGTCATTACCATCCATGTTGTTGACCTCTGTGCAATGCTACTAAATGGGTTTGTGCTCTAAAAGGCAACTTAAATTTAATTTTTCAGTTTTAAGCAACTAACCATGTTTGCACTATGCCACAAGATGTGCACATGGAAAAAGAAAAAAAATAAAAAGAAAAAAAAGATAAAAAAGCAAAACAACAGTTAAACAGCTCTGGGTCTGAACCATCAGTACTGCATTTACACAAAACAGCTGCAGTGGGTTATCTCTCTTTGCCACAGATACAGCTTGCCAATACCAATTAAATAATGTGCATACAAGCGTCAAGCAATTAACATTTCATACTCAGTAACAAACTATTCATACAGTTGGACATTCCCATTTAATTTGTAAATTTGTACAGAACATATTTAGTGGAATACGTGACCACACATTATTAATGAATATGTTTGCAAAACTACTTCTCTGCCTTCTCTTTGTATTCTGGAAATCATTTCCTTATCTGGGCTTTACTATCACACAATCACTAGTACATATTCTGTCATATTTCTTTCAAAGTGTGATACAAATACATGACAGTCAACTTTAGTTTTCACCAAAAGCAGGGAGCTGTGCTTTATGCCAAAGAAATATACAAGTAGAGTGTTTGGTTTTGTTTAAAAGCTCGCTTCAGTTAGTTCCACAGTCAGTAAGTGGATCCTCACTGACACACCCACTTCAGTGAAAGGTGACTGTACATTACTCTGTTTTGCTACAGTCTGAGTAATCATTCACACATTTGCAAGCCATTAGCAATTAACAGTAGTGTAGAGACTACACTGTTAAGTAGTTCACACCTCATTTGCATCTTCAGAGGGCTCCAAGGACTGAATCTACACTGAAAGGTAAAATTGTAGCCAGGGAACTTGAAGGTGAGGAGACTGTTTTCAGTCATGCTTACTGCTCCACTAGTGGGGGTGTAGAGATAACTACACTTTTTGGACTGCTTTTTCTGTAGTTGGCATTTCAGTTGCATGGGCCAGATTATTTGGTAAACTGCATAAGAATATATCACAGATGTCAGTCATGTCAGATATTGATAGCATTGATGGACAACTTACACACATTCTACTTAGCTACATTTACAAATACCAGTGAGGTGGGTATCTGCCATTCATTCATATTCTTACAGATTTATTTTTCTATTACAGGTTCCGTTCCACACTTACCTTGATAGTCCTGCAATTACAACTGTTATCATGTGGGGCTGACTGTGTCTGATGCTAGCAGTACACAATCATTACACGGGCAAGTAAAGGTTGTAAGCCTTGCCTGGCATCAATTTTACTGTATGTATGTGCATAGGATGAAAGGTGTACCCCTTAGGTAGTGAGTGTGTGTGCCCGCCATTGGCTCTTGGACAGGGACAGGAGGACATGTCATGCACACCTACTTTTAACTATACCCACAGTGGCTGTGGTCTCCCCCATTGACTCCTCACCTATGTGTGGGTGTGGTGACCTTGGAAATGGTAGTGGAACGTGTGCTCCTACCCCTTGGTGTTCATGCTGCAGCTGTTTTTGCAGGGTGATATTGCCTAAGATAGCACAGACTGTGATAATTTCAGTACAAGTACTAGGATCATACTGTAGGGCCTCCTCTGATGTATATAGGCACCAAAACCATGGCTTCAACAGCCCAAACACACACTCTCACTCTATGACATTTATTGTTTGAAAATGTGCCTCATTATATTATTCCTCTGTGTGTGTGTGTGTGTGTGTGTGTGTGTGTGTGTGTGTGTGTGTGTGTGTGTGTGTGTGTGTGTGTGTGTGTGTGTGTGTGTGTGTGCGTGTGTATGTGTGTGTGTGTGAGTGTGTGTGTGTGTGTGTGTGTGTGTGTGTGTGTGTGTGTGTGTGTGTGTGTGTGTGTGTGTGTGTGTGTGTGTGTGTGTGTGTGTGTGTGTGTGTGTGTGTGTGTGTGTATGTGCACATTTCTGATGGGAATCATTAGCTATGGTTCAAGTTCATACCTTGCATTCCTCAGTAAAAAGCCTTGTGGTACATGACCCCTGGAAAATCTCTGGTAGAGTTGTGAGGTGTGCTAGATATGAGAGTTGTGGTAACTGACGAGGTTGCCAGCACATACATTCAGGTTGAATCCCCTAGCATTACATATGACTTGGCAGTTAATGAAGTGGAGCCCATTTCTGTTGATTTACACCTTTCCCTGCCCCCTGGATGGTGGTTTGATCTCAATGTGCATGCAGTCTGTGGTACTCAGGACTTCAAGAAGGGTACTATGGGTCAAAACGTCTGCATAGTTCTAGCTCTGTCCTCAGGGGTATTACTTATTTATTTATTTATTTATTGACATTTGTTGACTGGGAAAGTCCATTGGGTCAGAAGTCCATTTTCAGTGGAGGCCCAGGGAGAAGAGCTCCAGGAAGATACAAAGTATAAACATCAGTGTCATGAAATATTTAGTACATAGAGATAATATTCTTTGATAGAGTAGACAGACATAGCAATTTTATACAGACTGACATTACAGCTGAAGATAACAAATTGTTCATATTAACATGCAGAAAATTACACAACCAAGCAGACATCTACTTAACTCAGAAAAGAGATGCTGTGGACTAACAGTATGAAGTATTAGAGTTAGCATTAGGAGATGTTGGTAAGGTATGATAAACATAGAGTCTTTTACGCAGGATGTAGGATTGTAGCAAGGATAAGAGTATCGGAAGGTACTTTATTCATGGAGGCTTTGGCCTATTTGCATGTGAGCAGGTATAATGGCTAATGTACTGTTTTTTTAGTGCAGACTTGAATGATTTTAAGGTGCCCAATTGAAGGATTGAAGAAGGCAGTTCATTCCATAGTGTGGCAATATAGTAAGAGTAAAGGCTTTGTCCGGCTTGTTTATTGGGTTTGGTTGTGTTTAAGAGTTGTTTATTACAAGAGCATAGAATTCTGGGAAGGAAGTAAAGTTCAAGGATTGTCTGAAGAGAAGGGCACTTGTTAGGATTATTGATCAGTTTATAGACTAGGGTTAGCTAAGAGTATGTTAGGTAATGGGGTATTTCAAACCAGTTCAATTATTTTATGGCCGGGCAATGGTGTGTGCAATTAGGCATACGTATGACAATTTTTTTATGTGCTAAAGAGGTCTTTTGGCCACCCATACATTTGCTTCCTAATTGTTACTCTAGAAGAAATCAGATTTATATATGACAGAATGAATAATGTTTATCCCATGTATTGTATTTGTAAATGTGCTTTAACTTGTTAAATTTAACAGTTTTTCTGTATGTATGTATGGAGCTTTTCTCCCTGGGCCTCTGCTGAAAATGGACAGGTGTCCAGTCGGACTATTCCGGTCAACAAATGTAAAATAAAACTAAATAAATAAATAAATTTTACAGTAGCAGGATTGTAATTTGTTCAGGAGAAAATTGAAGGCTGGTGAAAATGGGGCTTCCATACGGCAAGGATGGCAGTAGCAGAGTGTTAGCCAGTTTTACTGTGGTAGGAGTATCCATGTATGTATATATATATATATATATATATATATATATATACATTTTTTTAATTGTGTTAAGAATATGATCCTTGAAGGAGAGTTTGTCATCATTTTCAATACTTAATAATTTTGCTGTCTTTACTACTTCAGTTTCAGTATTGCTTTGTGAATATATCTTAAAATCTTGAGTTGGAGTCTTTGCTGGGAATAGCAAGAGTTTAGAATTTTTGGGATTAAGCAGAAGTTGTGTATTATTTAGCCAGGACTCAATAGATGAAAATGAGGCTTGCATTAACTTTAGGTGGTCAGAGAAGTTATTGGAAGAGCAGATAATAGTAGACTCATCAGCATATTGGATGAGTGCACTTTGTTGGAATGCGGTATGGAGATTGTTAATGAAAACATTGAAAAGAAGGGACCCCAGAATAGACCCCTGAGGGATTTCTGTATTATTAACTAGATATTCTGAGTGCATATTTTGCCATCTGACAGATTGTTTTCTATTTTTTAGGTAGCTGCTAAACTGATTTAGAGTATGCTGAGAGCAGTTTAAATAATGCTGAATCAGTTTTGGGTGTGATACTGTGTCAAATGCTTTGGATAGGTCTATCAGGATGACTGAGGTTGATAGACCAGTATCCAGAGCCTTGTACAAGGTATTGGTAAATGAGAGTAAGGTTGTAGTGGTGCTGTGTGAGGGGCAAAAGCCATGGTGGGTGGGAGCAAGGAGGTTATTGTCAGTGACTCTTGTATTGCTCAGGCTGTGGATTGTACTTCATTACTGAAACTTAGAAATTCATTAACATTCCAAGAGCAGGATAAGTTATTTCTTACACTTATTTCACTAAACTGCAGTTCTGAAATGCTTATAATTGTGCTATACCATTGATCTACTACATTTTGCACTTTTATAAAGCTTTTTGTATTGTTTCACTGCATTTATGTACTGTTGTATACTGTTTTAACTGTATTTTTCATTGCTAGATACTGTTTCATTATTGTAATTGCATGTTTACTGAATTACTTAACTGTAAACTGCTTTTTCATACTGAGGGTTGTATTTTCTGTTTGTGAGTGCTCTATCCGAGTTTTTTCATGCATTTTTTAATTTTTGAGGTTTCTGTGTTCTACAGCTAGGAACTGTAATAGTGTGCATAACTATAATTGTCTGTTTACAGTTAAAAGCATTCTCTAGAGTCTGCTTGCTCCTTGATCTGTTTAAAACTTTCATTTAGTGGCTACAGCTGGGAACTGTAATAGTCTGCATTACTATAATTGCATTTTTATTTAATTACTAAATTGTAAACTACTTTTTCATACTGAGAATTGTACTTTCTATTTGTGGGTGTTCTTTCTATGCTTTTAAAGTGAGGTTTCTGTGTTCTGCTCAGGTGGCATAATCTTGATAGAGGCGTGTTGTCTAGGCTGGTAGTTTTGTTTGAGTTTCCTGTGTTTCTGGCAGCCATTTTCTGCTGATAGTCTGTCTTCATTATTATTGAGAGTAACAAGGCCTCCTGGCCTTCTGTAGTACGAGTGATTGGGTAATAGCATGGGTTGAGTAGTAATTTGGTCTTCTAACTCTTCCATCCTTACTGGTATATAAACCCTGTGTCTTGAAAAGGTTGTGCTTGTATTGCTCAGGCTGTGGATTGTATTTCATTACTGAAACTCGGTGGAAATTCCTTAAGATTCCAAGATTAGGATAAGTTATTTCTTACACTTATTTCACTGAACTGCACTTCTGAAATGCTTATAATTGTTATATACAGTTGATATACTACATTTTGCACTGTTATAAAGATTTTTTATTGTTTCACTGCATTTATGTACTGTTTTATACTGTTTTAACTGCATTTTTCATTGCTAGATACTGTTTCATTACTCTAATTGCATGTTTACTGAATTACTTAACTGTAAACTGCTTTTTCATATTGAGGGTTGTATTTTCTGTTTGTGAGTGCTCTATCCGAGCTTTTCTGTGCATTTCTGATTTTTTTGAGGTTTCTGTGTTCTACAGCTAGGAACTGTAATAGTGTGCATAACTATAATTGTCTGTTTACAGTTAAAAGCATTCTCTAGAGTCTGCTTGCTCCTTGATCTGTTTAAAACTTTCATCTAGTGGCGACAGCTGGGAACTGTAATAGTCTCCATTACTATAATTGCATTTTTATTTAATTACTAAATTGTAAACTGCTTTTTCATACTGAGAATGGTACTTTCTATTTGTGGGTGTTCTTTCTATGCTTTTAAAGTGAGGTTTCTGTGTTCTGCTCAGGTGGCATAATCTTGATAGAGGCCTGTTGTCTAGGCTGGTAGTTTTGTTTGAGTTTCCTGTGTTTCTGGCAGCCATTTTCTGCTGATAGTCTGTCTTCATTATTATTGAGAGTAACAAGGCCTTCTGACCTTCTGTAGTACGAGTGATTGGGTAATAGCATGGGTTGAGTAGTAATTTGGTCTTCTAACTCTTCCATCCTTATTGGTATATAAACCCTGTGTCTTGAAAAGGTTGTGCTTGTATTGCTCAGGCTGTGGATTGTATTTCATTACTGAAACTCAGTGGAAATTCCTTAAGATTCCAAGATTAGGATAAGTTATTTCTTACACTTATTTCACTGAACTGCACTTCTGAAATGCTTATAATTGTTATATACAGTTGATATACTACATTTTGCACTGTTATAAAGCTTTTTTATTGTTTCACTGCATTTATGTACTGTTTTATACTGTTTTAACTGCATTTTTCATTGCTAGATACTGTTTCATTACTCTAATTGCATGTTTACTGAATTACTTAACTGTAAACTGCTTTTTCATATTGAGGGTTGTATTTTCTGTTTGTGAGTGCTCTATCCGAGCTTTTCTGTGCATTTTTGATTTTTTTGAGGTTTCTGTGTTCTACAGCTAGGAACTGTAATAGTGTGCATAACTATAATTGTCTGTTTACAGTTAAAAGCATTCTCTAGAGTCTGCTTGCTCCTTGATCTGTTTAAAACTTTCATTTAGTGGCTACAGCTAGGAACTGTAATAGTCTGCATTACTATAATTGCATTTTTATTTAATTACTAAATTGTAAACTGCTTTTTCATACTGAGAATTGTACTTTCTATTTGTGGGTGTTCTTTCTATGCTTTTAAAGTGAGGTTTCTGTGTTCTGCTCAGGTGGCATAATCTTGATAGAGGCCTGTTGTCTAGGTTGGTAGTTTTGTTTGAGTTTCCTGTGTTTCTGGCAGCCATTTTCTGCTGATAGTCTGTCTTCATTATTATTGAGAGTAACAAGGCCTCCTGACCTTCTGTAGTACGAGTGATTGGGTAATAGCAGGGGTTGAGTAGTAATTTGGTCTTCTAACTCTTCCATCCTTACTGGTATATAAACCCTGTGTCTTGAAAAGGTTGTGCTTGTATTGCTCAGGCTGTGGATTGTATTTCATTACTGATACTCAGTGGAAATTCCTGAAGATTCCAAGATTAGGATAAGTTATTTCTTACACTTATTTCACTGAACTGCACTTCTGAAATGCTTATAATTGTTATATACAGTTGATATACTACATTTTGCACTGTTATAAAGCTTTTTTATTGTTTCACTGCATTTATGTACTGTTTTATACTGTTTTAACTGCATTTTTCATTGCTGGATACTGTTTCATTACTCTAATTGCATGTTTACTGAATAACTTAACTGTAAACTGCTTTTTCATATTGAGGGTTGTATTTTCTGTTTGTGAGTGCTCTATCTGAGCTTTTCTGTGCATTTTTGATTTTTTTGAGGTTTCTGTGTTCTACAGCTAGGAACTGTAATAGTGTGCATTACTATAATTGTCTATTTACAGTTAAAAGCATTCTCTAGAGTCTGCTTGCTCCTTGATCTGTTTAAAACTTTCATTTAGTGGCTACAGCTAGCAACTGTAATTTTTCCCACCCAACCTCCCATGTGTTGTGATTTTCTTATACTTGGTGGCTTTGCAATGTCCTGCCCATACTGTATATTTGAACTGTGACACTCCTCCCAGTCTAGAGTAATTAGTTCATTCAATATAATAGAGAACATTTGTGAAGGCCAACCCAGTCAGATTCTTAACGTTTAATTAACTTCTGTTCCAGCTTTCTCCATTTCCAGTTTTACTGAAAAAAAATTATAAGCTTGCTTCCCCCCTTTCCTGTGGCAGGTCTTTTCCAGATACAGATTTGCTGTGTCCAGGACTGTTTGTGAGCTCCTGAGCCCCCCCCCACTTAACTAGGGTTAAACTATTCCTGACGCCATAAAGTCTGCCCTTCAAATGTTCCCTTGCAACTAGCGAGCTTTTTAGTTTTAGCACTCAAATCTGTTTCTTTGAGCTCAGCACTTGTTCAGAACTCATTGTAAGCACTAAATAAGTTACAATTTACTACAGCACTCAACTTTCCTCACTTGTCTAGAGGAAAACAGTTTTTAGTACTTAGTAAATAAGCACCTATTCAGGCAAGACTAAAGGTCAGCTTCCGGTGTTTTCTCCTGTCTACCTGATGAATCTAGGCATCTTGGGACAATGCAGCAATTGCCTCATGTACACAGACAACCTTCTTCTCCTACCACCCAACACTACGACCTGTGAGAGATGCACTTATATAGCTAAACTGGAAGCAAAGTTCTCTTCACCGAAGACTGGACTAGACAGTCAAGAGGAGAAGGTAAACACTTGTATCTCACCACACTCATCACATAGTCTTTCTAAACCTACACCACCAAAACACACACACAGAAGCACAAAGCACACACCTACATTCACGGAGGCTCTCAGTAAAAATCTGCCCAAACAATCGAGACCTCCAAAGCAGAAATGCAAGCAACCTCCACCCCCAACACAACCCAAATGACACATAGCCCACATACTCAGTGTGCCACTCAACTACAGCCCATAAGGCATAATGTACCCAACACTCTAGTCATAGGTGACTCTATAGTCCGGCACACTGATGTTCCACTCACCAGAATAAACAAGGAAAAAGTTACTGTCAGCTGCCTGTCAGGTGCCAGGATCTGCCACATTATGCACGCACTCAGTTCACTCCACAACAAGTACAAATATGACTCTGTCATTGTCCATGTTGGTGTGAATGACCTGAGACGTACCTCGCTGGACTACATGAAAAGAGACATGGAGGAGCTCTCTGATCTTGTAGCCCAGGCAGGTATGACCTGAGTAGCATCCTGCCATCACCCAGAATGATACCACAGTACAAGGACAAAATAATTGACTTTAACAATTGGCTAAGCTTCTGGTTTCTTTCTAAGGGAATCCAGTATCTGTCTGCCTGGGATGACATGATCGACAGACCACGTTGCTTTGCCAGAGATGGCCTGCACCTGTCACCCTTGGGATTCTGGATACTGGCAAAGGCTCTTGCCACCCCTATAGTGCCTTTTCTAGGCAAGGTTTGAATGACAAATTCACCACCGTAACAGGTACAAGCAAGCAAAATATGAGGGTAATGCTACTCAATGCTAGAAGTCTAAACCTCAAAATGCACTCACTCGAGACACTCCATAAAATGGAGAACACTGACATCTGTGCAGTGACAGAGACCTGGTTCAAAGCTCCAGAGAGCATCCCTGAATTACCAGGCTATAATTCATACCACACCTTTCGGCCACCAAACCCGGACCGAAACACTAAAGGTGGAGGCATGTCCATATTCTTTAAGGATATCCACACCTCCAAGCTAGTTGCTCAGCATAATGCAATCGAGATTATCCAACTAACTCTGGGCAAAACTGCAATCCAGATTGTAGCTTGCTACAGAGCCCCCCACCATGCCCCAGGATTCCCACTCCTCTTTTCTTGATACACTGGAAAATATTAAGGTACAACCCAACACTCTAATAATGGGTGATTTCAACTACCCTACCATTAACTGGGAAAACTACTTGTGTACCAACTCTTTTTCTCAACATTTTCTGGAAATCATCAATTCCAAAGCCTTGGATCAACTTATCCACACCCCCACCAGGGGCAGCAATATCCTAGACCTGGTCATCACCAACATGGGTGACCGGTGTTCCACACCAGAGGTGAGCTCCTCATTGGTCAGATCCAACAATAAGCTAATCACCCTAGACATCCACATCCTGCTCCCACCTCCCTGTTAGGAAAACAACTGTAAAAAATTTCTCCAAAGCCAACTTCATGCTTCTTAAGACAAAAGTGGCAAACTTCATGACACCCATGCAGATGGACAATAAAAGTACGACTGTCGAATCCTAAACAAATGTACTTTATAAGCACTTACACGAGTGCATGGATCATGCTATCCCTAACAGAACCAAGATGCTATCCTCCAAAAAAAGGAAGACAATCTGGTGGTCTTCTGCCATAAACAAACTCTACAATAGAAGAAAGAAACTGTTCGCAAAAAAGAGTAAAATCCCATGATTGGAGAAATTCCCTGGTCAGCTTCAGTAAGAAGCTGAGATCCCTCATAAAATCCTCCAAAGCTAGTTATGAAAACAAAATCACCACTGATTCTAAAGACAACCAAAAAGCATTCTATAGCTATGTCAAGAATCTCAATGGCAACACTCAGATCTCCCCTGAGTTACAGCACAATGGCACTAAATATACAGAACCAACTGATATTGCCAACATCCTGGCAGATAGGGTCAGTGCTAACTTTACCCCCTCTCACCCCCTAAAGGGTCCATCTTTATACCAGAAGAATGCAAAGTTCCTGTAATCACGGCTGCACAGGTAAAAACCTAACTCTCCAAAGCCAAAACACAGCATTCATGGGACCTGACAACCTCCCAGGCTGCCTTCTACACAAACTACAGAATGAACTGGCACCCCACCTAAGTACCATGTACAATCATAGCCTCACCTCAGGCTTTGTGCCCTTTGAATGGCGCACCACGATGGTTATCCCACTCCACAAAGGGGGGGGCACAACAGACCCTGGAAACTACCGCCCCATTATCCTGACAAGCCTGGTCTGCAGGGCCATGGAACATATCATCATGGAACTTATAAACAAAGACATTGGAGATCTCCAAACTCTTTACCTCACACAGTTCGGGTTTGTAAAAGGCAGATCATGCCTCCTAAACCTGATAGACTTCTTTGAACTAGTCACCAAAGCCATAGATGATGGTAAGGTGGTTCACACAGCCTATCTAGATCTCGCCAAGGCTTTCGACACCATCCCCCACTCTAGAATTATAGATAAACTCACTAAACTAGGTATAAATCCCTATGTCACAAGATGGGTTGCCAACTGGCTTACTGAAAGAACCCACACTGTGAAAGTAGCAGACTCCAAATCAGACTTCAGACCAGTGACAATTGGAGTACCACAGGGTTCAGTCCCTGGTCTTCTCTTGTTTGGTATCTACTTCTCTGAAGTACAGGCTAACACAGAAGTTCTTTGGCTAACTAAATTCATAGATGACTGCAAACTAGGAGCCATAATCGAAACTCCTAATGATGTGGACATCCTACAAAAGGGCCTCACTAAGACAGATACCTGGTGTCAAAGCCATGGTCTCAAGCTCAGTGCCAAAAAGTGCATTGTCATCCCCTTTGGTAAAAACTCTGTACCCATGAACTACCACATAGGCGGTAGTCTACCTAACACCGAAAGTGTTATAAGAGACTTGGGACACAGGTGGACAGTAGTCTCTTCTTTGCTAATCAAAACATCACAGTGGTCAGGAAATCCTTCTATGTGGCACACCTCATCACAAAAGGTTTCTCATCCAGAAAAAAAGAGGTCATTGTTCCCCTCTAATCATCACTCATTAGACCCATTATAGAGTACATTGTCCCTTTGGTATGTACCTCACAAGACATCTACAACAACTGGAAAGGCTGCAAAAATACCTCACAAAGAGGATTACTGGCCTCAAACAGATGCCTTATGCAGACCAACTCAAAAAACTCCAGCTTTACTCAGTCGCATATCGCCTACTCAGAGGCGATTTCTGCCTAACATGCAAAGCTATGTCAAACCCAGAGCTGTTGGACATGCTCCACTTAAAGAAATCCAAATCCCTCTGAGCTACATGCTCTAGGGACCTAAACCATGTCACCACATTAAACAGAACATGCTGGAGGGATAGATTCCTGTCCCAGACACTTCTCATACTCTGGAACAGACTACCTATCTATGTCAAACAGAGCTCCTCATTAGCACTCTTCAAGAAAAATCTTGATGATTGGATGGTTAATAGGAAATTCACCCTGGGGATCACTTCTGAGGTTCTGCTTGACAGGGGCACAGGAAAATAATTTTCTTGGGTGGCGAAAGCCAGGGTACCTTTTTGGCTAGGCTTGTGTAGGCCCTAGGGCCAATAACCTAGTGCCTACCTATGAACCTATGAACCCATGAGATGCTTAAGTAATTGGATGTGTATGCACTTTCAAGGATTTTAGATAAAGATGAAAGTATAGAGATGGGCTGGTAGTAGGAAACATCATTGGTGTTGCCACCTTTGTGTAGAGGCATTATGATAGTTTTTTTTTCCATAGTTGAGGGGCGTAGATTTCAGAGCCAGGCTGGTTAATAAGGATGCTGGCAGAATATGATATAGCATCAGCTGCAAGCTTTAGATATTCTGCTGGAAGGCTGTCAGCAGAAGGGGAGCATGGTGTCAGTTTAGTTAAGAGTTTTTGCACATGGTAGCTGGGTACTGGTTGTAGAGTGAGAGTTGGGTTGATAGCAAAATATCAGTCTTTACACTAGTAGGGGAGTAATGAGAGCTTGGGTTAAACTGATTGAGATTATAGTAAGATTAAGGACAGTTTGGGTTATTAGCTGTTATTGGAGAGGATTGTTTGATTTGTTTTTCAATTGTATCAATTACGGGAGAGTTAAACATTCTGGTGATTTATTGTGGGTTTTTATCTGGGAATGGTGCAGGATTATGTTGGGTTCTGCAATTAAGTAGTGAGGAAACAGATTTTCAGAATTTCTGGGGTTATTCTTTTGGGTAGATAGCTGGGTTGAGAAATATATTTTTTGTCATAATCCCTAGCTTTTTGGTGGTATTATGAAGTTGTTTGAAGGTAATTTCATTTTGTGGGGTTCTATTTTTGCCCCATTCTTTCCAGGCTCAGTCTTAAGAGACAAGTACCTGCTTGGTGTGTTTTGTTAGCCAAGAGGCATGGTTATGTTTTATTCATTTGGTGCTGATGGGGGCTAGACCATTGATAATATCAAGAAAGACTTTATTGAAATAGAGTACTGCATCTTTTAGTGGGAGCATTTTTACAGGGGTCCAATTATGTTTTTTTAAGCTGTCTACAAGTAGGTTTTGGCTATAGTAGACTAGGATTATAGATGTTCTATAGCAGTGTGGTTTGGATATTTGAGTATGGGTCCTATAGTTGAAGGCTGGTGAGTGGTCACTTAAGATTTTTGGGAGGGTACTGGTCTTAGAGTATTTTTGAGGATCAGACACTAGGATCCAGTATATGGTTGTGTCAGATAAGTTGTTAGTGGCATGTGTTGGGCCTGTGATTAGTTATATATACCTGTGCAAGTTTATAATAGCCGAGGTGGTACAGCGGTAGCGTTGTTACCTTGCAGCAAGAGGTTCTCCCGTTCGATTCTCAGCTGGGCTTGGGAGTGCCTTCTGTGTGGAGTCTGCATGTCCTGCCCGTGGTTGGGTAGCATTCAAAAGACATGCGTGCGTAAATGGGCATGCCTTCGTTGAAGGTTGGGTGTCGAGCTGGCACCTCGGAGTTTTGTAAAAATCTACTGCCAATCATTAGCAGACTGGAGTTCCGCTGTGGTGACCCCTTACCGGGAAAAGCCGAAAGACAAACAACAACAACAACCTGTGCAAGTTTATGCTATTTGCTGGGGAATAGGAGATAAGATTTTGCCAGTTTATATTTGTATCGCGAAGGATGATTGTTTCATTGGAGATGTTATGGTTTGCCCAGGATAGGAAATCTTCCAAAAGAGGGATATTATGGCTGGGAGGAATACATATTGCAGCAATGTATATATGTAGGCAAGCTATTAGTAGCTCTATGTTACCAAAGGATGGTATAGGTTTAGAAAAGAGTGTAACATTTAAAGATTCTCAGTAAATTAGTGCTACACCCCCACCTCTTTTGTGTAGGCTGACGTTTCGAAGCATATTATATCCTAGGGAAATGAGTTCTGTGTTTAGTATGTGTGGCTTTAACGAAGTTTATGTGATATTTACAATGTCAGGGTATTACGCAAGAGCCAGGCCTGGAATTCTGTGACTTTATTGCAGATACTGAAAACATTAAGTGTTATAAAAAATAGGTTTTCTGTTGTATAAGGTTGGTTAGGAGATAAAGAATTCTTGGGGCCAGGATTGAGATGAATATTCCCACACAGTGAGAGTCCCTGGACATGATGTATAAGGATATACTGATGTAGAGTTTGTGAGAAAGGCCTAAGGATATGTGGAGTCAATTTCAATTTGGCATCGACTTGAGAAAGTTTAAATTTTGATTGACATAAGTAGTGGTAGTTGAATAGAGAGGGTGAGATGTCATTGAAACTTTTAGTGGTAATTTGAAATAGAGTGGACAGGGTGGAAGGTATTGAAGGAATTAAGTATAACTGGCTATGAAAGGAAGTAGCATGGAGTAGTGTAATGAGCGGGGTAGTAACGGTAATTGAAAATGTAGCAAGTTATAAGATGTGGGTTATAATGTGGAAGAAGGAGATGTACTAGTAAAGGGAGAATAGGCAGGTGTGCATTAGTCTGTACTGTTTGTATAGGAGTTACATGGAAAAGAGAATATAGTAGGTGGAGCCAGAGGTGGGATTAGGGTAGGTATGTGGTAAAGCTATGTGGGATTTGTGAAGACTGGTAGAGAAGGGTGAAGGCTGCCAGCCTAGTCAAATAGAATTTGATACATAATTCTATCATTTGTAACTATAAATGTAAAATACAGGCTTGCGTCTTAAATGTAAAGAAATGCTGTTTCAACAATGTGGCAACATTGCCATCTGCTGTAAGAAAAACTAAGTCAAGCATTTCTTATTGGTCCTTTGAAATTAAAATTACCTTATGTCTATTCCTTAGAGGTTAAAATTTGGAACTGATGAGTCTGGAGTAAGCATCCTGCCTATTGTTTTAAGGCTAAAGTTAATGACCAGAATTTACTTGTGGAATGTCCTTTATTGCTCTATTAAAAGAATGTAAATGCAGTTTCTGTGTGGCCTGGGAACCAAGAAAGTGTAAACAAATAATGTAATATTTTATCAGAACTGCAGTTTCAATTTAAACAGTGAAAAGCAGAAATTATTGAGCATTTTTGTCTTGATATCCAACCTCAGCACTGAATGTTGTCTTAAGTAAGTTATCTTAGAAGTGTGTTTTCTTGTAGAAATAGCTAGGACTACAAAGGTTAGACTAAGTGTTTTTTCTATTATGCCAGAACTGTACTACTGATTTATTTTAAGTTTTTGTGTGATCTCTGAACTCTTGAATAGCACTGCGATGTAGTAGTATTGTCTTGTGTTTTAATTATTTATTATTAAATATTTTAAAAACCTTTTACCTGTGGCTAGTTTGTGTAGAGACAAGTTAAACCCTAGAGTACATTGCATATTTATAGAGTTTATTGTACAAGGCCACTCTAGTAAGCCTTGACTGATTAGTCTCACTTACCAATTGGAATGCAATATTGCACAGTCATAATTGGACACCCTTTTAAGGGCCTTTGGGTAGCTGATAATTATTAGTTGGTGGTGGCAGTAATTACTACCATATAGTCTGGGTAAAGGGGCACAACTGGATAATCTGTGTCAGCCTTTCCCAGGAGTGTCTGTGAAGTTGTATAATACTTATCTCAAAGTGTGTGTGTGTGTGCGTGTGTGTGTGTGTGTGTGTGTGTGTGTGTGTGTGTGTGTGTGTGTGTGTGTGTGTGTGTGTGTGTGTGTGTGTGTATTTGTGTCAGTTACTTGGGCAGGGACACAAAGCACTGGTTGGACAGAGGGTACTGGAGGTTAGCTTGCCAGCTAGGCTGAGATCTGGACCCTATAGCTGTGCCAGTAGGGAGTCTTATTGGGGACCTGGGGAGCAAGGGAGCAACCAGCCCCAGATTGACTGTGATCTATGTGTGCACTTAAGGGAAATTATACTGTATTGTGTGTATTTGTTATCCTTTCCTCTTATATGAGACACCCTCTCTGGTGTATAGTGGTGAGGATTGAGGCTCCTTGATTGCTGGGCCAGGACGTGGCCATCACATGTGTTTGACAGTGGTGGGATATCCACCTCACATATTATTAGTCGGCAGATACTAATTGGCTTGTAGTGGTGTGGGTAGAGTGAATCCTGTAGCTTATGTACAGTGATCTCTAAAGGTGTTTTGTACTCTAACTCAGCCATGCAGTGAATACTCAGATTTCAGATCACAATTGTTTTATTTCTTTTGTTACCTTAGTTAGTCAGGGTGAGCAGGCAGCATGTCAGCAGAGGAGTATGGAAAGCTGACAAGGAGCCAGCTGGTGGAGATGTTCCAGGCTAGGGGACTGGTGCATGGAAATCTGACTAAGGCAGATCTGATTGCAGCCTTGGTTACAGCTGCATCAGAAAACAGCATCCAGGAGGGCAATCAGACTGACAATGGAGATATAATATCCTCAGAGAATGGGCAGCTAAACCTTTTTGCGAAGGACAATCAGACTAGCAGTGGAGATACAATATCCTCGAAGAATGGACAGCTCAACCTTTCTGCAGTGGACTTAAAAATCCAGCTGGAGCTAAAGAGACTTGAGTTGGAGGCCAGGCATTTTGAGATAGAAGCCAAAGAACAGGAGCGTCAGAGGAGGCATGAGTGGGAAATGCTGACTCTTCACCAGAGTCATGGAGGTAATGGGGAAGGGAGTAACTGGACCCCAGAAGCACAACAGGTGAGTACATTTCTTCCACAATTTAAAGAGGGGGATAATTTTGATAGTTTCATTCATATGTTTGAGAGGGTATGCAAACAGTATAGTGTTGACCAAAGGCTCTGTGTATGGTTCCTGACCCCCTTACTCCATGGGAAAGCTATAACTTTTTTATCAAAAATGCCTGACTCTGTCTGTTTTGATTATACTACTGTAAAAAATGTCTTTTAGAATGTTTTAAGCTAACACCTGAAATATATAGGAAAAAGTTTCATGAGCATAGCTACAAGGAAGATGAAAATGTATGTGAATATGTTGCTGAACTGAGCATTTATTTTCATAGCTGGGTGAGTGGATATCAGGTCAGCACTTTTGAAGGGCTGACAGACCTTTTGATGAGGGAACAAGCCCTTAGCACTTTGCCTGAGGACATGAGGATCTGGTTAGCTGATAGACAATGTGCTACTTCAGATGAGTTGAGGAAGAAGGAAGACCTATACCTGGCCAGCAGAGCAGCCCTGCACAGGAAGGGGACCCCCAGTACTGCGCATGGGTCTAAAGGAACCCATGGTGGGCAGCACAGACTGCCACAACAGAATTTGCCAGTAGCAGGGGAAGCCACTAGTCCAGGTACACATCCAGAACCTAGGGTGAAATGTTTTGAATGCAACCAGTGGAGCCATGTGGCACACAGATGTCCATGGAGGCAAGGTGGGGAACCAAAGGTGAGGGAGCCAGTAAGTAGGAAAGACAAAATACCAATAGTAGGTTGTCTTGAGACAACAGGGGTATGAAACTACCATCCTGCAGATGTCCTGAGAGGGAAGGATTTGGATGAGGCAGAACCATGTACTTATTCAGTTACATGCAGTGAGACTAGGAGACAAGCATGTGGGTCTGGTAGCCTGGGGCAGACCTGGACAGATTGCATACGTGCAGCCAAGACTGGTGAGGGGGTTGCTTCAGGAAAGGAGCTAATCTGTAGCAGTGAGACTGAGGGTGAACCACAGCTGCTTGTGGGTACTGATGTTCCCTTGGACAGGGTAACTGCAAAGGTAGAGGTGAGTAGTAGTACCAAGGCTGACAGTAAGGCACCACTGTCAGAGGATGCCAGACTTCCTGTGGAAGGGGAGCTAGGAAGGTTACAAGGAGAGAGTTGACAAAGGCTCAGCTCAGCTCTCAGACCCTACATTACAAGGCCTGAGGCAGGTAGCTAGGGAGGCACCTGTTTCTCAAGGAAAGGGGGAATCTGTATACTGGGACAAAGGGTTACTATACAGAGAGTGGACCCCTGAGGGAGGGCTAGAAGGTGAGAGAGCACAGCAGTTGGTAGTGCCTAGAGCTTACCATCTGGCAGTTCTAGCCATATATCATGATATTCCTTTTGCAGGTCATATGGGCATAAAACATACAAAGAGGTGTATTATGTAGAACGTCTATTGGCCTGGAATTTTCAGAGATGTAACAGGGTACTGCAGGGCCTGTGAGCAGTGTCAAAAGGTCGGCAAGGCAGGAGACAAGATGAGAGCTCCTTTGATGCCTTTGCCTGTGATTGAGGAGCCATTTCAGAGGGTAGCTATGGATATTGTGGGTGCTCTGAGTACCCCAAGTTCCACAGGGGAAAAAGTATATCCTAGGGGTAGTGGATTATGCTACACGATACCCTGAGGCAGTGGCTTTGTCCTCCATTGAGGCAGAGAAGGTGGCAAATGCTTTGTTTGAGATTTTCAGCAGGGTGGGTTTCCCAAAAGAAATACTGCCTGACAGTGGTGCAAATTTCCTGTCAGACCTGCTGGCTTGTCTGTGGAAGTCCTGTGGGGTGGAGCACATGAAGACCACCCCCTACCATCCCCAGACTAATGGTCTTGTTGAGAGATTAAACTCTACAATAAAGTCCATGCTCCGGGCATTTGCAGATCAGTTCAAGAGAGAATGGGACAAACATTTGCCCCATCTGTTGTTTGCTTACAGAGAGGTTCCCCCAGGAATCCATAGGTTTTTCACCCTTTGAGTTGCTATATGGGCATAGGGTGAGGGGACCTCTAGATTTAATTTGAGATGAGTGGGAAGGTGAGTGTGAGTCTCACAAGGAGTCAGTTGTGGCATATGTCCTAAACCTCAGGACAAGGCTCAGGGAACTCATGGTCTTGGCTCAGGAGCACCCGGCAGAAGCCCAACAACAGAAAAAGGTGTGGTATGACAGGAATGCTCGAGCTAGAGAGTATGCTGTGGGGTAGCAGGTAATTCTTCTCATTCCTGTCAGACACAACAAGCTGCAAGCAGCTTGAGAGGGACCCTAATAGGTGGTAAGAAAGGTAAGTGATCTTAACTACATGGTGGAAGTGCTAGGCAGGAGGCAGGGGCACAAATTGTAGCATGTTAACATGATGAAACCTTACAATGATAGGGAGGCCCTTGTGCTGAGCATTTGCAGTGGATTGCAGGAGGAGTCTGATGGAGATCTGGGGGCTGATCTCCTCAGTGAGGCTTGGACTGACACCTCAGTGTGAGGGGTAGCAATGTCCCAGCAGGAGACAAGGTGAGAGCTCATTTGATGCCTTTGCCTGTGATTGAGGAGCCATTTCAGAGGGTAGCTATGGATATTGTGGGTCCTCTGAGTACCCCAAGTTCCACAGGGGAAAAAGTATATCCTAGGGGTAGTGGATTATGCTACACGATACCCTGAGGCAGTGGCTTTGTCCTCCATTGAGGCAGAGAAGGTGGCAAATGCTTTGTTTGAGATTTTCAGCAGGGTGGGTTTCCCAAAAGAAATACTGCCTGACAGTGGTGCTGTACAGGAGATGTTGGAACTAGGGGTGATTCAAGAGTCCAACAGTCCCTAGGCCTCCCCAGTGGTGCTGGTGCCAAAGAAGAATGGCAGCACCATGTTCTGTGTGGACTACAGGAAATTAAATAGTCACACAGAGTCGGGTGCTTACCCCATGCCTAGGACAGATGAGGCCTTAAAGCAGCTGGGTGGGGCTAAGTATCTTACAAACATTGATCTTACCAAGGGTTACCGGCAGGGGTGCTTGACTCCCAGTGCTAGACAGAAGTCAGCCTGTGTGACTCCTTTTAGCTTGTATGAGTTCACAAAGATGCCCTTTGGGATGAATAATGCCCCAGCAACTTTCCAGAGGCTGGCAGATAATATCCTAGCAGGAGCAGAAGGTTTGCCCTTGCTTATCTAGGTGATATTGCCATCTACAGCCATTCCTGGCCAGTGCACCTTCAGCATGTTAGGGAGGTGCTGGGCAGACTATAGAGGGCAGGGTTGACCATTAAGCCGAACAAATGTCAGGTGGGTATGGCAGAGGTCTCCTACATAGGACATAGAGTGGGGAGTGGTAAGATAAGGCCAGAACCTGTCAAAGTGGAAGCCATTCAGGTAAGGCCTGCACCTGTTAGTAAAAAGCAGGTGAGGGCATTTCTAGGGACAGCAGGGTACTACAGAAAGTTCATCCCCAGTTATAGTACCATAGCTACTCCCCTCACAGACCTGACAAGGAAGAACAGGCCAGATAAGTTAGTGTGGACCCCAGCATGTGAGTAGGCATTCCAGAAGCTTAAAGAAGCTTTGGGAGGACCCCCTGTGTTAGCCAGTCTGGATTACACAAAGAATTTGTTGTACAGGTGGATGCTTCAAACCATGGGGTGAGGGACTGTACTTAGTCAGATTTTTTCAGAGGAAGAAGAGCACACAGTGGTTTATCTCAGTCGTAGGCTCCAACCCAGGGAGGAATGCTATGCAGCTGTAGAAAAGGAATGTCTATCCATAGTGCAGGCACTGCAGAAACTTCAGCCTTATCTGTATGGAAGAAAATTCACTGTAATGACAGATCACAACCCCCTAATATGGTTAAATAGAGCCAGCCAGCAAAATGCCAAGTTGCTAAGATGGAGCCTGGGGTTGCAAGCATATGATATGTCAGTGCAGCACCCCAATGGGATTAGCAATACCAATGCAGATGGGCTCTCATGACAGAGAATGGGGTGAGGTACACCCAGATAAACCTGGGTTCCTATCGCATGATCGAAAATTGTAAACGGCGAATGCATATTGAGCAAACACGACTGGTCGAAATGTCGCAACGTCATGCTCATAACACAGAAATCACCATAGGGAGTATTTTCCCTTTACTTCAATGCAGTGCAATCTCAGAGTAGGAATATTTAAGTAGCGGGGTTGTGGGGTATCACCCTTACTTCAGCATTTAGGTAAGTATATTTTTTTTATTTTTATTTTTTATTATATTTTCAAAATTTCAAACATCGCTCATATGGTGTCGACCATATAGTGTTCAATGACTAAAACTTTAGAAAATATAATATAGACCCGATAGACCTAACCCTCTCAAGCGGTGCTTATCAAGGGTCACTTGAAAAGCTAGCTTGAGTTCTCCAGGAGGGGAGAGATGTGAAGACTGGTAGAGAAGGGTGAAGGCTGCCAGCCTAGTCAAATAGAATTTTATACATAATTCTATCATTTGTAAATATAAATGTAAAATACAGGCTTGTGTATTAAATGTAAAGAAATGCTGTTTCAACAATGTGGCAACATTGCCATTTGCTGTAAGGAAAACTAAGTCAAGCATTTCTTATTGGTCCTTTGAAATTAAAATTACCTTATGTCTATTCCTTTGAAGTTAGAATTTGGAGTTGATGAGTCTGGAGTAAGCATCCTGCCTATTGTTTTAAGGCTAAAGTTAATGACCAGAATTTACATATGGAATGTCCTTTATTGCTCTGAGTGTAAAAGAATGTAAATGCAGTTTCAGTGTGGCCTGGGAACCAAGAAAGTGCAAACAAATGATGTAATGTTTTACCAGAACTGCAGTTTCAATTTAAACAGTGAGAAGCAGAAATTATTGAGCATTTTTGTCTTGATATTCAACCTCAGCACTGCCTGTTGTCTTAAGTAAGTTATCTTAGAAGTGTGTTTTCTTGTAGAAATAGCTAGGACTATAAAGGTTAGACTAAGTGTTTTTCTGTTATGTCAGAACTGTACTACTGATTTATTTTAAGTTTCTGTGTGAGCTCTGAACTCTTAAATAGCACTGTGGTGTTGTAGTATTGTCTTGTGTTTTAATTATTTATTATTAAATATTTTAAAAACCTTTTACCTGTGGCTAGTTTGTGTAGAGACAAGTTAAGCTCTAGAGTACATTGCATATTTATAGAGTTTATTGTACAAGGCCACTCTAATAAGCCTTGACTTTTCAGTCACACTTACCAATTGGATAGCAATATTGAACAGTAATAATTTGACACCCTTATAAGGGCCTTTGGGTAGCCGATAATTATTAGATGGTGGTGGCACTAATTATAACTGTATAGTCTGGGTAAAGGGGCACAGCTGGAGAATCTATGTCAGTCTTTCCCAGGAGTGTCTGTGAAGTTGTATAAATACTTATCTCAAAGTGTGTGTGTGTGTGTGTGTGTGTGTGTGTGTGTGTGTGTGTGTGTGTGTGTGTGTGTGTGTGTGTGTGTGTGTCAGCTACTTGGGCAGGGACATGAAGCACTGGTTGGACAGAGACAATAATGGAGGTTAGCTTGCCAGCTGGGCTGAGATCTGGACCCTATAGCTTTGCCAGTTGGGAGTCTTATTGGGGACCTGGGGAGCAAGGGAGCAACCAGCCCCAGACTGACTGTGATCTCTGTGTGAACTTAAGGGAAATTGTACTTTACTGTGTGCATTTGTTATCCTATCCTCTATGATATGCCCTCTCTGGTGTTAATGGTGAGGATTAAGGCTCCTTGATTGCTGGGCTAGGGCGTGGCCATCACAGGAGTGTATTAGCTTGGTGAAATACAGGAGAGGAGCTACAGTAAGTATAAAGTTAATGAAAGAGGGGATAGGTGGGAATGCTGGTAGGGTAGGGGAGCAGAATGAGCCCGAGTGTAGTGAGAGCAAACTGAGTGGGTAGTACCAGTACAGAAGACAGCATCTGCAAGAACCAATCAGGAAATCCAGAGCAGCTCTATAAAGTCAGACATGTAGAAAAGCAAAGTAATATATAGGTAAGCACTTGTATAAGGTATAACATGTGGGATGAAGAAAAGTTTAGGGAGCTGTAAAACAAGTGTGAGATGGTAGTATTTGTATAGAATGGGATATGTGAGCTGTGGGAGGGGAGATTTTGCAGTAAGTAACCAAGCTTGATGTGCAAGTGTTATTTAGCTTCTGAGTTGCTTCCTTTTTGTTTTTGGCTCAATGAAATACCTGTGTACTGAATTTTTATGGAGACATTTCATTTGTAAAATGGATTATTGTCCTTTCTATAATAAAATTATCCCTTTCTTTCTCTAAATTGACCATAGGTGTGTGTGTGTGTGTGTGTGTGTGTGTGTGTGTGTGTGTGTGTGTGTGTGTGTGTGTGTGCGTGCGTGCGTGCGTGCGTGTGTGTGTGTGTGTGTGTGTGTGTGTGTGTGTGTGTGAGTGGTACAGATGAACTACCATGGCAGGGCTAACCACCCAGCGGTGTAGACCTTGGCTCAAGATGATTTTCAGTGTATAAGTGACACCCTGAACCCATGTGCAAAATGGGAAAAAGGGGCTGAGGATGGAGGGATGTATTTTTGTTTAAGTGCTTTGCAGTCTTTTACTCTCACCTGAGTTACATGAAACTCACAGATATGTGATCTTAGTTTAACATCTCCTTCAAAGGCTGGCACATCAGTATTTCAGGAACTCTGTATTACAGTGCCAGTACAGAAGCATGGTCAAAGCAGCTAGTGTGAGGGTAGATCTGACAACCTTCCAATATTGGCAATATCAAATATGAGAGTTTTACCTGCTGCATCACATATTCTCTATTTTAAGCACTGATCATGGTATATGAATCCATCTTAGTTTATAGATTTTTTTGCTCTTGGACTTTCTGACTTTCCATGTCATCATGATAATGAAAAATGTGAGCAGGGTCTAACAAAAGTCCCAGCTATCAGTAGGCCTTCCACTAGTGTGTCATACAGACAATGACAGCTTACGTTTGCTAATCTTTGTGACTTACTAACAACATAGAATGATTATTTGGATTTGAGTACACATCTGTTGCGAAACAAGTTCCAAAGTCTGTCTGTATGTCTACCTATCTATCTATATATATATATATATATATATATATATTTTTTTTTTCCCTTTAAGTAATTCAAACCTCCCAACCGGTCAAGCGGGTCTCTGCCCCTGATAACAAGCAGTGGAAACTTCAAACATCTCTCTTGCGCACTGGGCACCTACAGACACTGTCTTGTGACTAAAGAGACTAAAAACTAATGTAGGTGCTTAACTTTCAAGTGTCTAGACAGTAAAATACCTTAACTACACTAACGTAAACAAATGTTAGCAAGTGAATTAATACATTCTGCTGTATAGTTTCTTAATCAAACTATTGTACTGACAAGTACATCACCAGGAAGCAACAGCTGAGTAGCTCTCTCCAGTATGCCCCCCCCGAACTACAGTCTATTTTCTTTTGAGAAACACTTAAATCTATAAAATAGCATTCCATTACCTCTCCTGTTTCATCTGTAACTAACCCCAGCTTTAATTTTGTATCCTTTTAAGAATTTCAGGGTAAAATTAGATAATGTCTACACTTGCCTTAACTTAGCAGCATATAGTAGAGTGAAGGTGCAAAGTAGCATACTTATGCTTAAGGTTCACTGAGTGGTTTCTAACAGCTGACTATTAATCTGGGCCTGCCCACTCTGCTCTCACTATGTTCGGGCTTCTTTCCGCTCCCCTGCCCCCATTTACCACCCACCTCCACTATGTGACAATTTATAGACACTAGACCACACCCCCTACCCACATTCCATCCATCCCCTCAACCAATCTCAAAACAACTACACAGCTGCAAATATTAGCAAGCTCCCACTCTCCACCCATCAAGTCCTCCTACCATACCCCATACTATCACCACCAACCAAACCACTGCCCACAAACCCTCAAGTAACTATGTTTACCTCTCATCTATTACTACTAGCTACCCTTATTACACTTTACACCATTACCTGATACCATAATGCTCCCATAAATATTTCACCCCAGCCCAACCCTAGCTTCCACCTACCAACCACATAGTAACACTCCCTTCTTCTGCATCCAACCTCATTTACCGAACTACACTACCACTGAGCTATATAAAGTCATATATATTAATTCCATCATACCTTCCATCTCCATGACCAAAGCCAACAGATTAACTAAACTTCTACTCAAAATTCAAGCTCTATGTCTATTCCTGCAAACACAGCTCCAAACTTGTGGTGATATACACCCAAACCCAGGTCCCACAACTGATACTACCAACCTCACTAGTCCAAACATTCAACATGCAATTAACTGTAAAAAGCCTTGTGACGTGACCTACTTATACTTAGAAAGAACACTAGAAGTATCTTGAACAAAACTGATGAACTACACGCCACTCTGTCCGCTTACAACCCAGACATGGCACTCATTACAGAGACCTGGCTAAAACCCCACATTAAGGACAATGAGATACTTCCCCCAGGTTATAATATAATCAGGGCTGATAAAACTATCAAAAAAGGTGGAGGTGTCACCATACTATACAAGACTGTCCTCAAGGTAGATCTTATACATAAAGAAATCCCAACATTTACCAATGCAGAAACTCTATTCACCAAAATTCAAATCAATCAACAGAAGCAATTAAACCTAGTGGGTATTTACATACCCCCAGGTGACAACATACCTGCTCTCGAGTCTATACTAAACTGGACATCCGCAAACCTCCCACAAGAGACACTCCTCCTAGGGGACTTTAACATTGACTGGAAATCCATCAACACAACTATCCCCTCTAAACACATCAATCTGTATTCCTATACTCAACTTATCCAAACACCTACCCGCATTGACAAAAATGCAAACAAGGAAGCCATACTAGAATGGATCCTTACAAACAAGCCATCTAATGCCCAATATTATGGTACAGTACCAACTGGCCTTAGTGACCATTTACCCACATTCATATTAAGGCAGTACCTCAAAACCACTAAAACAACCACCTTACGTGAAATATGTAATTCAAAAAATTTCATACCTGAGCATTTCATTAATGCACTAAGGCATTGCAACTTTGCTCACCTAGCAACCCTCACACTTGACAAGGCAGTGGAATACTGCAATTTCACCTTTTTAAACATATTAAATCAGATGGCCCCTATGGACAATTTGAATAAAAAACAACCCATCTCCATGACTCTCTAAAAACACAAGAACCCTTCTCAAACTTAGGGCTAAAGCTTGGGATACTTGGTATCACAATAAGACTGATCACAACAGACAGATTTTCCTTGAACTACACAATAAAGCAAAAAAAAAACAGATAAGGCAAGATAAGAAAAATCCCTACACAGAGCTACAAGTAAAACATACCACTAACCCCCAGAAATTCTGGGCAGCTGTCAACCAAGTATTACAACCAGGCAAACCCACTTTACCTCCTCCTAATGTCAGAAGAGATAATATAGAGATAGCTACCCAATTCAACAACTACTTTACTTCTTCCATCCTTAACCTAACTAGCAACAGCCAGCCTTGCACTCATCTGCAACCAGTCAGCAACCCAAACGTATACCCTCCATTCACTCTCAAACCAGTTCCTACCAACACAATATACAAGCACCTCACTAAACTAAAACCCACTCCTTTGGCAATCGACAAACTCCCTGCAGGGTACCTCAAAATTGCCACTAGTGCTATAGTTTATCTCATCTCAATACTTGTCAACCAGTCTATCAACGAGCAGACAATTCTGGCCCTTTGGAAAACATCCTACATAATATCCTTACACAAAGGTGGTCCCTCATTTGAACTTATCAACTACTGCCCCATAGCAATCTTATCCTCCATATCAAAAATCCTTGAAAAATGTATCCATTCTCAGCTGATGATATATTTACTTACAAATAGTCTCCTCACCAACACCCAACATGGCTTTTGAAAATTCCATAGCACCACCACAGCACTCATATCCTTCACCAACACTGTCAGCAAGCTACTTACTATCTTAGCCAAAGTCAACCTAAACAACCCCTAATTGCTCTGGTTTCAAGACTACCTAACCAACCAACAGCAATCAGTTAAGTGGCATGCATAATTCCCTCTCCCCCTTCTCCCATTAACAGTAAGTGTACAAGAGGGATCCATACTGGTACCCCTACTATTTAATATCTTTATAAACATACAAACTTACTCATGCCCATAAACTCATCTTTAATCCCTCCATCTGCCCCTCCCTTGCCTCCTCCTTCAAAAGGCACCTACCCAACAGACTTTGAAGATCCAATAACCAGAATTTGCTTGAACTGCACAAGCTTGCTCATCCTCCAGGCAAACACCTGCTATCCTTTTCCCTAGCTCACCTCTGGAACTCCCTCCCACCTTTTATTCATACTACAGACAACCACTCTACCTTTAAGAACCTGCTTCATTCCCATCTCTGGGAATGTTCCTGCTCTCATCCCACATGACTCACCTCTTTTTCCACCATTTCTCACACTCCTTTACTTCTCTCTTCCCTTCATCGTACTGACCTTCTCTGACTACGACCATCTTCACTTTTCTCATTCACTCCTACTCTTGCTCTCTTGCTCTACTTTTTATTATTGTCCCACCCTTCCTTAGACTCAACAATTACCACCTCTTATCACCCTGTCCTACTTTAACTCTGCTAAGATTTAATGTAAAACTGTAATGCCAACCCCTGTGTTATGTCACATTGCAACAAATTTAACAGGAATATGCACCAATGGATTTTTCTTATTTTAATTGATCTATTTATATGTGTGTGTCTGTGTGTGTGTGCGTGTGTGTGTGTGTGTGTGTGTGTGTGTGTGTGTGTGTGTGTGTGTGTGTGTGTGTGCGTGTGTGTGTGTGTGTGTGTGTGTGTGTGTGTGTGTGTGTTTTTACCTTTTGCTTTTCTGACTGTATTTTCACTGCAGTTGTGGATTTTTTGTCGTGTTGTATAATGCCATGATTCTTCAATAGTATTACATAAATGTAAATGCATTGTCTTCATATTATATTGTAGTTCATGGAGCTTTTCTCCCCGGGAGTCCATTGAAAATGGGCACTTCTTGGCCCAATGGACTATTCCAGTAAACATAAAATAAATGGATAAAATAAATAACACCCTCTACACCGCCACCCAGCAAAATGCAATAGTCCAATATGCAGATGATACTACACTGATCTGCTCAGTCCCCACACTCCAAACATTCCAGTCTAAAACAAAGGAGGCCTTCTCCTATATTGAAAACTGGTTAAAAAAACTCACAACTAATACTTAACCTCAAAAAGACTCAACTTATACTTTTCCACCCAACCAAAACTGCTGACTCTTCTCTTTCCTCTCTCAATTCTGCCAATAACACCCAAATCTCCCCAGTATCACAAGCTAAACTTCTTGGTGTCATACTTGTCCAAAACCTAAAGTTTGACAAACATATAGCACAAACCATATCCAAAGTCCATAAAACCTTGGAACTCTATCCCGCTGCAAAAACTATCTAACCAAAAACACCAGAATTACTATATCCAGAACTCACCTTCTCTCTACATTGCTTCATGAATCCTCTGTATTAACAAACCTTAACAAGGCAGACCTACACAAACTGTCCATGTGCTATAATAAAATAGCTGGATTTACAGCCAACTCTAATTTTTGTTCCCACCACTATTGCTCACTAAAACAATGAGGTTGGCTAGAACTCCCCAACTTACTAAACTATGACCAATTCACCATGGCTCATTACTTGCTACCACCAAAACAAGATTCCTGATCTCTCAGACTTACTCGACTTTTGCAATTCTGCACACCAACTAAGATCCCCAAACAATCTCTTTCATTTCCCTGCTATAAACCCACATTTATGAGGTTTTTGTGCTAGTATACAGCTCAGCAAGCTCCTGCCTGGTGCCCTGCAGAGTTCTGCAGCAGCAGATGGACAAAACAGAGACTTTGGAGCGATTTAGTATAATTTTTCTGCATTTTCTTGCTGCCTTTAGCTAATTCCACCTAAAACACTGATTTTCTAGAGTTTCTGTGATTTATAAAGCTTGTTTCACCTACATATTGTACTTATTTTACTGCCTGCACTTTAACAAAGTCATTTTTGTGTTTAAATTACCCGTTTAACTGTTGTAGGCTACACACTCAAGTGTGATAGCAATTTCTGTGCATTTAAAGTATTTTTTTGATTGTATCTGCTTTATTTTTTGAAAAAAAGCAAAAAAAAAAAAAATACTTGTTTTCCCACCTTTCTAAGCTAGTATAGTCCAGTTTTGTCCAGTTTTCAGGTTAGTGCTGAATTCAGGGCTGTGTTACAAGTTTCTGTGTTTGCCCATACCTTAGTTGGATAGAAGGAAGTTTCTCTGTTCACTGTGAGAGAGGGAGCTTTGAGCAGCCTATCTGTCCCTGGTGGAGTGGTTTCAGCCCAGAAATTAGTAGTTTATTGGCCATTTTGGGCTAATTTCTATCTCTTTCATTTCCATAGGTTCATAGGTTCATAGATTAGTACTAGGCTAACTGCCCTTGCGAGCCACTTTAAACCTAGCCAATTATCCCTTGTGAGACTCAAACCCTGCACCTTGTGTTTATAAGGCAAACACCTTAAACATTAGGCCACCCTCCCTGCTATAAAACCTGCATTTGCGTGGTTTTCTGCTTCAGGCAACGTCGGTTAGCTAGGGTATAACTATTCCCGGCTCCACAAAGTCTACTCTTCAATTTTTCCCTTGGAACTAGACAAACTTTCAACTTAAACACTCAAACCATTCACTTCTCATCCCGGCACTTGCTGAAAATTCATAGCAAGCACTAATAAACCTTAGCACTAGAACCCCCCTATACTGTAGAGAAGGACAAGGCTCTCTATTCGACCTTACCAGCCAATCAGTAAAACAGTTCACTGTACCTATCCAGGCATGTCCAAAGGGCAGTTTCAGGTGTACTCTCTGGTCCAACTGGTGAATCTGGGCATTTTGAGGCAATGTTACAATTGCCTCATGTACACAGACAACCCTCTCCTCCTTCCACCAAACAGTAATACATGCGAGAGATGCAATTATACAGCCAAACTGGAGGCTAAGCTCTCTCAACCCAAGACTGGACCAGGTAGTCAAGAGGAAAAGGAATTACTTGCATCAGACCACCAGTCTCACATAGAACTATGAAACCAGCGCCGGAAAAAAACACACATAAATACACGAAAACATACTCGGAGGCTCTAAAATAAAAAGCTGCAAAAGCAACAGAGACCTCCAAAGCAGACATCCAAGCAACCTCCACCCCCAACACAAACCATGAAACACATACTTCACAAAACCAGTGTGCCATGCAATCACAGCCCTTAAAGCAAAATAACATACCCAACACATTAGTAATAGGTGACTCTATAGTCAGGCACACTGACGTCCCACTCACTAGGCTGAACAAGGAGAAGGTTACTGTTAGCTGCCTTTCAGGTGCCAGGATCTGCCACATAACACAAGCACTCAGGTCACTCCAGAACAAGTCCAAATATGACTCTGTCATTGTCCATGTTGGTGTGAATGACCTGAGCCGTACCTCCCTGGACTACATGAAAAGAGACATGGAGGAGCTCTCTGATCACGTAGTCCAGGCCTGTATGACCATGGCCCTGAGTAGCATCCTGCCCTCACCAAGAATGATACCACAGTATAGAGAAAAAAAATATCAATTTCAACAATTGGCTAAGCTTCTGGTGTCATTCAAAGGGGATACAGTGTCTGTCAGCCTGGGATGACATGCTTGACAAGCCACGCTGTTTCGCTAGAGATGGCTTGCACCTATCACCCTTAGGCTTTTGAATACTGGCCAAGGCTTTTGCCACCCCCATAGTGCCTTTTTTAGGCAAGGCTCAAAAGACAAACCTACTGCTGTAAATAGTGCAAGTAACAAAAAACTGAGGGTAATGCTACTCAATGCCAGAAGTCTAAACCACAAAATGCATGCACTCGAGGCACTCCTCAGTATGGAGAAAATCGATATATGTGCAGTAACAGAAACCTGGTTTAAGGCTCTAGAGAGCACCCTAGCACTACCAGGTAACAACTCATACCATACATTTTGGCCACAAAACCTGGACTGGAATGCAAAAGGCGGGGGAATATCCATATTCATCAAGGATACCCACACCTCCAGGTTAATGGCACAGCACGATGCTTCAGAGATCATCCACATGCAACTAACAGTGGGCAAAACTGCTATTCAAATTATAGCTTGCTACAGATCACTCACCATGTCCCAGGACCCCAACTCCGCATTCCTGGAAACACTGGGAAACATAAAGGTCCTACCAAACACCGTGATATTGGGTGATTTCAATTACCCAAACATTAACTGGGAGAACTACTCAAGTACAAACTCCCTTGCCCAACATTTCATAGAATTTATAAACTAAAACACCCTGGATCAACTGGTCAACACCCCCACCAGAGATGACAACCATGAAAAACTTTTCAAAAGCAAACTTCACATTACTTAAGACCACGTTACTTAAGACAGAGGTGGGAAGTTTCAAAGCCACCATGCTAAAGGATAACGCAGTCCAAGCTACAAAATCCTTTACTAATGCACTCTACAGACACCTACAAGAATGCATGGATTGTGCTATCCTAAACAAAACCAAGACTCACTCCTCCAAGAAAAGGAAACCAGTCTGGTGGACCCCTGCCATAAACAAGCTATACAATAGAAGGAGGAAACTAGTACAGAAAAGAGTAAAATCCCAAGAAGGGAAGACATCCCTGATCAGTATCAGCAAGAAACTATGTTCCCTCATAAAATCATCCAAGGCTAGCTTTGAAAGAAAAATTGCCATGGACGCCAAAGATAACCACAAGACATTCTTTAGCTATGTCAAGGATCTAAGTGGCAATTCTCAGATCTGCTCAGAGTTAGTGCAGAATGGCACAAAATACACTGAACCGACTGATATAGCCAACATCCTGGCAGAGAGGTTCAGTGCAAACTTCACCCTCCTCTCACCCCCAAAAGGGCCCATAACTATACCAGAAGAATGTAGTGCCCCTGAAATCACAGATGCTCAGGTTAATACAGCCCTCTCCAAAGCCAAAAACACAGCATCAATGGGACTGGACGGTGCCCCAGGCTGTGTTCTACATGAGCTCAAAGATGAACTAACCCCTCACCTAAACACACTGTTTAAACTCAGCCTCTCCACAGGCTATGTGCCCACAGAGTGGTGGACAGCAACGGTTATTCCGCTCCACAAAGGTGGATACACAACGGGCCCCAGGAACTGTCGCCCTATAAGCCTGACTAGCTTGGTCTGCAAAGCTATGGAGCACATCATCATGGATCTCATTAACAGAGACATTGGGAACCTCCAAACACTGGACCCTACCCAGTTCGGCTTTGTTTAGGGCAGATCATGCCTCCTAAACCTAGTGGACTTTTTTGAGACAGTTACTAAGGGTATAGATGAGGGAATGGTGATCCACACAGCCTACTTAGACCTCACAAAGGCCTTTGACACAATTCCCTACTCAGGTATTATAGACAAGCTCACCAGTCTGAACATTAACCCCTATGTCACGAGATGGGTTGTCAACTGGCTCATGGACAGAACCCATATGGTAAGAGTTGCGGGAGCTAGGTCTGACTCTAAACCGGTTACAAGTGGTGTTCCCCAGGGCTCAGTCCTAGGCCCCCTCCTGTTCGGCATATACTTCTCAGAGGTACAGGCAAGCACAGGAGGACAATGGCTGACCAAGTTTGCAGATGACTGCAAACTAGGGTCTATAATTGACTCTCCGGCTGACACAGACATCCTCCAAAAGGGTCTCACTGAGGCAGATACCTGGTGCCAAAACCATGGCCTCAAGCTAAATGCCAAAAAGTGCATAGTCATCCCCTTTGGAAAAAACAAAGTACCCACAAACTATCACATAGGTGGTAGCCCCCTAAATATGGAAGACGTAATAAGGGATCTGAGGACCTAAGTAGATAGTAACCTCTCCTTTGATAATCACATTGCCAAAGTGGTTAGAAAATCATTCTATGTGGCCCACCTAATCACAAAAGGTTTGTATCCAGATCGAAAGAGGTCATTGGTCGCCTCTACGCATCACTCATCAGACCCATTATAGAGTACAATGCCCCATTTGGAATGTGTCTTACAAGACACCTGCAACAACTGGAAAGACCACAGAAATACCTCACCAAGAGGATCACTGGTCTCAAGCAGATGCCCAATGCAACTCAACTGAAGAAACTCCAGCTGTACTCGGTTGCATATTGCCTACTCGGAGTTGATCTCTGCCTGTAATACAAGGCCATGTCCAACCCAGACTTGATGGACATGCTCCACCTAAAGAACACCATATCCCCTCAAGCCACACGCTCCAGGGATCTAAACCTCACAACAATAAATAGAATGTGCTGGAGGGATAGATTCCTGTCCCATAGACTTCCCATGCTCTGGAAACATGAACTAGCATCACCACTATGTACCCTTTCAAGCATAGCCTAACCAGAGGCTTTGTTCCTGCAGAATGGAGAACAGCAACAGTTATTCCCCTCCTCAAAAGTGGCCTAGCAACAGATGCAGCAATTACAGACCCATAAGTCTGACCATCCTCATGTGTAAGACCATGGAACATATTATTATGGACCTCATAAATAAAGACAGAGGTGACCTCCAAACTCTGGATCCTACCCAGTTTGGCTTCCTGAAGGGCAGATCCTGCCTGTTAAATCTTGTGGATTTCTTTGAAAGCATGACAAGGGCCACTGATGAAGGCAAATCTGTGCACACAGCATACCTTGACTTGGCAAAGGCTTTTGTTGTAATGCCGCATTCAGGCATTACCAATACAATTAGCAAAGTGAATGTAAACCCTTTCATTGTAAGATGGGTTGCTAAATGGCTCACAAAGTGGACATGGGTTGGCAACTGACTCACAAACCAGACACACACTATCAAAGTGGGTGACTCCACATCAACCAGTAGACCTGTTACCAGTGGAGTGCCACAGGGGTCAGTGTTGGGCTCCCTACTTTTTGGTATATACTTCTCAGAAGTTCAGGTCAAAACTAAACGGTTGTGGCTGACCAAGTTTGCAGAAGACTGCAAACTAGGTGCAATCTTTGAATCACCAAATGATGTCAGTACAGTCCAGGAGGGTCTCACACAGACCAACAATCAGTGTATTAGTCACTGTCTCAAACTGAATGCAAAAAAATGCATCATCATTCCCTTCGGCACAGACAATATCCCTTCACGTTATCAAATCAACAACAATACCCTAAGTACCCATGAAGTGGTAAGGGACCTGGGATAAGAGGTTGACCGCGACCTTAATTTTGACCAACACATGCCTACCATTGTAAGGAAAGCTTTCCACATATCTCACTTGATTAGGAAAGGCATCACCTCAAGAGAAAAAGAAGTTATAACCCCCCATACCCGGCAGTTATCCGGCCAATAATTGAGTATAACATCCCATTCGTATTACCATACAAAGCACCTGCTGCAGTTAGAGAGACTTCAGAGGTTTCTAACAAAGCCGATCAAGGACCTCCAGCATGTGCCTTATACGGACCGACTAAAGTCCCTGTCACTGTACTCTCTATTGTATGGACTTCAGCATGTGCCTTACACGGACTGACTAAAGTCCCTGTCACTGTACTGTCTATCATACAGACTTCAGCATGTGCCTTACATTGACTGACTAAAGGCCCTGTCACTGTACTCTCTACCGTACAGACTTCTTAGGAGAAACTTATACATGTCCTACAGAGCTGTCCAAGACCCAAACCTAATGAACTTACTGCATATTCATAAAGCAAATGGGTCTAAGGCTACCTGTTCCAGGGATTAAATATGGCCTACAACTTAAATATGACATGCTGGAGGGACAGATTTATATCCCAGTGACTGCCACATCTTTAGAACAGGCTACCAATTCATATGAAACAGAGCACCTCTGTGACACTGTCCAAGAGGATCCTGGATGAGTGGATAGGGCACTGTAAATTCTTACCCAGGATAGTGCCCACAACCCTCCTGGACATGGGCAGTCATCACTAAATGCAAGATTAGGTACTGACTAGTACTTCTATGGTATTACACTGGGTTGAAACGGCTAGGCTTAAAATGACCTTTGGGTAGATAGCCTAGTAATCTTCTATGATCCTATGATCTTACAACTCTTTTCACAAACCCAAAAGAGCAGAGTTTGCTTTGGTGAGAAGAGTGATGTCATATCTATTGTTTTGTAATGATTTAGTGCAATTTGTTTTAGCTTAAATCTGTTTTGCTTTATATTTATTTTATTTTAAATGTGCTTTTTTCTTGGAATTTTAAAAGTAATCATTTAAGACAAGTTAAATATTTATTTTCTGTTCGGTGACCTGACTGCAAAGAGATTAGGACTGGCAATTTATGGGAGGAGCGGAAAGGTAGCATTTATTGTTTAAGGGAAGAAAAAAAATGAAAATCTTTTGGAGCTGTCACTGTTCTGCTATTAAACTCAGAGGCTCTTGAGTGGACTGCCCCATATCCACCCAGAGGGATATGCACAGAAACATGATGGAACCTCCAATGCATGTGTTAGAGGTTTTAAAGGTGCTAGTCTTGAATAGTATTGGGTTTTCACTAAGAATGATACCTAAATGCCAATATGAAATAATTAGCTTTAAAAGTTGGCTAAGTAGTTGGTTTCACCCTAAGGGGATGCAGTATGTGTCAGCCTGGAATGATTTTATGGATAAGATTTCCTGTTTCACCAGAAAAGGCTTATACCTCTTATATAAGGGCCTCCACATATTGATTAAAACCTTTTCTGCTCCTTTAGTGCCTATTTTGTGCAGAATCTCCTTACTGGATGTTCCTATATAGCACACTCAAACACAGATTTGGACATCATAGTGGCACTAAGAAATGCTTATAGTCTAAACAGAAAGATGCTAGAACCAGATGCTCTCCTTCATTCAAAGGCATTCGTATCTGTGTAGTTACCCAGATATGATTTTAATGTAATGACAGCACTGCCTCTAGCCTATGACTAAGTACCTACTATGCCTTATTGTGTAAGTGCGGAAAAGTTCCTGTATTTGTCAGAAACACTATTACCTCACATACCACAACCCTAACTTGGAGCTCCTGGAGAACCAAGTTACCCTTAACAAATCCAACTTCATCGTTTGTTGCAGATCTCCATTAATGTCCCCCAAAAATCACACAAATTACATTAATAACACTGAGGGGTTAAATATCAAACCAAATAGCTTCGTGCTAGTTGGCTTCAATAAACCACTATTGACTGTCACTCTTACATGCCTAAAAATGGATATGGTCAGTGTTTCCTATACTTTGTTAATACCAATGTACTGGAGCAAATTGTAAAACAGCCCATTGCAAGCAATAATATCCCTAACCTGGTCCTTAATGAACCTAACTCTGACCTTCACCCCACCCAACATTTCCACATCCCTGGTTAAGTCTGACCGCAAAATAGCTAACTTCTCTGACAGGTTAAATTGTACCACCACACCATCAAATTAAAGCATCTTTAGGGAAGTCTCCAGGACAATAATACTTCAGCTTATACAAGACTTACATAAAATTTTCAGCAATCCCTGACAAATGGCTCCAGATGAGAGGGATGTACATTCATCTCCAGTTTTTACCAGTATGTGAACAGATGCATAAAATAATGTGCACCGTCCACCCTGAATATTATGGTAAAGTCAGGAATAAACCACTTTGGTGGAACTCCCATATTAATAAACTGTGTAACAAAAGAAAAAGAAATAGTGAAAAGTTCTAAGAAATCCCAATCCCCCCTACCCCAAGTCCAGAATGGAATGTTCCAGCAAGGAACTTAAGAGCACCGTTAGAAAATGTCTAACAGGGTACAATCCTGAGGTTACTACAGATACCAAATGAACTGCAAGACTTTCTTTAGTTTTGTAAAGAAATTAAGGAATAACATTCAACAAAGCATTGAGCTCATACATGAAATATTACACATCCCAAACCCAAGGATATAGCCACTATATTAGCAAACAAATTTATTAATATTACACATCCCAAACCCAAGGATATAGCCACTATATTAGCAAACAAATTTATTAATATTACACATCCCAAACCCAAGGATATAGCCACTATATTAGCAAACAAATGTATTAATATTACACATCCCAAACCCAAAGATATAGCCACTATATTATCAAACAAATGTATTAATATTACTCATCCCAAACCCAAGGATATAGCCGCTATATTAGCAAACACATTTATTAATATTTCACATCCCAAACCCAAGGGTATAGCCACAATATTAGCAAACAAATTTATTAACATTACACATCCCAAACCCAAGGATATAGCCACTATATTAGCAAACAAATTTATTAGTATTACCCGTCCCAACCCCAAGGATATAGCCACTATATTAGCAAACAAATTTATTAATATTACACATCCCAAACCCAGGGATATAGCCACTATATTAGCAAACAAATGTATTAATATTAGCCATCCCAAATCCAAGGATATAGCCACTATATTAGCAAACAAATTTATTAATATTACACATCCCAAACCCAAGGATATAGCCACTATATTAACAAACAAATGTATTAATATCATCCATCCCAAACCCAAGGATATGGCCACTATATTAGCAAACAAATTTATTAATATTACACATCCCAAATCCAAGGATATAGCCACTATATTAGCAAACAAATTTATTAATATTACACATCCCAAACCCAAGGATATAGCCACTATATTAGCAAACAAATTTATTAATATTACATATCCCAAACCCAGGGATATAGCCGCTATATTATCAAACAAATGTGTTAATATTACCCATCCCAAACTCAAGGATATAGCCACTATATTAGCAAACAAATTTATTAATATTACACATCCCAAACCCAAGGATATAGCCACTTTATTAGCAAACAAATTTATTAATATTACACATCCCAAACCCAAGGATACAGCCACTATATTAGCAAACAAATGTATTAATATTACACATCCCAAACCCAAGGATACAGCCACTATATTAGCAAACAAATGTATTAATATTACACATCCCAAACCCAAGGATACAGCCACTATATTAGCAAACAAATGTATTAATATTACACATCCCAAACCCAAGGATACAGCCACTATATTAGCAAACAAATGTATTAATATTACACATCCCAAACCCAAGGATATAGCCACTATATTAGCAAACAAATTTATTGATAACTTTATGTGCTTATCCACATTATTGTGGCCACTGTCCCTGAGAATGTATTTTCCCTTCATATCACATTGGAATAAATGTTAGAATTCATGTCAAAGCCAAATAAAAAATTTTTCTATGGGCCCATATAAAATACCAGGCTGCATTCTCATTAATGTCTAGTGTGAACTGTATGAGCCTCAGCTTATACTGTTTGGCCTAAACCTACCCACTGGGTTTATCCTTGATATCTGCTAGTAAGCCTCTCTGACTCCTCTGCAGAAGAGCGGTCCCTCTGCAAACCCAGATAATTACTGGCTCATCAGCCTCAACAACCTTTTATACAAAGTGATGAAACATATTATATCAAAAGTCCTTTATGCAGACATAGGCAACTTAAACTGATCTAGACCCCACTCCATTTGGTTTCTTAAGGACAGGTCCTGTCACCTGAACCTAGTAAATTTCTTTGAAAAAATTACAGAAGCTGTGGACAGTGGTCACTCTGTACAGGCTGATCATCTTGACCTGGCTAAGGCTTTTGACCCCTATCCCTTATGGTGATATCATAGAAAAGTTAGATAAACTTAATGTAAACCAGTATATTTGCTACTCGACTGCAAACTGGCTCTCCAACAAAGTTCCCAGATAGTGAGAGTTCTTGGTATCTACTCTGAATGTAAAATTATACCTAGTGGGATACAACAGGGATCAGTGCTGACTCCTCTCATGGTTTGCAGACATCCATACAAATACCCCTGAAGTATGGTCGGCCTCATTTGCTAATGACTGTAAGCTTGGCACTCTTATTTGCTAATTCACTGGTACTACACTGCCCGAAAAAGGGTTGGAATATGCATATAACTGGTTTATTGAAAACAGTCTCAAGCTATAGGCAAAAGATGTACAACATAGCAGCATTCACTAAAGAAGCTGTTTCCACCTCATGTGTCATAAGTGGTCTTCCTCCTCAGACGGACATGGTCATAAGATACCTGGATACGTATGTGGACAACTCTCTCTTAATCAGTCTTCATGTTTACACCATAGTCAAGAAATCATTCTGTGTGGCCCAGTTATTCTCTAAGGGAAGATCTTAAGGATCTGAAGAAATCATCTTACCATTGTATTCTACCCTTATCAGACCCATCATCACATACAGTGCTCCCTAGGGTATGTACAAATCCAAGTATATTTCTCAGCTAAAAAGTCTCCAGCAATTTTTAACAAAAAAAATCAAAGACCTTAAATCCTTCAACTATTCTGACAGATTAGCAAAACTTTCTTTGTAGTCAGTGTATCCATTTCAATTTCTACAAGGAAACTATTACTTCAGCTGCCTGACAAGACACAGATTCATTTGTGACCAGCTCACAAAGGAACAATCACCAGTGAACAAAACCCAGAAAATGGGAACAGCAATCTCAATCATAAAAGCAGAAGCAAAAAGCATTTGTTTTCATATAGACAAGCACCATGCATCATCCGTCTTGGGGTCTGTATCATACCTCCAGACCTCTGTTACCAATTTGTACCAGCTCAGTGCATATGAATGTGAGTTTTGTGAGCAAGCCTGGATCCCTAGAAATCATTATGTCAAAACTGCCTCAAGAAAACTCACAGATGAAATAAAACCTCTATTGAAATGAAGCAGTTATAGTGCCCCAAGACACAACATGTAGCAAGGAAACAATTCTAGGATGCAGTCAGTATTTCAGAGGTTATAGAGAAGAACAATATAATAAGAAAAAAATGAGAGAAAGAAATGTGTAGCAAATTGAAGCTGAAAGACACCACAGACATAGCTCTTTTTTTTCAGCTGACACATGCTATAAGATAGTAAAATCTATGCACTGTTACAGTTTAAAAGAAAGCTTAGAAGAAAAGAAACAATTACTAGGTTTTGTCAAACCAAGAAGAAAATAACATAAAATAATAACATAAAATAATAACATGAAATAATAACATGAAATAATAACATAAAATAATAACATAAAATAATAACATAACCGAAAAATGTATTTACCTGAGAGATGAAGGTATGCAAGCACATGTGGCTTCCCATCCAGCATAAAAGAGGACATTTTGGCAGGGAGTACACAGAAGGAGCTAAACTAAAGAAAATCCACAACATCTGGCTATATCTCAACACAGATGACTTACATCAGTGAACCAACCCATAATTAGATTCCACAAGATGAACTGACATGATAATGCGTCTCATTGTGTATGCATTTTGTTAATCTGACAGAAGCCCAAACTGAAATGTAAAGTTCACATAAGATTAGAGTGTCTCCAAGAATAAAGGAGTTCAGAAGGCAAACATGAAAGGAACAACAAAGATAACTGCATCACGGATAAGAAATAAACAAAAGCACCAAATGTCCAAGAGGATTAGCAGTTATGAATGAATTAAATGCTTTTACAACAGCTCAAAGCAGATGGGGAAGAGAGAAACAGAGGCAGACCCACAGACAACACTCAGCCACAAAAATGCAGAATATAAAAAGAAGAGAAAAGGAAAGTACTTGTTTTTATGAGGTTGGTAAGGTGGATAAGGAACAATTGTGTTTAGGAACTACAGCTACATCTTCCAATACAAAAAAAAAATGTGTCTTGCAAAAACTTATCACTTATGCCACCTTCTTATAGTCCTGATGACCAAATAAAAGTGAGGATGCCAGGTCAGTTTTCCTCTCAAGAGGATCCGTCTTCAGACACAGTAGATATGTCAGTCATGTCATGACAATTTATATTTGCCCCATAGTTATGGTCCCTACTGTACTGATTTATTCTGGGAATCATATGCAGGCATAGTGCCTTGAAATATTTCTGATTTATATAAACAAAATGAAGAAATTTGTGAAAAATCTTATTTAACTGCACATGATGAATGTATTACTGCAAGCTCTGGGTAAGAAACAACAAGCCCTGGGTAGTGTCTGACCTCAACCGTAATGTTTTTTTTGAAATCCATTGTAAGAAATGTTAAGCTGGAGGAGTTATTACAGCAAATATCTTGCACTCTGCCAAAGTGTTGCTTATCTGCTCGAAGAACAGAGAACTAGACAGCAAAGTAAAGGAATTATATTGTATTATTTATTTTTTGTGGAATTTTGAACTGAACAACTTGACTGTTATACAAATGAACTGGTGCTCACTTCCTGTCCTTATAGGAATGATTAACGTTTGTGAAATGAGTAATATCCTGATGCAAAGTTATTTTCACCAAGTATCCATATGTGAGAAGCTCATAAAAGCCGATGCCTTAGGGTAGCTGCAACATGTATGCAGACTGCACAGTCTCTTTCTTCAGGATGATAAATGTCATTTAATATCTATAACCATATAGAATACCTCACCTGTGACAAAACAGAAAGCATGCACAATGGTAGCACTAAGTTCATACTTGTCATGTCATGAAGATACCTCCTTCAAAGATGTATCATGTCACCTTACTGGGTTTAGCTAACGTTTTCTCTGTGCCTGGAGGTTCACTTCTGATGTAATTATCACACAGAGGTATCCCTCATTGGATCATTACACACAGGGATCCAGAAACTAAAATATAGGTTAACCGGCTCAGGAGAAAAAAGATTTGCACCCTAGTTTATGTATCTCAGATATGAAGTCATGACTGCTGGCAAGTGACAAAGCAAAGGACAAGTACTGAAGGACCTCCATAGTATGTACTTCATCAGACCGATACATGTCAAACCTTCTAAGAGCTAGAATTAGTTATATACTAACACAGAGGTCAACAGAGGTCAATGACACAGCCAGAAGACCCTTCGCTCGGAAGCACAGATCAGTATAGGCTGGACATAAAATAGCTACTGCAAACAACCACATTATCCCTTCCCTTCACCTTAAACTTGTTTAATAAATTACTAGGGAAAATGATATTTCGGTGATAGTTAATGAAGATTTTTCTAAGTATTTTGATGACCTTTTCCTGACCAGTCAGCTGTTCCTTTCTCTCCTTGTATCATAGGTTGCTGTCAGTAATGCACTGGGCATAAGCAGAAGGATAGCTGTGACAATAAGGCTGTCATCAAACTTACTGCTTAGTTCTGCATTCCTTTTAACAAATCAGATTTTTGTAAGTATTTTGATTAGCTTTGACTGACCAATCAGCAGAGATTCCCCATTACATGATTGAAGTTTTACTTAATCGAATAAGTAAAGCTCTAACTTGTAATATCGAAACCATAAATTGTTGAATGGCTGATTTAACTCAGGGAAACACTTCCCTTGGTTGTTCTGCAAAGTATGCATGTTTCTCCAATTTGGAGTGATTTCGGATTTGGTATATTTAAGTAGGGGGATGTGGTGGGCACAGCACCCCACATCGGGGGGGGGGGGTGGCGGGTGAAGCCCCCCACTTCATTTCAGATGTAAAGTTTTTTTTTTTTTGATTCAGCCAAGGGAAGTGTTTCCCTTGGTTGAATCGGCCGTTTGACAATTTTAGCTGTCGATATTACAAGATTGAGCTTTAGTTATTTGATTAACTAAAGCTTTGATGATGTAATATAGACACTCAGCAGATCCTTTCTGCTAGAAAGTTAAGTACAGTCTTAGATATCTCACATCTATTGGCTGCTTGCAGGTTTATTACCCCTTTTAGAGCCACTAGCAGGAACAGCAATGCCCTGACCAGTAAAGCCTTACCTGAGGCACAGAAGTATGGCCTATCATGTTCTCCCTAGGAAGACAATGCGAAGGCAGCCACAGCAGGCACAGACTCTGTTGGTCCTGGAGGTGTCACACTATGGGGGTTGGTGGTGTTCGTTGGAGCCAAAGCATGACTGCAATGCAAAGAATGAAAGATTCCAGAAAATTCATGAGTAGAGCTCTGATTTAAATAATGATCATACTCACAGGCCCACATCTGCATGAAATAAAGTCAGCAGCTGCCTAGAGGCTTATTGCATTACAGAATAAGACAAGGAGAACTGGTGACATTATGTTAACACCTGTGTGACCCTATATTAAGAGGGACAGAAACAGCGGGACTAACTTCTGAAGCTAAGCACCAAATTTTTCTTGCGGTTTATCTTTTGGATGCAGCAGCTAAATAAAGTATTTATTGTGCTAGCAGCATGGGTGTGAATAGTTTCAGTGGAGGATGTAGTTTTGTAAGAAGATTAAAGTACTATGGGCTAGGCTTGTAAAGGCTTCAGGTCCATTAGCCTAGTACATGCCTATGAACCTATGAACCTATGAACTAATGAAAAAAGGTACCTAGCCACTCTGTCTGGTGGATCACAGTCATTATATTACTACAGCAGAGCATTAATTGAGCTGCAGCATTCCATTAACTATCTATTGTTGGTAGCACAGGTGGGTTTTGCTATTGTTCTAGTAAGGAGCAAAGCATTTTGCCTGATCTCTTTATTTTTGTCCATAACCCTGAACTCATGTGTTTCCTGTAATGCAGGTACATTGGGGATGCAAGTTACAAGTGCATCTGCACAAGGACAGCTTATTGTTTCCATTACTTATTTATTATTATATTTATAGTGGGAATTGTGATTTGCTCTCTTCACAGATGGTGACCTCTGCATCTCCACTACTGAGGATATTCCACTGCCTGATGTTGGACAAGAGTCTGACTCTACCCATTATGATGGTGAGTAGCTGATGCCATCTGAAAGTAAAGTATAAGTGTCAGACACAAGGAGGACTTAAACCATATCCCTTACCCAGGCCATGGACACAGCATTTGTGCCTGTGGACTCAACCAAAGATATACAGACTGAAAATGAAGGACAGATTTGTGGTGAGACACAAAGTCTGAGAAGTTTGTCTCCTCCTGCAGCATAGTCTTTCATGTCTATTGAAACCTCGGTAGGGTGTAAGGATGACTATGCAGGTGTATGTACTTATGGACATAGATGCCATGATTACCACCCTTACCAGAACTACCTGTGTCAATGTGTGCAACAAAGTGGATGTGCAGGACTACCATGGAGGCACAGACTGGTAACATTTCAGCATTTGTGGAGATGTTACATGTACTGCGGGGTATGTGTGATGAGGGACTTGAGTGCACTTCCTGTATGTGCACTTCCTGTATGTTTGTGGAGATGTTACATGTATTGTGGGTTATGTGTAATGATGTGCAAAAGTGCACTTCTTGTTTATCTGTGGAAATGCCACATGCACTGTGGGGCATGTGTGATGATCTACGAGAGTGCACTTCCTGTATGTTTGTGGAGATGTCACATGTACTGCGGGGTATGTGTGATGATGTATGGGAGTGCACTTCCTGTATGTTTGATATTATTGATCTGTTGCATTACATGTACTGTGGGGTATGTGTGATGATGAATGGGATTGCACTTCCTGTAAGTTGGGGGAGATGTCACATGCACTGCCAGGTATGTGTGATGATCTACTGGAGTGCACTTCTAGTATGTTTGTGGAGATGTTAGAGATGTTACGTGTACTGCGGGGTATGTGTGATGATCTAAGGGAGTGCACTTCCTCTATGTTTGTGGAGATGTTACATGTACTGCGGGGTATGTGTGATGAGGTACTTGAGTGCATTTCCTGTATGTTTGTGGAGATGTTACATGTACTGTGGGTTATGTGTAATGATGTACAAAAGTGCACTTCTTGTTTATCTGTGGAAATGCCACATGCACTGTGGGGCATGTGTGATAATCTACGAGAGTGCACTTTCTGTATGTTTTTGGAGATATAACATGTAATGCGGGGTATGTGTGATGATGTATGGGAGTGCACTTCCTGTATTGTTTGATATTATTGATCTGTTGCATTACATGTACTGTGGGTATGTGATGATGTACGGGAGTGCACTTCTTGTATGTTTGTGGAGATGTTACATGTACTGCAGGGTAAATGTGATGAAGTACAGGAGTGCACTTCTTGTATGTTTGTGGAGATGTTATATATGCTGCAGGATATGCATGATGATCTATGGGAGTGCACTTCCAGTATGTTTGTGGAGAAGTTACATGTACTGAGGGGTATGTGTGATGATGTACAGGAGTGTACTTCCTGTATGTTTGTGGAGATGTCACATGTACTGCGGAGTATGTCTGATGATGTACAGGAGTGCACTTCCTGTATATTTGCGGAAATTTCACATGCACTGCGGGGTATGTGTGATGATCAACGGGAGTGCACTTCCAGTGTTTGTGGAGATGTCGCATATACTACTGGCTATGTGTGATGATGTACGGGAGTGCACTTCCTGTATGTTTGATATTATTGATCTAATACATTACAAGTACTGCGGGGTATGTGTGATGATGTACAAAAGTGCACTTCCTGTATGTTTGTGGAGATGCCACATGCACTATGGGGTATTTGTGATGATGTATGGGATTGCACTTCCTGTATGTTTTTGGAGACGTCACATGTACTGCACGGTATGTGTGATGATGTATGGGGGTGCACTTCCTGTATGTTTGCGTTGATGTCACATGTACTGCGGGGTATGTATGATGATGTATGGGACTGCACTTCTTGTATGGTTGTGGAGATATTACATGTACTGTGGGGTATGTGTGATGATCTACAGGACTGCACTTCCTATACATTTTTTTGGTGATATCACATGCACTGCGGGGTATGTGTGATGATGTACAGGAGTGCACTTCCTGTATGTTTGTGGAGATGTCACATGTACTGCGGGGTATGTGTGATGATGTACGGGAGTGCACTTCCTGTATGTTTGTGGAGATGTCACATGCACTGCAGGGTATGTGTGATGATGTATGGGAGTGCACTTCCTGTATGTTTGTGGAGATGTCACATGCACTGCAGGGTATGTGTGATGATGTACGGCAGTGCACTTCCTGTATGTTTGTGGAGATGTTACATGTACTGCGGGGTATGTGTGATGATGTACGGGAGTGCACTTCCTGTATGTTTTTGGAGATATCACATGTACTGCAGGGTATGTGTGATGATCTACGGGAGTGCACTTCTGGTATGTTTGAGGAGATGTCACATATACTACGGGGTATGTGTGATGATGTACGGGAGTGCACTTCCTGTATGTTTATGAAGATGTCCCATGCACTGCGGGGTATGTGTGATGATGTACGGGAGTGCACTTCCTGTATGTTTGTGGAGATGTCACATGCACTGCAGGGTATGTGTGATGATCTACAGGACTGCACTTCCTGTATGTTTGTGGAGATATCACATGTACTGTGGTATATGTGTGATGGTGTACGGGAGTGCACTTCCTGTATGTTTGTGGAGATGTTACATGTACTGCGGGGTATGTGTGATGATGTACGGGAGTGCACTTCCTGTATGTTTTTGGAGAAGTTACATGTACTGCGTAGAATGTGTGATGATTTACGGGATTGCACTTCTTTATTTTTGTGGAGATGTTACTTTTACCTAGGGGGTATGTGTGATGATGGATGGGAGTGCACTTCCTGTATGTTTGTGGAGATATGACATGTACTCTGGGCTATGTGTGATGATGTACGTGAGTGCACTTCCTGTATGTTTGTGGAGATGTTACATGTACTGCGGGGTATGTGTGATGATGTACGGGAGTGCACTTCCTGTATGTTTTTGGAGATATCACATGTATTGCGGTGTATGTGTGATGATGTATGGGAGTGCACTACCTGTATGTTTGTGGAGATGTTACATGTACTGTGAAGTATGTGTGATGATGTATGGGAGTGTACTTCTTGTATGTTTCTGGAGATGTTACATGTACTGCGAGGTATGTGTGATGATCTAAGGGAGTGCACTTCCTCTATGTTTGTGGAGATGTTACATGTACTGCGGGGTATGTGTGATGAGGTACTTGAGTGCACTTCCTGTATGTTTGTGGAGATGTTACATGTACTGTGGGTTATGTGTTTGTAGGTGAACAATTTGCTGCAATAAAGTACTGGCCACTAGGTGGCGCCTTACCATAAGCTTTCTGTATATCTATTCCCACAACTATTCTTTACCATACCTCTCTGACCTGTTTTTCAGCTTCTACTTTTCACGGACTTACTCTTTCACCTTCTCACCCTTGTTGTTCCCCGCTCCTAAGCTACGCTCACTCCGCTCCCTCCCTACCTCCAATTGCCACGCACCCCCAGGGATCCTACATTTATACTTCCCTAGACACACCCCTAATTACTCACCAACCTATAACATTTTCTCCATCATATCCACCATCTTATACCTCACTTCCTACACCACACCCTCTCTTAATACCTTACCTCCTATTTCCCTACTACCCTATTAACTCTAACCTCCTACTCTATATAACTATGCCCTCTACCCTAAAATTTCTCTCACCTCTCCTTCTCCTAAACATTCTACTTTTCTACTACACCCTTACCTCCTATGAAAATCTCATACTACTTCAAACTCCATCTTCAAACAAAGATACTACTACTACACTTCCCCTACCCAAACTAGCACACATTAACATACTAACAACCTGTCCCTATCTCCCCCTCTCTTCCATAAAGCCCACCGCTACCTACTTACTACCTCTAAGAGACTCATTCCAATATCACTCAAATTTACAAAACCCTACAACCACCACAAACTCCTTTACTTATATATGGAGATATCCACCCCAACCCTGGCCCCAACACCCCAAAACCCAAGCCCTCTAATACAAACTACCACCTCGCTAACCCACACTCTTCCTCAGACTCCTCTCAATTGCTCATCTTAATATCCGTAGCATTAACAACAAAATCACTCAACTCCATGCCTTAATTGATTTCTATGCCTTTGATACCCTATGCCTCACAGAAACCTGGCTTAAACCTACTACAAAGACAATGAATTCACCCCCAGGATATAGTACCTTAAGACTAGACCGCACTAACAAAAGGTGGAGGTGGCCCTCCTGTTTAAATCCCAACTTCAGCTAACTTTAATTAACTCCTTCCCCCCCACACCAGGAAATGCTGAAATGCTATGCACCAAACTCCAAATCAACACAACCAAATCTATAAACATAATATGTTCCTACATCCCCCCAGGCAAGAACATCCACACCCTAGAAAATATCCTTTGCTGGATCTCTAGCACCTTCCCCAGGAAACCATTATCCTAGGTGACTTTAATGTCGACTGGAACTCCTGCATATCCCCAAACCCACCATACACCTTAACCTCTTTAACTTTCACCAAACCATTAACTCTCCTACTAGAATAAACAAATCCACCCACAAACAAACAATCCTAGACTGGATACTTACCAACAACAATCCCTCTCCTATAATACAGGCATACTCCCGGACAATATTAGTGACCACCTCCTTACCTTTATCACTAAAAAATGCAACATCCCTAAACAACCTACTTATCGGACCAAATATAATAGAACAGCATTCAATCTGTCATCCTTTCAAACTGAACTCAAACAATATAACTGGTCTACACTAAAATACCTCCCAATAGATGATGCAGTTATGCATTTCAACAATACCTTCTTACAAATTCTAAACCAACATGCACCATCCCGACTAGTTAAAATCAGATCCAAAGCAGCTCCTTGGCTCTCTGCTACTACTAAACAAACTATGAGAATGAGAAACAAATCATGGTCAATATGGAGATCCACTAAAACCCCACTGACCATCAGACCTTCAAACATCTAAGAAACAAAACAAAGAAACTTGTCATCCTAGATAAAAAAAACTATAACTTCCAATACCAACAAAACCACAACCAAAACCCAAAAAAATTCTGGTCAGGAATTAATAAACTTCTCCATCCAGGCAATACCAAAACACCTACCCCAGCTAGCTTAGCACAAGAACAACCTAACATCATAGCCAACACCTTTAACAATTTCTTCTCTCAAACTGTTAACTCACTTGCAAGCTCTATGACTCCACCCCCCCCCCTCCAAACTACTCCCATCCCCAGCAATACCTATACGCTAAAACTGGTACTCGTCTCAACTACCTATATACAGAAACTACTGTCTAAACTAAAACCCTGTACACCTTCAGCTGACAAACTTCCTGCTGAATTCCTTCAATTAGCTGCAAAAGAAATAGCATACCCAGTATCCATCTTAATAAACAGAACCATAACAGAATCCAAAATTCCATCCTGCTGGAAAATCTCCCACATCATTCCACTCCAAAGGTGGAAACTCTAATGAACTATCCAATTTTAGACCTATAAGCCCTCCTATCGCCTCTATCGAAAATAATGGAAGCTGTATTCACCACCAACTCCTAAACTATCTCTTAAATAACAACTTGCTTGTAGACTCTCAACATGGCTTCAGACCCTACCACAGCACTACTACTGCCCTTCTTTCCTTCTCTGATACCATAAATACAAATCGTAATAATAACCTATTCTCTTCCGCACTGTTTCTAGACCTCTCAAAGGCATTTGACATGGTTAACCACCAACTTCTCCTTGATACCTTAAAATCTCTTTCGCTGGACTCTCTAGCCTTACAGTGGTTCAATTCCTATTTAACTAATAGGAAACAAGCTGTACTGTGGGACAGCCATCTATCCACTCTACTCCTGTCACTCTTGGTGTCCCACAAGGATCCATTCTAGCCCCCCTACTTTTCTCCACTTGCAGCAACAATCTGCCCAACTCCCTACCTTCATCCACATGCATCCAATATGCAGATGATTCTACTCTCATCTGCTCAGCCCCTACCCAGAAGAACTCCACTCCACTACCCAAGCAGTCTTCACTGCAGCAGAAAATTTTTTCAACATATCTGCCTCCTCCTGAATCCCAAAAAACCAAACTAATACTTTTACCCCTACCTCTAAATCCACCCTATCTCTTTCTCTATAACATCCTGTAATGGCACTATCATCCAACCTGACAACTGCACCAAACTCCTAGGCGTCACCATAGATAACCAGCTTAACCCGACCATCATATTGATTTAACTATCAAAACTGTTAACAAAAGATTGGTGCCCTTTACAGACTAAAGCCTATCTCACTGCCTCTTCCCGAGTAGCCCTAGCCCAAACTCACCTTATCTCTACACTAACCTCGCCTCCCCTCCTTTGTCAACTTATCTAAGAGTAATCTTCAGAAACTGAATACTGCCTACCACAGTATAGCCAGATTTGCCACTGGCTCACCCTTCCAAACTCACCACTGTCTAAACTTAAAGAAACTCAACTGGCTTGAACTCCCAAACCTTATACTTCTACAACAACTAGTCATCACCTTCAAAATTCTCCATTACCCTTCCAACATCCCTATACTAAATAATGTCATTACACCTTATAAGAACCTCAAGACACTCAGATCAGCCAACAAACTATTAGTGACTACCTTGAAATCTCATAATAAATCAGGTGATTCCCTATTTGCAAACACTATCGGTTCATACTGGAATAAACTTCCCACTGAACTGACCTCCCTAACATCATGCCACCTTTCAAAAACAGATAAAAACCACCTACAAATCCACTGGCTCTGCCCTGCTCTAACCCTGACTGAGCATACTACTGTTTATTACTCTGAACAGTCTGCATATTTCTTTTCTTTACTCTCCCATTCTTACCTAAACTAACATTCTTAACCCCTTTCTGGTCCCTCACCCTTTTCCCTTGTCTCACTGCCTATATACCTCACTCTCCTGTTTAACTTTACTTTCTTAACAGTTAACTTGATTAAATACCATTACCCTATCTAAACATACTCTACCCACACTTTTCTTTTTCCACTTATCCCTTTCTCCTTAAGTTTTACTACCAACTTTTCTCCTTACCTTCTAACCTGCTTTCTTTAGCTTGCCTAACTACTAGCTTTCTTTTCACTCTGTGTAATACCATCACTCTCCTCTACCTCTGATCAATGATTAATTTTTACATACCTACACTTCAGATATCCTTTACTCAACTGTATTTTCTTGTGCCTGAATTTATCTCCTCAACCACATAACGTGAACTTTGATCTTAATCTTACTGTAACCTACTTAAGTTAGTTAAGACAATCTGTATTCTGTTGGGACATTTTGATTTGTTTGTGTTTTGTTCTCTGTTAAAAAGTTTGATCTACTTAGTTAAGTAGTCTTCATGTATTGTCGTAGTCTATTAGTGGAGCTTTTCTCCTCGGGCCTCTGCTGAAAATGGACATGTATCCAGCCAGACTAGCCCGGTTAACAAATGTAAAATAAATAAATAAATAAATGTACAAAAGTGCACTTCTTGTTTATCTGTGGAAATGCCACATGCACTGTGGGGCATGTGTGATAATCTACGAGAGTGCACTTTCTGTATGTTTTTGGAGATAAAACATGTACTGCGGGGTATGTGTGATGATGTATGGGAGTGCACTTCCTGTATTGTTTGATATTATTGATCTGTTGCATTACATGTACTGTGGGGTATGTGATGATGTACGGGAGTGCACTTCTTATATGTTTGTGGAGATGTTACATGTACTGCAGGGTAAATGTGATGACGTACGGGAGTGCACTTCTTGTATGTTTGTGGAGATGTTATATATGCTGCAGGGTATGCATGATGATCTATGGGAGTGCACTTCCAGTATGTTTGTGGAGAAGTTACATGTACTGAGGGGTATGTGTGATGTTGTACAGGAGTGTACTTCCTGTATATTTGTGGAGATGTCACATGTACTGCGGGGTATGTCTGATGATGTACAGGAGTGCACTTCCTGTATATTTGTGGAAATTTCACATGCACTGCAGGGTATGTGTGATGATCAACGGGAGTGCACTTCCAGTGTTTGTGGAGATGCCACATGCACTATGGGGTATGTGTGATGATGTATGGGATTGCACTTCCTGTATGTTTTTGGAGACGTCACATGTAGTGCACAGTATATGTGATGATGTATGGGGGTGCACTTCCTGTATGCTTGCGTTGATGTCACATGTACTGCGGGGTATGTG